>NC_072797.1:96390681-96693712 GCF_028583425.1 Eublepharis macularius | reverse complement strand
ACTCAAGCTAATGAAGAATATTTCCATACATTAAAACTCATGAGATCATTCAATGGTCTGATCTGTGAAGTGATAATTATTAAGAAAAACAAGATTCTTGGAGAAAACTTAATCTATGCCTTATAACAGATTCTATCACTGAGTTTCTAGCACTGAGTTTTTGAGCTGACTGAAGTCATGGCACTGGAGATGCATTACAGAATTAGGATTTAACAGCTTCCTTTATGTTATTACTAAAATCTGGAAAGTGTCTTTCAAACTTGATAGAATCCTTCCTCCAAGCACCTCAGGATACATGTCCTCTGTACATTGTACCTGCCCCCCTCCCAGAACACATTTATCACCATCACAACCCTATGATATGTTAGGCTAGGAGAGAGGAACTGCTCCAAGGCTACCCAGGAAGATTCACAGCAAGAGTGGGTATTTGAATCTCAGTCTCTCAGTGCCTAGTTCGACCCAGCCTTCAGTGCACATACACATGTAGTTTGCTTTTATCTTCCCTAGCAATTGTATGTGGAGTAGAGAGTGCCCTTGAGTCATAGCTGACTTCTGGCGACTTCTGGCAGGGTTTTCAAGGCAAGTGACTAACAAGGCAAGTGGTTTGCCATTGCCTGCATCTGCAACTCTGGTTTTCGTTGGAGGTTTCCCACCCAATTACTAACCAAGGCTGACCTTGCTTAGCTTCTGATAAGATCAGGCTCACCTGGGCTATCCAGGCAGGACTATACATAAACAAAATTTTCTTTTTTTAATGACCACCCCACAAACAGTGCAGAAGTTAGGGCATTGACTGTCTTTCTGCACTGCTATTATTGGGAATGCTACAGGAGTTACAGAGCACTAACTATCAAAGTAAACAATTGGAAGAACACATGGCCACAAAGAGCATACTAGACTTCTTGGAAATCCAAGCAGCACTGATTTGGCCTGCATCCATTAGTTCCAGGAATAGTTTTAGTAACTTTGGAGGCGTGGCCGGAAGTCCAAGATGGGGCTCAAGAATCACTGCCACCTTGCTGCCAGCACTCCCAGCAGGGCCAAGCAAGGCAAGGCCCCCGCTCCATGTGATGTGGGCAGGAGTTGCTGCTTCCTCTGAAGCCGGCTGTCTGGGCCCCAGTCACAGAGAGTGGAAGGAGCATGCTTTTCTTATTCTTTGCTCCCTCCTTTGGGGGAGGGGGGCTGCTCTTGTTGCCCGTTGGCTAAGACTGCCCCTGACTAGTTCTGACCAATAAACATGACTCCCTAGTTATTATCGAGGAGGAGTACGCTAATGCAACTCTTCTATTCCTCCACATTTATTTGACAGGAAACACTTGACATGCAGACTAGGTATCGTACAGATGGCAATGTTCACACAAACAGAAGTCAAGCCAGGCAAACCAAACTTCTAGAGCCAGAGAACATATTTGCACCATTTAATATCTCATGAATCTTAAAGCTCACACTCATTTCAGAAATTCTGCTGCTGGATTAAAAAGGGAGAATGTTACAGGCAATATTGAACTGGCCCATTTTCTTTAAACAATGAAGTTTCACTAAGAACTGTTCAGACACTTTCCTAAATGGTGGTTTGTTTATAGTTCATACTTCAAGGGATAAATCCTGAGCTGCATTCAAGTACTAGTTTAATCACTCAAGTAAACATTCGAAAACACCATTCATGCCAATTACTGGAGCCACTTTAATTTTTGTTCTGTTGTAAAGTTATTGTTTATTCTAACAGCAGCTGTCCAATATATACTTACCTGGAAATAAACCTCACTGAAAAAGTAAAGTTTAATTCCAAATAAGCTTGTACAAGATTGGGCTGCATAATTTAAATTTATATTAGTTTCTCTGAATGTACAACTTTGTTCTATGAGCAGCAGGTGGCTATTTTGCATGCTGAAAGGGTGGAATTTCCAAGCTGGGTGGTAGTTGAAACGATAACTGAATATTTTCTTGAGGGTTCATGCTGTGGTAGGGATTTTTAACAGGGTCTTTTTGAAGATGGTATATTATCTGTAAGTCAAAGCATAATATAAAGAGACTTCAACAACACCCCCAAAAGGCAAATAAAACTTTGGTTTCCTTGGTTTCTTGCACTCACTACAGGAGTCTTTGTTTTGTGCTGTGACACAGAGAGCAAAACTACTTATTTTCAATTGCCCACCCTAGTACAAAAGCTCATTTTATAGTCATAGATCCAGAGGAGTTAGCCATGTTATTCTGTAGTAGCAAAATAGTAGAGTCCAGTAGCACCTTTAAGACTAACCAACTTTACTGTAGCATAAGCTTTCGAGAACCACAGTTCGAAAGCTTATGCTACAGTAAAGTTGGTTAGTCTTAAAGGTGCTACTGGACTCTTTACTCATTTTATGGTTTTTAATAGCACACACCTTTTCTGCACAAGCACACACACACACACACAGAGATCCTGTGTCATGGGAGCTACACCCCTCAATTTTGCAGCTGCGGTTATTTATTTTACTCATCTGTTTCTGCGCACACAAAGTTAATGCTACTGTGCTCACCACTGAGGACATAGACTACTGAATTATTGTGTGTCCCCCCACCCATTTTAACAATTCAGTTCTAACCTTATTCTTTCAATCTCCAAGACTGAAACACACACTTAACCACTGAATTCCTTGCTGCATTTGTCAGATACTAACAGCAAATACTGATACAGTGCAATTTTAAGCAGAGTAACTCTGCTTAGGATTGCACTGATAGTATATGTTGCAAAGTATATAGTATATGTTGCACAATAGTCAATAAGAGCTGTTTTGCACTGTAACATGTCCGTTAAGCAACACTTTTTTTCTGTTCTCTTTAACGTAAGTCACAATAGTTTCCATTCTCTCTTCCTATTTCCCTCTTTCCAGTCTCATTTGGAGCCTCACCTTAATCCTCGGAGGACCGGAGCAAACAATTATCTACCAACAGAAGTCATACCACAACACGAGAAATAGTGACCTATAACAAGACTTGTTCTTATCATGCAGTAAAACCACCTAAAAATAGGAAGGACAGCACAAATGTAACAGGATCTTGCTTTGCACTCAAGTTTAGATTAGAAGGTCAAGAGCCTGGAGTCACATGAAGAACAAGGAAATCTTCTGAATCTTAATGAGAGGGAATGCAGTGGACAAATCCCCCTCTCCATGCTCTTATTTGTACCTGGGTTCTGCAAAAAATACACGTCCAAGCTTATCACTCTGGAAACTGCTTGCTCTGAATTTCTCAGAAATCTCCTTAGAGGCCTAACCAGGCAAAGTTTCCTGAACCTGAGTTGGGCCAAGAAACAGGCAAGGAATAGTTTCTTAACAAGATGACACATGCAAGCCCAAGGACTTTTTACTTCTTCATAACAGAGTACATGCATTTGTGACATCTCAATGCATTGTTAACACATTATGAAGACTGTAGCCGTTTTCACACATCCCTGTAACCCTCCGGAAAATTGTGCAAAACATTAATGGCAATTCGCGTGATTAAATGGGATCATGAGGGGAAATCGCACTAGGAAGACACTTCGTGCTGTGAGTTTTGTACGATTTTCCAGAGGTTACAGGTGTTTGAAAATGGCCTGCATCTTCATTATGAAGATTGGTTCTTCATAAGCATTAGCTGGACTAAATACCTTGTGTTCAACAACCAGAGAAATTTTTCTACACATTGAAATAAACCATGTTTATTTCAGCAGTTGCTATCCAATCACTCCCTAAAAGAGTTTTCAGTTTCTTGCTTGCCAAGGTCATGAACTCAGGACAGGAGCAGATGCAGGCATTACTTGTGGAATTTCTCAGCTCTGGGGAGAAGGAACCATTTTGTTCTTTTTCAAAGAACATGATAATGTCTGCATTAGAAAAATTATGTTCCTGGTTAATCTAGCAATGAATGTCTGAAAAGTCTCAAAAAGAGTAAATATAAAGCCATTGATGCCAAGATAAAAATAACCAAACAGTCACTGGGCTTAAAACTGTTTGGTGGCAAGTTAGGAGGAAAGTTGGAACTGTATGGTTATACAGTTTCTCAGCTATTACAAGCATTATGTTTTCTGACAATGCTCAAATATCTCTAACAGCTGAATGATGGGTAGAATGGGAGAATCTCTTGTCATCATTACATCTCTGGGAAGATGATACTGTTCGTTATCGATGCGACACATCAGAATGTTGCTAAAGCCACAAATGCAGTAACAGTTAACACTCCGCCAAGTGACAACCCTAGTATTGCATTGCCTGTTCCAGACCCTGAAAAGTCTGAAAAGGTGCCCATATCTTTAAGCACAGAATAGCTGCAGAAATTGTGCCAAGTGTCCTTGAATTTTTTAAAAATGTACTGTAATGGAGACAAGTGCAACTAGAAATCTTCTCCCCTTTGTTTAATTCTTAAAATTGCACAATTTGGGTACTGGAATATGGGAAGGGGGGAGTTTCTTGTCTTATACTATCAAGGAAATGCCAGATCCAACTCTTGAGGGAACTCTAAAAGCCAAATAAAAGTGAGTATTGCTGTTTTGTTCATTTTAGTGTCTCATAAATCAGAATCCCAAATAAATGCCGATTCAGAAATTATCTGTGATGATTTTGTGCAATTCTTTGCTGGTAAAAAATCTTCCTTATTGGATCTAACATGGATCCTAGTTTGAGTGTAGATACTGCAGTAGAGATGTCAGTAGTACTATGTGCCTGCCTCTGTGTGAAAAGTTTTTGATAACTCTCCCTGATCAATGCAGAGAGGATCCTTGGAGATGTGGGGGCTATCCACTCCAAATTATATCCTTGCTTTACTTGGCAATTTATTTATTTACGTCATTTATATCCCACGTTTCTTCATAACTAATTACAAAATATAAAAACAATTCAATCAGACAGCATTAAAAACAGTACAAACAAAAAATGTCTGAAGCATGACATTCCTCAATGTAGAAAGTGAACTACAAAGACTATGCAGTAAAAGCAAAGAGATACATTCAATAAAAATTACAGTAGACAACAATCCTATTGCCTTATAAAAGCATCCTCCTGCGCTATTCCATTATACTACAGGTCTATTTCCTTTAAGGGAGAGGCAGTGGCTTGGTATAGCTTGATCTTTTCAGATCTCAAAAGCTGAGCAGGGTTACTACTGGATGGGCAACCACCTAGAAAGACTATGCAGAGGATGGCAGTATCAAATCACCTCTGCTACTCACTGGCCTTGTAAGCCCCGTTTTTGGAGTCGCCATAACTTGGCTGCAACTTGACGACACCTACACATGCAATCCTTTTATTAAAAATGTCCTCCTGAACATTTCTGTTTTGCACATTCTGTGAAAAGATAGAAGTGCAGAGGTCTTCCTGGCCTCCTCAGGCAGCCTGTTTCACAAGGGTGGAGCCACCACAGAATGTAAGCATATGGATAATTGAGAATCTAGTAAAATCATTCTGGGAATAAAATAAGGATTCCTTTTTCAAAGGTTATAGATACAATAATCTGCTTCCTCTAGTTGAAGAAGTGAGCCATGTCTCATGAAAGCTAATACCCTACCACAAATTTTGTTAGTCTTATAGGTGCTACTGGACTCTTGCTCTTTTCTACTGCTACAGACAGACAAACATGGCTACCCATCTTCACAGAATCACACAGAATCACAAGAGTTGGAAGGGGCCATACAGACCTTCTAGTCTAACCCCCTGCCCAGTGCAGGATGAGCCTAAAGCATCTCTGACAAATATTCATCTAGCCTCTTCTTGAAAACTGCCAGTGAAGGGGAGCTCACCACCTCCCTAGGCAGCTAATTCCACCTTTGAACTACTCTGACCATGAAAAAGTTTTTCCTAATATCCAGCCAGTACCTTTCTGCATATAATTTAAGCCCGTTGCTTTGAGTCCTATCCTCTGCTGCCAACTGGAACAGCTCCTTGCCTTCCTCCAAATGATAGCCTTTCAAATATTTAAAGAGCACAATCATGTCCCCCCTCAATCTCATCTTCTCCAAACTAAACATACCCAAGGCCCTCAGCCTTTCCTCGTAGGGCTCAGTCTCCAGACTCCTGATCATTCTCGTTGCTCTCTTCTGCACCCTCTCAATTTTGTCCACATCCTTTTTGAAATGAGGCCTCCAGAACTGCACACAGTACTCCAGGTGTGGCCTGACCAAGGCAATACAGAGAGGGACTAGGACCTCCTGCGATTTTGATGCAATGGCCCTTTTGATACAACCCAAAACTGAGTTTGCCTTTTTTGCCATCGCATCACACTGATTGCTCATATTTAGTTTACAGTCTATTCTTACTCCAAGACCTCTTTCGCATACACTACTGCCCAGAAGTGTATCCCCCATCCTGTATTTGTGCTTCACATTTTTGTGGCTCAGATGTAATACTGTGCATTTATCTATGTTGAATTGCATCCTGTTCACAACTGCCCACTTCTCCAGAGTGTTCAGGTCTTGTTGAATTTGCCACTCCTCGCAATTTGGTATCATCAGCAAACTTAAAGAGTAGCCTGTTTACCCCTTCATCCAGATGACTGATAAAAATATTGAAAAGTACCGAGCCCTGTGGCACCCCACCGGACACCTTCCTCCAATCTGATGAAATGCTATTGATCACCACTCTTTGGGTGCGGTCCTCTAACCAGTTCCCTATCTACCGAACTGTCCTATAGTCCAATCCGCAGTCTTCCAGTTTACCCTTTAGAATGTCATGGGGAACCTTATCAAAAGCTTTACTGAAATCCAGGTAAATCACGTTGAGAGTTCCCACGATACAGTAAGCTCATCACTTGATCAAAGAAGGAAACCAGGTTGGTCTGACAAGATCTGTTGGGGACAAAACCATGTTGACTTCCCCAGATCACTAAGCAGTCCTTCAGATTCTTACAGACCGATCCCTTTAAAATCTGCTCCAATATCTTCCCAGCAACAGAAGTCAGACTGACCCGCCTGTAGTTTTCCGGGTCATCCTTCTTCCCTTTCTTAAAGATTGGGATAACATTTGTCAGGGCTTGCTGCGGCTGCCACTGGGCATGGCACTGGGCAGTCTGCTCCTGACATCACAGGGGGGCCAGGGACTCTGCAGGACCCTGCTCTGTGGAAGGAGGGGCGGTATACCTCACCCAGACTCCCTCTCAGTCCACTCGCTGGCCTGCTCAACCTGGCCTGCTTACCCTCTGCATCCTCCTTCATCTCCTCCTTCCAGAACTCTCCTCCAAGCCACCACCCTTGCATCCTACTGCTCTCACTCCACATCATCACTCCTCACTCACACCCACCACCTCAGAGCTCTTCCTAGCCACCTTATATAGGGCTTCCTTTCCCCGCCCTGCCCTCCTTCTAGGCTTGTTCCCTCTCCTGACTTGGCCCAGCTGTGCCTTCCCTCAGGTGTTTCCCTCCTACCACTAATCCCTTCTTGGCTTCCTTGCCTTGCTGGCAGGGTGGGGTTGAATGCGAGCCATCCCCAGCTGAGGTCTCCTTGGCCTTGCTCACGAGGAGCTGCCCCAGCCGGCTTCTGTGCTGCTGAGCCTGCCTGGCCTTGCTCGCGAGGAGCTGCCCTGGCCAGCTTTTGTGCTGCTGAGCCAGTTTGGCCTTGCTCGCGAGGAGCTGCCCTGGCCAGCTTCTGTGCTGCCTGTTCATTGATGCTGGGAGGGGCTACCCCTCTCCTCCCCCAGAATGCCTGTGGCAGCTCCACCTGGAGGGGCTTGGCTCCTAGCACCTCCTGAGCCAGGCTGCTGTCCTCTAGCCAGGGTGTGGCTCTGGGCTGTGGTGGCTGCTTCTCCTCCTTGGAAGGTAAGGGCTCTGTCTGGGCTGTTGCTGTGTCCCTGTTCCCCTTGCCTTGGCCCTTTTCCTCTAGCCTGCTTAGCCCCCTTTCTCCCCCATGGTGGGTGGGACTAGCTGGCTTCTCCCTGCTCCCTCCAGCCTTCTGAGGCTTTGGCCTTTTGCCCCTTCCCCCTGGAGTAGGCAGGGTCTGGCTCTGTTTGCCAGACAGAGCAGCTGAACTGCTGTCTCCCGGCTGCCCCCTGCCGCTGTCTGCCAGCAAGTCCGGGGGCTGGGCTGCTGACCCCGGACAACATTCGCTCTTCTCCAATCTTGTGGCACATCCCGAGTCCTCCAGGAGGCCTTGAAGATGATGGACAGAGGCTCTGCAAGTTCTCTAGAAAGTTCTTTGAGCACTCTTGGGTGCATACCATCTGGCCCAGGGGATTTGTATTCATCCAGTGCAGCCAGGTGCCTCTCCACAACCTCTCTGTCAATGTCAACTAGCCACCCAGGTGTCCTGTCATGTCTTCTACAAGACATATCTACAACTCCATTAAGACTGTTAGAGTCATTTCAGCCCTGTCATGGGCATTTTCAGTTATAGCCCTCTAGAATAGCTTTCCAAAGAGGTCTGGAGAACACAGACTCTGCCTGATTTTAGGAAGGTCTGCAAGACTGTTAATTTAGGAGGGCTTTTATCACAATGGTGGAAATACCAGAAGAAATATAACTTGTGACCTGTGATTTGGGTTTTTTAAAAACTGTATTACTGAATATTTAGATTGTTTAAACTGTCTGATGTTATGATTTGTTACTATATACTGAGCGTATCTCTATGTAAGGTGCCTTTTATCTTGCGGGGGGGTAGGTAAGCAAGTTAGCAAAACGAGAATTTCCAATTGTATGCATGGTATTACATGCCTCAACAAACAACTAACTATGAGGCGGTTATTAATTTGATTAATTCTTTTAACTATATTGTCGAAGGCTTTCATGGCCAGAGAACGTTAATTGTTGTAGATTTTTCCGGGCTGTATGGCCGTGGTCTTGGCACTGTAGTACCTGACGTTTCACCAGCAGCTGTGACTGGCATCTTCAGGTGTAGCACCGAAAGACAGAGATCTCTCAGTGTCAATTCTTTTAACTGTTTCTAATCACATTTCATAAAATATCCCACTCATAACTGGTCTTTAAGATATCTAATAGTGAGAGGGCTACTTTCCTTACTCCCTGGTAAGTGCTGACTATCTCCCCCACCACCACCCCTCAGTTTCCCAAGCCTGTACTCTGCCCTTGGAAAGTATTCAATATGGCTATCCCTGGAAGCAGCGGTGCAAATGGAGTTCCAGGCGCTGTTGCTTCCCGCCCCCCCCCCCAATTCTCCATTTCCAGCCCCCTTGGTTGCTCATCCTTCTTCATAATGTTATCTGCCCAGGCCTGCACCAAGGCTTCATACTCAGCCCCACAGCTCTGAGGTCCCAAACAAGACAAAAGCCTTTTGTTGTCTTCAGGTGAGTGCAGGAGATGCCTGCAGGTGCTGGGCACTGGGACTGCATCATGCCCAGCCTGGCTGTGTTTATGTCTGGCCTGGTCAACTGTGTTATGGGACCAATGCATGACCTTCATGAGCCCTCCTCACATTCCTTATAAACTATGCTTATCAATTCTGTTTTCCATTATGTTTTTCTTCAACAACTCCTGCACCTTTCCCCGCAGTAAACTGAAGAATGTTATTACCTATGCCACTGCCCATGGCTGTTGTATTTGTGTGGAACAGGCTTGTGTCAGTTGATTCAAGTCTATGAACTAAAAGCCAGGTTTTTGATGGATCCTGTCTTTCCTTCACTGGGGCATGTTTATAGTTACTCTGCAGTGAGAGAAAAGTGTCACTACTACTACTACCGTGTTTAATCCATTATTCTTATAGGTTGTTACAGCATTGAAATTAAATAGGTCTGTCCTTTTTCTACCTTTATAGAATACCTCAGCTCTGTGGAACAACTGTGTCTTTTTAAAATGTGAATATTTCAAGATAAAGAGATTTATTTTCCCCTTTAACATTATTTAACCACCTATTATACACCAGGGTAGTAAAAAAAAATTAGACTCTTTCTTTTCATATGCTTGCTTATGACTGAAATGGGTTCTAACCCACTTTGATGAATGTGGGTCACAGAACCAGAGAATAAAAACACATCCAAATCCATTATCACTAAATGCAATGATTTCAAGCAAAATGGCATAGACTAGTATCTAGGGGGTACCCGGGTTCAAATCCTCCATTCTCACAGAGTGACCTTGAGCCAGTCACTGTCCTCTCAACCTAACCTACTCCTCAGGGCTATTGTGAGGATAAAAAATGGAGGAGGAAGAATAATGGATGGGGCTCTGAACTCCTTGGTGGGAAGGCAAGATTTTAAAAAATACTAAATAAATAAATGGGTACTAAAATAAAACCATCTTCATGACTTTAGACATGTTCATAAGGGCAAATGTTATTGAAAATAAGGAAGGCACCTGGGTTGGGAAGGAACTGTGCTTATTCTGTACACAGGTATGTCCTTTTTTCTGTTCTGCAGCCCCAGTATCAGAAAAATTCAGTAAGTGGAATTAGGAAAAGTCCATCATGCATTGACTGATGTTATAAGAGACCCATCACAAAACGGCAATTCTATCAAGTACGCATCATTGTAACATAAATTATTCTGGGATTATCAGTTTCCATACCCTGCCAATCTTGCCAATGCGGATTTAGAATTCTACTGGACACTTAATCGAGTATTGAAAGGATGCAGCAAAAAAAAATGTCTTTCACGCCAATGATGGGGGTAGGAAAAAAAGAAGTAGGCCCAAAGCATATGCAGAGTTCTAAGTAAGTACTAGGCAACTGGGCCGCAACAAGTCCTATTTTACTCGCTAAACTTTTCTTTCGAGAGGAGTGGCTTCTTGCCGTTGATTTCAAAGGGGCTTACTTCCGAGGAAGCGCCAGAGCGATGGAGAAGTCGGGCCGCCGTAACTCCTCCGCGAAGCTTGGCTTGCTCTGCTTCCTGTCCTGCACGAGAGAGGGAAGGAAACAAAGGCTTCAGCCAGGCAGGAAGCCGGGGGGGGGGGAGGAGGCGCTTCCCCGGCGAGAAAGCGGGCGGGGAGCGGCGAAGAGGCGAGTTCGAGAGCGGGGAGGAGCAGGCGAGGCAAGATGAATCCAACGCCTCTCCCGCTCAGAAGCAAGACCGGCGCGGCGCTTTCCACGCTCCCGGCTGGGTCGCTGCAGGTAAGGGCGCCCCGCTCTTTTCTTCTTCTCTCTCTTTCCGCCCCACTAGATCGCCTCTGGGACGTCTCCCCGGCTCTCCTCTGCTCGGAACTTTGCGCGTTCCTTTCCGTCGACGATGGGTTGAGCCAACCAGCAATCGGAGCGTTTGTGGTTTAATGCCGAAGTGGAAGAGGCGCCAAGTTACGCTCCGGCTTAATAGGACTCCAAGACCCCCGGCGAAGCCGTGCGGGACAAGAAAAGAAGGCTTGCAAATCATGTGCCGGCAAGTCCTCCCTCGCTCTTTCTGTCGGCTTGATAACCTGCTCGGTCTCTAGCAGCTAGAAGGGCAACCCCAGGCGGCTCCTTGTGAGGACGATCGAACGGGAGCCCAGGCTAGCCCAACCTATTCCGGCGTGAGGCTCGATAACTTAGAGCTGGCTGGCTCTGGGGTGACCTTTGTCAGTCTGCAGGGCTCCCCTGGACCGCTGCTCTTGCTTTGCTGCTACAGACTTAACACGGCCACCCATCTGACGTGCTCACCTTTGAAAGAGAAGGACAGAAAGACCACAGAAAGGTCCTTTCCTGGTATTGTGGTGCTGTTCGGGAGTGGACTTTCCCCCCATCTGTTCTCAGCTAGATAAAGCAACAACTCCTCCTTTCTCTTTAGAAGACAATTAAACTAAGAAAGGCAGAAATTGTTGTTTAAAGTAGGAGTGTGCTAGTTGGGAATATAAGAAGAGGGTTTCTGCAGTTTTGTTCTGCCTTGACCTGTGTAGATGAATTACACTTCAGATTTATTCATTATTTGGTGGAGGGGGACTATTTACATCAAGATTTAAAGGCTTGTTCTTGAACATATTCAAGGTTAAAAATAATACAGTGATAGCGCTTGTATACCTCGGAGCTATAGCAATGTTATCAGTGGAGGTCAAACAAACTACTACTCCCCCCCACCCCTAAGCAAAGAGATTTGCATCGTTGGCAAACAATGATTCATTTTGTAATATGTAACAACAGCAGCTTGGCACTTAGTACCTTTGAGCTAACCAGACCAATGCAGGTGATCCTACAACAGGTGTGGAACATCCATCCAGTTACCACACCCTAAAGAACATCTGTGCCCTTATAGCTGAAGTTCTGATATGATCTTGGCAACTTTCAGTACTGGGCTGGTTACTGGATCTGAAAGCAAATCAGACAAAGTAATTGGAATGGATGTAGGAAGGCTTTAAAAAAAAAACATTAGAAAGCCTAATGTGGTTTGAGTTTTTATCAGAGGTTATTTTTTTAAAATCTCCCTTTTCTTGTATTAGGAAGATCTGCATAAAACTGATTTTGTGCAAGGCACCGAACATACTTAGCATTGCTACTAGACTTGTGGCACTAACTTCTTTGTTCAAGCATTGAAATGCATTCTGTTTGAGAGTTCTATCTATTCCTTCTATTTATGGCAGAGGACTGTGAAGTGCTAATAGCTTTTTATTGTGTATCAGATCAAAGACTGTGCAAGCGCAGTCCTGCGTCCAGCTATTGATGTTCATACTGCTAATTAAAGTGGGATTTATAGATGATACCTGTGTGAACCACAGCTGAGGTATCTAAGAATCTGAGGTTTCTGAATAATGTAGGTTTACTCTACAAGAATTGGCTGCTTTTCTGTTTTGTCTTGTGGGAAAGTGTTGTAAATTAAAAAGTAACACTGCATACAAAGTACCTTTTAAACTCATTTCTGAATGTACTTTTGATAATTTGTATCCTGTTTTTTTAAAAAATGTAGTACCAATAGTGGGTAGTTCCTCACAGTTTTTGGTACTATGTGACTAACACGTGGACTGGCTGGGTTTCCTAAGAAATTTTAAACCTTTAAAACTGAGTACTTCTCTGTTTGTCTCTCTAATTTCTGTAGAATTTATAGACTTGTGTACTTTCAGTTCTGTACAAAGGTGTAGGTTTTTGATATCATTTAGAAACAAATGCCAAAATGCCTTGAAAGGAGAACCTGTGTGTGTCTTTTCTGCTGTAATGAATTAATGCCATGTTCTCCATTTATCAAGGTGTGCTATTTGGGATGGGGGTAGACAGAGACAGACAGACAGACAGCCTCTCTCCCTACTTTCAAACTCTTCCCCCAAATCCACATTTTCCCTGTGGGTTTTGGCTTATGCTTTGAAACTTGATTACAGTTGAGAATGGGGATTAAAGTACAATTGCCTTCTGTTAGATTTTTGGGGAAGGATACTATTAAGGTATTATGTACACTAATGATGAAGTAATGATTAATAATCCATGTACTAAATGTTTATCAAGTGAGTCCATGTGCAGGGTCCATCCTTTAAAGAAACATAAGGGTACCTGTCCCAAGTTAGTTTCATGTGAGTAGTCGTGTTGGTCTGTAGTAGTCCAGTAGCACCTTAAATCTGATTGGTCTCTGAGATGCTACTGGACTCAAATCTTGTCCCAGGTTGATAGCACCATGCAAGTTGTTCTGAAGCATTAAAGTTACCTTTTCTAATGATCTGAAAAAGCACAATTTTTGCGCAATTTCCTGGAAGAAAAAGTCTCCTGTTCCTTTAACAGAGTTAATAGGATGCTGTATACCAGGTGGTGTTATTTACCTTCATGCCCTGAAAAGCTTTAATTGCCCATTTCTACACATCAAGCCTCGAATAAAGGGGCAGGACATATATTCTCCAGGCTGTTGGCAACTTTAAATGCAACTAACGCTCTTTAAAATGAGTTGCTTTTTACTTAACTCTGAACATCTCCAAGAATAGGCATTTGGCTGTTGCTGAACCTCCTCCAGGTTACGGCAATCTTGTTCTACCCAGTTTTAAATGACACCCCTGTAATGAATTTGTTGGCAATTGAGGACACCAAGTACCTTGGTGAAGCCAAATAGCTTGTTTGTTAACCTAAGCCTGGTGAGTGGTTGGGAACGGCCAGCTCAGAGTGTTCGTTGGGCACCATGCCGCCTTTTCTAGGCTGCTCTGAAAAGAATATCTGTTTAATGGGAGTAGGAGGGGTTTGTGGTTTTTAAAGAGGAGTATAAGTTACCTTTTGGATTCTGTGTTGCTCCAAACAGGTCTTTTAAATAAGGCTATAGATAACAGTTTCCAAGAACAAAAGATAGTGTTGTGTAGTTGCACAAAGGCCTTTTCTGCTTTGGGTAGCTCTTGGCTGGTTTGTCCTTTTAAAATTCTCTTCTCTTCCTTTTTAATTTGTAAGAAGTAATTATCCTGCCATCACAAAGGGTAATGGTGATCTTTGGTTTCTTTAATAAGGGAATGTAAGTAGAAGCCAGTGACTGTTATAACCACCACTGTCTAAGATGGCGCTTGTGTGAAGGGGCCATAAAATCCTGCAGGTGTGAAAGGAGGTTGCACAAGTGCAAATGCCCATAGCAATGATTAAAAATTGTGCTAGGTGCTTTATGGTAAACTTCAGGTCCCACCCTCTATTATGAGATTTCTGCTCTTTAGAGAGAGTCTGCTGTGGATCTAGATGGTGCTGGTTCGGAACTAATCCATTTTTTTTCATTTTCATGGGTTTCAGTCCATTGTGTGTGCATTGGCCACACATATGCAGACATGATGTGCTTCTTTTCAAGGGGGGAGGAGTGGAGAAAGGAGGTGCTGGAGCAACTACATCAACCATTAGTCCCCCTCCTAGTCTAAACCATTGATCCACTGAGTTTTTCCTCAAGCACAATAACACACACAGGCAGCAATGTTGGCAGGTGGGGCAGTGGCAGAGGGGCACACCCAAGTAGGAGAGTGCTCCAACAAATGCAGTGCAGCAACATTAAAAACTTCTTAATGTTCACTTTTTTCTTTTTCTATAGTCCCAATAACTTATTACTTTTACCTTCTTCTGTTGCTGTATGTTTCCTTGTGCTTTGCAGTTTCATCCCCACTAAAAGGGGCGTATCCACATTCTTCCCTTTGATGCTCAATGTTCAGCTGCAAAGGGGGACATTCTTGCTGCCAGTCTTCTCCGTTGCCCAAGTGCAGCCAGGCAGGAAGAATGATTGGCTGAATTCCTCCCCACCCACCCCCCAACAGACCTATGTTTTCCCCTTGTTTGCTGTGGGGGCAGGCAGGATTGTTTTTGAAAGGGGGGGAGTAGGTACACATTTGGCATTTGACTCAGAAAAAGAGAGAACTCTGATTGATGATGGGAGCAGTCTTAAACAGGCCTACTCAGATGTAAGTCCCATTTATTCAATAGTGCTTATTCCCAGGGAAGTGTCTTTCAATTGCAGTCTGTGATTGAAGTCTCCTTTCCAAATGTTTCAAAAGTTGATAGGAGGGGTCCTTGCAAAGACCTGATTGGCAAGGAGGGAGAGACTGCCATTTCCCGGGTAGCTAGGGGATGGGTGGTGGGGAGATGCACTTAGGTGCATTGTGCTGATTCCCCCTCCCTGCCTACAGAGTTAATTAAATAACAGTCTCTCTCCCCTTGGGATCTGATTGGTGAATGCTGTTCAGGAAAACAAGATGCTGCCCTGCAAGGCAAGCCCATGCCTGCCTGAGGCTGGAAGGTATGGAATGAAACACTCAGACTTTTTGGCAGGAGAGACTCATTACAACTAAGTTCTTGGGCTGGGTTCAGTGTTCTGGAAGCTGCTTTAACAAGTTAAACCAGCAATTTCTGTGTGTATTTTTTGCACTTTTTTCCATTATGCACACCCCTAATCAGTGGCATATTGACTTGAGTAATGTTTTGTCTTTGCTGTTAGTAGTCACAGTTCTTTGGAAAACTTTCCCTTTTCTTTCACAAGGCAGCCAATTCCACTGTTGAAGTACTCTGAAAAGTGAAGAAGTTTTTCCTAATATCCAGCCAGTACTGTCCCTCCTGTAGTTTAAAACCATTATTTTGAGTCCTATCCTCTGTTGCCAACAGGAACAACTCCCTTCCTTTTAAACACCTAAAGAGAGCAATCATGTCTCCCCTCAAGCGTCTCTTCTCCAAACTGAACATTCCCTGGCCCCTCAGTCTTTCCTTGTAGCGCTTGGTCTCCAGGCCCCTGACCATCCTGGTTGCTCTCCTCTGTGCCCATTCCAATTTCTTGACATCCTTTTTTTGAAGTGAGGCCTCCAGAACTCCAGGTGGGGCCTGACCAACATAGTACACAGTGGGACAGTGACATCCTTTGATTTGGATGTTATGCCTTTGTTGATACACTGCATTCGCCCTTTTACTGCCGCATCATACTGACGACTCGTATTTAGCTTCCTGTCCATCTAGATCCCAAGACCTTGTTCACACACACTGCTATTCAGAAGTTTATCCTTCATCCAGTATGCATGCATTGAATTTTTGTTACCCAGGTGGGGATCCCTGTGCTTATTTATATTAAATCTCATCTTACTCTTACTCAAATCTGCCTACTTTCTCAGTGTGTTCAGATCGTGTTGATTCTATCCCTATCTTCAAGGGTGTTTGCCACTTCTCTCAGTTTGGTGCCATCTGCAAATTTAATGAGTAATCCCTTTACACCCTTGTCCAGATCGTTTATAAAAATATAGATAAGCACTGGGCCCGGAATCAAGCCCTACGGCATTCCACTGTACTCCTCCCTCCAATCAGACATGATGCTGTTAACAACTACTCTTTGCGTGCTGTTATCTAGCCAGTTCCCTATCCATCTAACCATCCTAGTGTCCAGTCTACAGTCCTCCATCAGAACATTATGAGAAACCTTGTCAAAAACTTTACTGAAATCTAAATAAACTACATGGACAGCATTCCCATGATCCTGGAAGCATTTCACTTGGTCACAGAAGGAGATGAGGTTGGTCTGGCAGGACCTGTTGGGGACAAATCTTTGCTGACTTCCCTGTATCACCATGTTGTCTCTAGATGCTTGCAAACAGATGCCTTTAATATCTTCCATGGGACATAGGTCAGGCTGACTGGCCTGTAGTTCCCAGGATCACGCTTTTCCCTTGAAGAATGGGATGACATCTGCCTCCTCCAGTCTTCAGGCACATCACCTGTCCTCCAAGAGGCCTAGAAGATGATTGACAAAGGATCTGCAAGCTCTTTTGAAAGTTCTTTAAGCACTCTTGGGTGCATCCCATCTGGCCCAGGGGATTTGTACATATCCAGTGCAGCACAACTTCTCGGCCCATGTCATCCAGCAGCCCCAAAGCCATGCCTTGCCTATCACTATCTCTAGATGGGCCTGTTCTCTCTTTCAGAGAGAAAACTGAGGCAAAGCCTTTCTACCTTCTCTCTGTCCTCTGTTAGAGTTTCTCCATTTTCACTTAGCAGTGAGGGCATCTCCCCCTTTACCTTCTGTTTGCTCCTCATGTATCTAAAGAATTTGTTGTTGTTGTTGTTGTGGCGGCGAGCCCCTCTGTCCAGTCTCAGCTCATTCTGAGCTTTGGCTTCTCTGATAGCCCCCCTACAGAGTCTGCCTTCCCTAGATACTCTTCCTTGGATGTATTTCCTCCCTCCATTTCTTGAACATCCCTTTTTTTCTTCCTTAGCTCATCACAGAGCTCTCTGTTCATCTACATTGGCTTCTTAGATTCTCTACCATGTTTCGATCTTACTGGAATAGTGATAACTTGAGCCTGCATGAGCTCTTCTTTTAAGACAGCCCACCCTTCACTCGCTTCTTTCCCCTCCAGCATTATTGTCCATGGAATAACTCTCACCATCTCTCTAAGTTATGAATCTACTAAAATCTAAAATGTGCATTTGGCTACAAACTCCCTTGATATCCCACAGCAAAAGGAATTCTAAGAGGACATGATCTCTTCTCCTCAGGTTCCCACCAGCTTTACCCCATCAACCAACTATTTCTTGTTGATTAATATCAAGTAAAGTAAGGCTGAGCCCCTTGTCACTTCCTCCACCATTGGAGAAAGGAAGTTGTCAGCCCAGCAGGTCAGGAAGTTGCATGACTCTGGACACATAGCATAGTTGGTCTCTCAGTACATATCAGGGAAGCTGAAGTTTCCCATAATTACAAGGTTATGTTACTTGGATACCCTATTAAGCTGCTCAGAGAGGGCAGAATCCACCTCATCTCCTTGTTCAGGCAGTTGGTAACAGACGCCAACCACAATACTGCTTGTCCTTCCCTCTCTTACTTTCACCCAGCCACTTTTCACTCAGTTGTTACTCCTTTTCCAGTATTTCCTGACAATCAAGCCCTTTCTTCACATACAGCACCACTCCACCTTCTCTACGACACTTCCTGTTCTTTTTGAATAACACCCATCCGCTATTGTATTCCGGTTGTTGGAATCATCTTACCAAGTCTCTGTAATGCCTACTAAGTCCTATCTTCCTGCCTGTATTAATAGATCAAGTTCCTTCTTATTGCCCAAGCTTTGCACATTGGTATATAGGCACCAGAAGCCTTGCAACATTTCCCCTCTTTGACCTGGATTTCTCAGGTAGGTCTCAACTATTCACTCTCCTTCTTGCCTGACATTCCTATGCCAGTTGTCTCCTTTCCCCTTTGTCAGTTTAAAGCCCTTCTTATACATCTGCCCAGGTCCCTTCTGAACAAATTGTTCCCTGTCCTTGATAGGTGGGATCTATCACATGCAAGCAGGCCATCTTGAAGAAAACATTGTCCATGGTCCCAGAATCCAAACTGCTTCTGCTGGCACCATGAATGCAGCCAGCAGCTCACCTCCATAATCTTCTGATCCCATGGCATTTCTCTTCTTCCGACAGGCAGGATCAAAGAAAATACCACCTGTGCCCCCATTCCTTTCAGTTGCCTCCCAAGAACTTCATAGTCATACCTAATGTATTCAGTGGTATTCACAGCCCTGTCACTTGTTCCCACATGGACCATCACAAATGGGTAAAGGTCTGTCAGTTTGACTAGCTTGCCCATCCAATCTGTGATATCCTTGAACTTCACCCCTGGCAAGCAACACGCCTCTTGGGCCATGGGGTCAGGCCTGGACACATGGCATTCCATATCCCTCAGTAGAGAGTCACCAATCACCAAGACTTTGGCAAATTTTGTTGGTCTCTAAGGTGATGCAGAACTTGAATTACCTGAACCAGAATGTATGTATATGCTGAGTGATCATTTATGCAGACCAGGAGCGAGCAACTGATCAACAGCTCAAAGGAACATTCAATAATCTTCTTGGTTCATTCTGGAATTAAAGAGAAGAATCTTCTCACAGATCTTTCTCCCTGTTTTGTTAATCACTCCTTTCCTAATAGCATTACAAATTATGAAAACTTTAAATATTACTTGAAATATATGGCTTGCTTAACTCTAAAGATGTCAAACTTTAAAAATATGGTGCCATACAATTTAACGTAACTGGGTTTTACCACTGATGGAACAATCTAAGATATTTATTGTTTATTCTTGGTATTTCAGATAAAAACAACCACCTATATCTAAAACTTGTTTAGAAAAATTCATATACAGATTTTTTAAAAGGGGCTGCTAGTAGATATTCTGGTAGTGTAGTGGATACACCATTGAACTGTGAAAATGCAGGTTAACCACAGGTTCACTGCATGGCTTTGGGCCAGTCTCAGCAGAATGGTGGTGAGGATAAAATAGAAAACCATGTTCCTGACCCTTTGTTTCTTAGAGATATACACTATGTGGTGGCAAATATGTGCTTGCTGGCTTGAAGAGTGGCTAGAGTGACAGGCTAGAACCTTGGTTAGGTGACCTTGGGCCAGTTACATATGGTCAGCTTAACCTATCTCACAGGGTGGTTGTGAGAAAAAATTAAGGAGAGGAGACTGATGTGAGCCGCTTTGAGTTCCCGTTGGGGAGAATGGCGGGGTATAAATGAAGGAAAAATAAAAAATAAAATGTGTATATAGTGGAGAATCAGATAGTCTTGCCACCCTGACATGTACCAGGTGAAAATGCTAATCCATCCTGTGCTTATGCCATGTACTTTTAGGGATGCTTGTGTTACGGTTTATCTGTATGTGTTATTACATGTATGTGAGCAGGAGTTGACAACAAAAAAAATGAAATGTATATAGTGGTGCAATACAAAATGCCAGTTTCCATAAATGGCTATTCTTCTGAAATTCTCATGGAAACAGTTGGAAGGTACCCCAAAGGTCATCTAGTCCAAACCCCTGCACAGTGCAGGAAATTCATAGCTATATCTCCCCTCGCCTCCCCCAGTGACCCCTGTTCTATGTCCAGAGGACGGCAAAAGACCTCCAGGATTCCCTGGCAGTTGGCCTGAAGGAAAATTCCTTCCACCCCCCAGTGTTTCTGTAGTTGGACATCAGTTATATGGTACACACAGGGAAGGATTTTTCCACTCTCCACTGCAAGTAGGGAGAACTGTCATGCATGACTACTTATTGCCTGCAGCTCCTGTGAGGGAGAGTAAGTGAAAAGAAACACAACCCCAGGAGTTCTGCCTCTAAATCCAGAGATCAGTGTTTAGAAATGGGGTTCCCCTTCTCCCTGGAGCAATACTGACTGACACCTATCCCCTTTCTTCCTGGGGCGAGCTTAGGGAGGCTTTGTGTCTTTTAACTGATTAAAATCAGAGGCTTACAAGTAAAAGAGATGTCATATTTAACTTGCATTTTTCCACCAAACACTGGAAAAACAAATGTCTTGTGTATGTTTTGCAGCATAATGTCTGTGTTTTACGGTATCAGTGAGACATGGGAAAGTTCCTGTACTCGCACGGAAAGGTGCTGCATGGGAGGCAACAAGTTATCAAGGGAGCTGCATGTGAGGACTGTAGCAAAGCTTAAATTGCATGTGTGTGCAGAGATGGCCCCTACTCAGCCTGACACGAAACATGTTTACTCAGATGTAGGTCATCTTACGTTCAATAGGATTTGCTACTGCAGCTGCCAAATCATAGCTGTAAAGTGGTGGTGGTGGAGAGTGCCATCAAGTCATAACTGACTTATGGTGACCCCTGGTGGGGTTTTCATGGGAAGAAGCTATCAAAGATGGTGTGACATTGCCTGTCTCTGCAACCCTGGTCTTCTCTGGAGGTCTCCTATCAAATTACTAGTCAAGGCTGACCCTGCTTAGCTTCCGAGATCTGATGAGATTGGGCTTGCCTGGGTTATCCAGGTCAGGGCAGTTGTAAAGTATCAATTTATTATTTATTCCCTTCTTCACCCTAAGGCAAGATGAACCCTACTTTCTGTGGAAACTATTAATTAATGGTCAGAATGGTGATATAACTTGTCATCGATCCTTTCATAACCTCCACTGGTTGCTTGTTCTATTGCATGACTTCTTTTATAGTATGAAGCCTCTTCCTTTGTTACAAGCTCAAGCTACTGTTCTTCAAGCTAGGCAGCTGCAGTGCCAATTCCTCGAACAGCTTTGTGTGTTACTGTTTCCTATCAATTCTCTCATATAGACTTGAGTGTTAAATCTAGGCACGTTTCATTGCCTCAAAAAAGGGAACCCCTTTATTCTTTCGGTCTGATAATTGGCAGTGTAGACAACCTAGTGGAGCACTGCAGCCCTCCTGAGCTTTGTTCAGTTTGGATAAAAAACCAAGAAGGGGAGGGGTACTTCCATTAAAACCAATGGGAAATAATAACAAAATAGAATTAAGAAAACAGAATAACAATAAAGTAAGAAAGATGATGTCTGTTTGTATTTGTGCCAGTTTCTTCATGAGGTTGATGGATTTCCTCTCCATTCGGCTGAATGCAGTGCTTTCCATGGTCATAGATCCAGAAGTAAGAAACAATATTGAAACAGAAGCATACAAAAGAACTCCATAATGAAATAGTCTCTTTGTGAATTAATAAGAAAAACTAAACAAGTTAAATGTCTGTGTACAAGTCTAGCACCCAATCTATAATTACCTGTTTTTTATGGGGCTGCTTGCAGGATTACAGGAATGATGTGTGTGAAGTGCTTTGAGCACCTGTGTTAAGAATTATAATAATTCTCCCTATATGTGGCACTCTACCTTTTCTCCTGCTGAATTTGTTATCTGCTACTGCTTGTTTAACATGTCACATTTAATATGTATGCTTTGTTCAGATTTCTGCCTTGTTTCAGATTTCTACTATCCCAGTCCTATAAAATTGCTTATTAGTTGTCTCGTCCTACTGTTGCATTTACTTGCGTAATCTTCCTTGAATCTTAATGAGAAAGGCAGTCTAAAACAACAGAAATAAGTAAGACTCTGTGGTGGAATTTTTTAGTGTATCCTTTAGAGTCTTTTTGTTTTCCAGCAGTACACAAACTATATTTATAGTTATCAACTTTGACCAGATAGTGAACATGTTGATCAGTGCTCACTTCTGTGGAATGTTGATTATCTTTCCTGTCTGTCTTTCCATTTCTACTAAAGCTTTACATGCAGTTGTTTAGCCAAGGCTTTTAAAATGAAATTGACTAACAACTCTGCATTAAAAGCCTCCTCAGTGTCCAGAAGATAAAATGTATTCCCTTACTCAACTAGAACCAAAATGTTACCAAAAGAAAGAACTTCCCAAGTTTGCAGTAATCATTTATTAACCCATGTTGGCCTTGAGCAATCAATTACCTTGATGTGATCACTAACTGCTCTTGCTGTAACATTCCCAGTCATAAAACCACGTGAATCACTTGATTCATTCCTCCTCTCTTAAACACTGGCACTATAGGGGCTTCATGAGTTCTTAGATATGATGATAAATTAGCTTTGAAATCTGCTCAAGATCTATGTGTTAGTAACATCAAAATAAGTATTTTTGGCATGGTTTTTCCTGTCTTCGCCCCTGATCTGATCTCCCTGTTTGAGGTTTTTGTCAGTTTTGCAAGGTGTTTTGTGTTTTCTCCATGTTTCTAAAGTCTGGAACAAAGTATTGGCTGGGTATTCACCTTCCATTCCACTCACCTTCCTTTTAAAATCAGCAGTAGTTTCTGGCCATGCTTACTGCTGATGGGTATATCCTCTTTGGTGTATTTTCCTCCCCTAAGGCACAGGCACACTTAAAGAGCTTCTCTTTCTTCAAAACATCTTTTGAACTTCATGTTCTTCTCTTACATTTCCAATGGTACTCAGAAAACTGGCTTTTTCCATTATGGCCTGTGGATATTTTGTTACTGATGAAGCAAATTACTTTGCTTCATCAGATAAAAGGCACTCCTGGTCTATCCTTTTTTCCTCCAACGGTGTTTAGTCAGATGTCTGTGGGAAGCTTAGAAGCAAGACATGTCAATCAGCATCCTTCAGTGATTATCCCCAGTATCAAGCAAACATTTACTGTAGAAGCTGACCATCCATGACATGGTTGGGCTATCCCAGCTCTTGGATTACCCTCTGTAGAATATAGTGATCTCTGTGAGTGCTGTTACAATTGTATGCATCATAGTATCAAATCTGTTCCCATCTTTACCTAGGGCTCCTTTCTAGAACTGCTACCCCTTTCATCTTGGCAGCAGCTGAAGGTATATTCCTGCATATATATCAAAAACGAAATCTCCTCTTAAAACTCGCTCATTTGAACAACCTCTCCTAGCCAGATGAACGTATTCTAGACCTCAAAACTGCTGTGGTTATGAGAGCTGTCCCTTTAGGCTTTGGCTTTCTTCCTGTTTTATGTTTACCTTAACATGCACATTTACAATATTCTGCCTGAGGTATCTTACATTAAAGATAGTCTTGAGGACCCTATATGGCCATAGTGCCAGTGTAGGTGGTAATTCCAAGTCCTATTCGCCGCAGTTAATCTTTCTCTTCCTGTAAGATGATGGTGCCCAGTAAACCATTGCTCCTTCACTTACGTAACTAAAATAGAGCCCTTTTCTACTAATGCTCAATGTCATTTTTTAAAAAGAGTTAAGCATAATGTGTTATAGTCTTATAAAAGTGACAATTTTTGCTTAACTATTTTCAAAACGGAGGAGATGTTCTACATACAGGTAAAAATAGCCCTTACTGTTAGTTACCTCTACCTTCTCTTACAGGTTTATAATATATTCAGCAGTGAGATCCTTTCAGCTTCCTTTTAAAATTTAATTTCAAAATCAGTTTCCATGGCTTAGTTCAAAGCTGTGTTTCCATTGTAAATAAACACTAGGCTTTTAATTGAGGGGCTGATTTTTAATGCCATTTTCATAGTCTGCTTTTCAATCTGAAAACTGTTCTGAAAATTTTTAAACTGCTTGATATTTTATGTGTTTATGTTCTGGCTGGGCTTTTAATGCTAGGTATTAATTAACTCCTTTTATGGTGTGTTATGTTTTATTTTGTGTCAGCTCAGGCAGTTTGCCAAGAGAGAAGAAAAAAAATACACTAAAATAAATTGTCTTTTCTGTTCAACCTAGTAGCCTCATCCCCTGCTGTCTCCCCACAGAAATGCTGGAAATACTGATAGGCAGCTTAGTGTAATGGTTAAAGAGTTGGATTAGGAGCTGGGATACCCAGGTTCAAATCCCCCTCTACCTCAAAACTCACTTGGGTCACCTTGGGCCTGTCATCCCCTCTCAGGGTAAAACGGAGGAGAGGGGACTAATGTGTTCTGCCCAGAGGTCATTGGTAAAAGAACAAAATTTAAAAGGTACTGAATAAATGTTAAAAGAGCTTTCATCACTATATTAGCCCGAGTATCACAAAGAGCACCCTTTTGGTAAGTTAACATAAAATTGCAACAGCCTTTGACTGAGAGGTTCAGTAGGTATTTGTGAATCCCAGAAGAATGGAGTGTACAGACTGGATGCTTATTCCTCCTAAGGTGAATATCACCTGCTGAATAGGTAGCAAATGAGTAATTAATTCTACCATTATATTTAACTAAGAAGGCTTACGATTTAGATGTAAGAAAAATACATTATGGAGGTGTTCCGATGGATATCTTCCATTATTAACCTCTCTAAACACTTGATGGCTTTCATCTCACCTCTCCTTTCACCTTCTGCAGCACTGCAAATTGTTATGGATACAATGTTACACATGAACTGAATTTAGGATACTGAAATAAAAAGGCTATTTTAGGACTTATGCCATCTCCTTATTTATTTTACTTACATAAACCATGTTAATTAAAAGCAGCTATGTATCTGTATCGACAGTTGTTATGGATCAAAGTAATTACTCTTCTGAATTTAAAATTTAAATTAGATGGACACAGGGCTAATCTGAAAAGAACCTTCTAATCTGCTATAAGGACATTAGCACTGGGTTAAGTAACACATATTTAATTTGGTAAATTGAGCTTATTATACAATTGCACAGACTTCTTTGTTATTACTGCAGTATTGTATTCCCTGGTGGGGTGTGGGAGGCCTCTGTAGTACCATAAATTAAAACCAATGAATGCATGTATAGACTATGCTATTGCATGCTGTCTGTTGATGTAGATATGCTCCTACCAGGTAGTTTCTACATTGCCAAAGAAGCCATGTTAATTAGTTATGCTTCGTTTCAGAAAGGTTTCATCTCTGTGTTTGACTTTATGCTGCTTTCAAATTTTCTGCTACCATACCCTATTGTATCTGTTCATTGAACGTCCTAACCGTTTATCATACTGTATTTTGTCATGGAGTGCCCTCGCAGCTGATTATGTTATATTCACTTGCACTGTCTAATCCACCTTGGGTCTTGGTCAGAAAGGTGAACTATAAATAAATACATTTTAAAAATGTAACAAAGGATAGCCCTTAGATTTCAGTTCTTGTATTCATTTATTTACTTCATTTGTACCCCACCTTTCTCCCGAGTGGGGACCCGAAGCAGCTCACATCATTCTCTTCTCCATTTTTTTTTCAGAACAACCCTGTGAGGTAGGCTAGGCTGAGAATGTGTGTCACTCAGCAAGCTTCTAAGGCAGAGCTGGGATTTGGACCTGGGCCTCAAAGATCCTAGACTGACGCTCTAGCCACTACACCATAGTGGCTCTCAGATGATTTGAAGTTGACTTGTTTTATATTGCTGGTTTTTATAACACCTGTATGTTTAAAAAATATGAGAGGATACATAACGATATGATGACAGTGCAAAAATATAATTTCTGTTTTTTTCTACCTTCTTTTCTTATCACCGGCTAGTCAATCTCTCTTTTAAAAAATTAGGTAAAATGGCGTTTTCTGATTCTGAAAGTGAGATTATGTGTTGGCTTGTTATCCAAGGCTCTGCCTCATGCCAGAGACTCCTGCTATCCAGCATCTGCTTTACCGCAGGGACGGCTTGCTACACTTGCAGACGCAGTGGGTTTAGCAATTTTCCAACAGATGACCTTCCTCTTGGTGCCCATTTCAAAATAGCATATCCTGGCAGTGGAGGTCTATGTGATACAGAGAACAGCTACCAGCATTTAAGAATGAAAAAACAAAAATGTCAACATACGCACTTTTGTGTTGGGTTGTCTTCTTTTCCTACTGCCTTCAACTTTTCTTAGTATTATTGTTCTTTTCCAGTGAGTCTTGTCGTCTCGTGATGTGTCCAAAGTATGATAGCCTCAGAGCTAAACTACAAGAGACAAATACATGAGGACACGCACGTGAAGGGAGTCTCAGTGTTAGCCGGGAAGCTGAGTTTTAAAAGAGATCAGAAGGCTTTGTCAATTTCCCCTCTCTACAGAGCCACCAAAGATCGCTCCTCAGAGGGTTTGCTAATGTCCTCTTCGCCTCCTGAAGGCTCTGTCAGTCTCACCTCCCCTTCTAGGAGGTGAAGAGAAAATAAACAAACCCTCTGAGGAGCTATCTTGGCTGTCTCTGTAGAGAGGGGAAATTGACAGAGCCTGCTGATCTGTCTTTTAAAACTCAGCTTCCCGGCTAACGTTGCAACTCCCTTCGCATGAGCATCCTCATGTAATTCATCTCTTATGTTAAGCTCTCAGTTTAGTCATTTTAGCTTCTTGGGAGAATTCAGGCTTGGTTTGATCTAGAAAATCCATTATCTCATCTGGGGATATTATCACCCTAAATCAGGTGTTTGAGACTTGAATGAGCTCATGTGCTAAATTCCCCACTAGCACCTATCTGTGATTTTTCACCCACACTCAAAGCCATCTTCCACCCCAGTTAGAGAACATAAATTCCCCTAAGTGCAAGTATTTCACTTCCTGATGTGATAAGGCTGCAGTGCCTTATGAATGTTACTTCTGCCCTGAAAGCCTTTTACCTACTATATATAAGCTCACTATTGAGCCATAGTCTCTCTTGGTCACTGAGATGGTGTTTTCTAAGCACTGGACAACCTAGCGATTACAAGAAAAATAGGAAATGTTGCATGAAAGAAATTCAGCAGGGCATTTATAGATGCTTAGTTATGTGAGTGGACGGCAATTAAACTGGCAGTTGCATGCCCAAAATGAAGGATTGAGGGATGAGAGTGGCTTTTTAAAAATGTAGGTATCTCTTCTTGAATTAAAAAAAAATGACAGATATTATTAATACATCCAGAGGAGTTAGCCGTGTTAGTCTGTAGAAGCAAAATAGTAAAGAGTCCAGTAGCACCTTTAAGACTAACCAACTTTACTGTAGCATAAGCTTTCGAGAACCACTGTTCTCGAAAGCTTAAAGTTCTTCATCAGTTGTATCTGACAAAGAGAACTGCGGTTCTCGAAAGCGTGTGCTACAGTAAAGCTGGTTGTTATTAATACAGTGACTGGTGCTACATAGTACTGTCTGGATGGAAACCTGAGCAGTCACTAATAATCTACACCCCATTGGCTGCCGCTGCTTTTAAATAATATTTCCATTTCTACAGTCCATAGAAGGTGTAGATGGGGAAGAGAAAGTGAAGGCAAGGAATATTGAGTGGTTACAGTTTTATATACCAGAGGAGTTTATAACAGATGCTGGAGGACTTTTTTCCTTGATAACAGAGAGTAGACTTTGCGTATGCTGGGTGGTGTAACATGATAATCAATAAAACATTGCTATATCTAATTAGAAAGTGCTGGCCTCAGTGTCACTGGCCAATTCCACTTAGTGCCGGGTTTTGCAAACCTGAGGAAACACCAAGGCTTGCAGAAATATCCAACTTCTGGAAAACGTAATGTGAGTATGTAAAACAAATTGACGCCCCTGGTTCTGAAGGGAGAAGTGAGAATGTGGTACTTTCATCTCAGAAGCTTTTAGCAATAGTGGGGAGGGGTGAACATACTCACCTGGAAGAGAGGGAAGAGAAAGCAGAACAGTGGAACATTAGAGGAGCTGCTTTGGGCTAGTTGTGCTTTGCTGTTTTACTAGAGCTATTTCATGAGAGGATCAGCAGCCAGATAATCAAAGCTCTGTAGCACTCTTCAAGTACTACCAGTTTTTCTCAGTAAGTAAACCTATAAAAGGGGATGCAACTGAGCCAGACCGTTGGTATCCTATGCATTAGCAGTCAGACCCCTCTTCCTGCTAATAGGCAGTTTATGGATGGAATATCAAAAACATTCCTTCTTCATATAAGTCCAAGGCACTTCCTGGCCCAGAATAGATGCCAGTCAGGTGGGAGCTTGGAAAATTACCAGAGTGTGAGTTAGAGTAGCTGACTGACTGACCCTGTTCCATGCCTCCAGAGAGAGACACATAACTTAGGACAATGAGGTCTCCCAAGAAACTCTTGACTTATCTTGTCAATGTCCAATCTCACTTCCCTGCACCCACTATTAAGCAAACCTGGTAGCTTTTCCTATCTGGTACTTACAGGGTCATCAAGCACTTTTTCTCCTATAGTCCACCCCAGATAGGACCCATTAAGCCTCTCCCAATTTATTGTCCAACTTCTAGATGCTTCATTAAATTATTCTTTTCAGGGTGAAGACGTCAGCTTGTGCCAGGGAGCATTTTGCCCTATAACTGGACTCCCTAGCCACCAGGGTTCTTGATCTGTCTGCATCCCCCCAAATCTATTTGGGCCTCTTCTCTTCTTTGTGAAACACAAAGAAGAGAAGAGGCCCAAATGGATTTGGGGTTGTTTGCTGATGCCTTCCATGGACCTCTATCTTCCAGACTGTTTACTATCGTCCTCCCTGAAACTGCTTTCTCCTCTTTTCCTCCCTGATTTTCTTAGTATGTGTGCTGTGCATGATTTCTATATGTTTGTCTTTTTATTTCTCTTCAATAAAAGACCTTTTTGGTTGAACATCTGCCTGGTTTATTTGAGAGTTCTCTTAAGGGAGTAATCTCTGTAAACGTAGGTGGAGAATACCAGTTACCCTTCTCACTTGTCTTCTTAATCTAATTCCCTCAATTAATTAAGAGACTGCCTATTTGGGTAACAGATGTACCCTGTTAGATCCCAGATAACAGTGTAAACAGACATTGCCTAGCTAGTTTATAAGGTATCATAAGTAATATTGAGGCTAACAGCAAAGCAACTGGAAGAGTGTTAAATCTTCAAACAAAGGTCTGTAAATTGGCACAATCAATTGAACGCAATTTAATCTTTTTAGAGTATTACTGTAGATTCATGGAAACAGCAAGCCAAGCAATCTATTTTGTTGTGATATTTGGTTTGGATCAGGGTCATATGGGGGGTAGCTAGGTGGTATCTTTCTGTGGGGGCCCATGGAGGCTTTCAGCAGCCCTGCCAGCTGCTATTGGTGTAGAAGGTGACTGGCGTGCAGTTCCCCCAGAACTACAGAGATTACGGTACACAGAGTTGAACGTTATTCACTGATCTTTCCTTATGCTTAGCCTTAACAGTCTCCGTATTAGATAATTACAAGCCTGTTGAATGACTGGATAAAACAAGACAAAAAAAAAATTCTTACCACCACTCCTAGCTTACTCTTCATATGCTTCACAGATGTAACAGGAAATTGACATGTTACAAATACAGTAGAGATCAGTGCTTTGATGTATTTTGCTGTGGTGATATATGGGAGCCTTAACATAGAGGTGGTATGACTATGCAAGTCAAGAAAACCAGAGCAAATCCTGGTGTCTTAAGTTCTACTGTACCCTATAAAGGAGTTTTGGCAAGAAAGTGGACTATTAAAGAAGTAAATAATTATACTTATTATAAAGCAGCAGTGGACCCAAACAGAGTTGCTTACTTGGAAGGTAATGGTACTCTGTAGAGGCACATTCTTGTTTGGTTAAATGAGTATAAGCCATGGAGGGGGGAGAATGGTGCTAGGTGGGTATTGTTAATGGGAATACAGAACTTGCAAGGTTTTTTTGTAGCTCACAATACTTAACAAGCTGCCCACTCAAGGAAGATAAATCAAAGACAGAAATGTACATGCATTGGCTTATTAGAATAATAAAATCATACAGTTGAAAGTGACCTCTAAGGTCATCTAGTCCAACCCCTGCACAATGCAAAAAATTAACAAAATTCACATACACACCCAGTGACCCTTACTCCATGCCCAGAAGATGGCAAACACTGTCAGGATCCCTAGCCAAACTGGCCTTGGGAAAATTGCTACCTGGCACGAAGGTGGTGATTGGCATTACCCTGGGCATGTATGAAGGGCCACGAGAACTAAGCACAGATGTAATTCTCCCTGCCCTCCCTCTCATGACCTGTCAGGTTCACAGAATCAGCATTGCTGTCAGATGGCCATCTAGCCTCTGCTTAAAAGCCTCCAAAGAAGGAGAGCTCACCACCTCCTGAGGAAGTCTGTTCCACTGAGGGACTGCTTTGTCAGGAAGTCCTTCCTAATGTTTAGCCAAAAACTCTTGATTTAATTTCAACCCATTGGTTCTGGTCCAACCTTCTGGGGCAGCAGAAAACAACTCTGTGCCATCCTCTATATAACAGCCCTTCAAGTACTTGAAGATGGTTATCGTATCACCTCTCAGTCGTCTCCTCTCCAAGCTAAACATACTGAGTTCCTTCAACCTTTCCTCGTAGGACTTGCTCTCCAGACCCCTCACCATCCTCGTTGCCCTCCTATGGACATCTTCCAGCTTGTCTATATCCTTCTTAAATTGTGGTACCCAAAACTGAACACAATACTCTAAGTGAGGTCTAACCAGCGCAGAGCAATACCATAACTTCGCGTGATCTGGACATTATACTACTGTTGATACAGACCAAAATCACATTTACCTTTTGAGCTACCATATCACCCTGCTGACTCATGTTCAGTGTATGGTCTACTAAGACCCCTAGATCCTTTTTGCACATACTACTGTCAAGACATTCATTACTTTGGCAGAAGTGGCAAGTGGAGCTCCAAGAAAGAGGAGTGATTTGTGGTTGTAGGCATAGCTGTATTATTTGATCAGTCCTGGATGATTTAAAACTAAGTGCTGTATGTTGGTTTATATTATTAATGATAATTATCTGAAACTGCTGGGCACTATACCAAATTTAAAAGTAAAGTAAGGCCTGCCTGTAGGCGGACTCTTGAATGTGAAAACTTCAAAAATGTTGGGTGGAAGGGAATCCAAGCACAAGGGAACAGAGAAACAACAGTGCAGTTCTAAACAGGGAAGCACCTTTTCGAGGAGGAGGAGGATGGTGCTTATATACCACTCTTCTAGACAGATTAGTGCCTCATCCAGAGCAGTGAACAAGTTAGCGTTATTATTATCCCCACAATACAGCTGGGGAGCTGGGGCTGAGAGGAGTGGCTTACCCAAGGCCACCGAGGGAGCTCATGGCAGTAGTGGGATTTGAACCAATAGAGTGCTGATTTACAGCCAAACCACTTAACCACTGTGCTACAACAGCATATAACTCTGTTTGGGATTGCACTGTAAAATAAATAGGGAGAATAAGCCTTGGGCTTAACTACAAGATGGTCTTTGAAAAACAGAGAGCCCGTGGAGGAATATCTATAGAAGTTAAGGGAGTGAACAAGATTATTTTATGACTATAAGCACAACAAGCTTCAAGTGAAGAGTGAGAATAGTGCAAAACAGTGATGTGATCTTAACCATGAGGAGAAAATATCAAAAGAATGATAGCATTTAAGGCAGAGCGGAATGGCTTATGGGTAAGGACGAGGCTGACCAGCCCCAAATACTACAGTATGAACCTACTGTTAGTATTGGAGATTATGCAGCTTGTCACAGATGTTATCTAGAGAATCTAAAATGCAAGAAATTTATTTGTTTTGCCACCTTCCACTCTCGTTTCTGCTTCAGCTACATAGAGTTTTGCCCCTGTGAAGGTTTTTCCCTAAGCAGAACACCTGTTTGTTCTTCATGTACTATCTTTCCTCTCCAGAATACAGTTCTATTTAAGATACTGGCCACGGGCTCTTATTTGCTTAGTTTCAGAAATGATTACTTGATCTGATCCTTGTGATAAAGGTGTGGCATTCTGCATGAAATGGCTGTTACCACAGATGCCTGAGCCAGTAGTAAAATGAATGATGTCTCGTTCTTTGCATGTGTAGTTCATTTGCTTCAACCCTTTGGTGTTATCTGTTGGGACTTACGAAGAAGTGATAAGTTGTTCAAACTTACTAGGTTCATCAGGGTCAGGAAGAGTGTAAACTGGGTTAGATCATGAAAGCAGAAGTAGTATTTCAAGCTGGAGGTCTTCAAAGAAATCTTTATCATCTCTTTATTTATTTTCTCTACTTAGCAAAAAGAAATGCTAAGTCTACAATGCTGGCCATGTGGCAGTATAATCACAAACAGAAGCCAAGCACTCTGTCAAATACATCTTTGAAAACCAGATCAGAAGACTTCAGTCTACTTTGACTATATATGAAGGTCCTAATTGTGTGTTTCTGCTACCCTGAGAAATGTTTGGTGATTGCTGCTTTACTATACTATGAATTAAACAAAAAAAGTTGTTCTTTGTGCCGTCAGTCCCTGGGCATCTGTTTTGACTCATAGGACTTCTCCCTTTGCCTAAATAATCAAATTTGAACGAGTTTATAGCTTGCAGTGCTAGCTGCAACAACTTTGCAATCTGATGCACATTTGTTTGTTAGTGTATCACATGATTCCCTTTGTTTTTTGGATCCAGTATATACTTCCATTCTTTATGTCTAATGTTACACCCCATTAGATCTTGAGCAGCACAACATAGATTAATGGAACATAGTATATGTTTTCAGGGATATAATTTTATTGCCAGGATTGTGGCTCCATGGCAAGATCAATTTTAATAGGTGTTACAATTACTCTGTTTCCTTATAAACCACCAGCACAGATATAGAGCAACACAGTAATAATGAGCATCAACAGAACAGTTACCCGTGTAACAAAGATGTCTCCCTATTTATTGTATTCCACACAATTATATAGTCTAATAAAGAACTACACCAATATTAACAGTCATGGAAAAATTATTTTTGCAGGCGTCATATATGTTCAAAATCAATATATAAAGTGTCCAGTGCTTCAAGTGCTCTATTAATATTGCAATAGATATTAAAGTGCAAGTGCTTCCTAGCACCATATAAGCACTAGTCTTTTCATCCAAGAACAAGTTCGCTGTATATTCCAGCTGAAATCAGGTGTAGTCTTAGAAGTTGTTCCAATAAACTGTGAATCACAGATTGCAAGTAAACCTTTGTGATATTCTTTGGGTGTACATTGATAATTCTGTGACATCAATTTTCTAGTGGATGGTCCAGATCCTAATGAAATCCGTTTCCAAAAGCTCTTTCTCAAAGAACACAGTCATCCAGAGTCCATACAGCTATGGTGGAAATTGGTAAATTGATTGGTGTGGAGTGGTAGCTGTATGGACTCTGGATGACTGTGTTCTTTGAGAAAGAGCTTTTGGAAACGGATTTCATTAGGATCTGGACCATCCGTTAGAAAATGCAGCTGCAACATACTCTGCTTTTGTCAAAGAAAATGCTACAGTTGTCTATTTTTGGCTTGCCTAGCTAATGGCCCCTTCTCCATATTGAAACAGATAACCACTGGCGGACTTCCGATCAGTGTGTCCTCCGCCCAATCAGCGTCCACATATGCTTTCAGTTTTGGATCTGCAGTTGCTGGTAGTCATAGCTTCAACTGACTTGTTTCCATCAGATACTTCATCACTCTTTTCGCTGCATTCCAGTCTGCCTGGTTAGGTGCTAAAACTTTTCTACTCAAAAATCCTACAGTGGAACTTATATCTGGCCTAGACACTGTGGCTAGATACAATAGTTTTCCAATTGCCTCACAATATTGATTATTATTTGACAGTGCTTCTTGATTACCGTCATTTTTTCACATATCCTACATCTATGGGTATTTTCGCCTCTTTTGCATCTTTCATTCCAAAATGCTTCAGCATCTGATTTTTTTCTTTCTGACTAAGGAGATAGGTCCCATCAGCTGCTCTTTCTATCTGAATACCAAGGTAATATGTAATGTCTCCTAGTTGTTTCACTTCAAAATCTTGATTCAACTACATATTATCCTATCACAGTCCCCTTCTTGTTCAAAACAAATTATTACGTTATCCACGTAAATCAGGATTTATGTCCTTCATTTATCTTGTTTTCTGATGTGCAAACACGGATCTGCTTTGCCTCTCATGAATCCTTCTGTCACGGGCTGGGCCAGCCCAATCAGGGTGGTTCAAGTCCAAGCACCAAAACAAAGCCCAAGGGGAGTTCAAGGGTTGAAAGCCATGTCCAAACTGTGGTCAGAGCATGAACTAAATGGCAGGAGTGAGTCCAGAGTCCAAGAGCCAGGTCAGGTACAGTCCAAGGTCAGTTGCCAATAGTGTCAGATCCAAAGGCAGGCACAAGCAAGGTACACAGCCCACAGAGTGGTTGCAAGTAGTTTGACACTTTGCTTCCATGCCTGGTAGTTTCCTCAGCTCAGCTTTTATAGCCAGGCATGGGTTACAGCCAGCTGCTGGGGCTCCATCTTACTGCTACTCATCATCGCTCTCCAGCAGCTGGCGTCGGTTCAGGAGACGAGCACTGCGCTGTCTCTCCTGCAGCTCCAACCTCAGCCTTTGTCTGCGGCATTCTTTAGGCGTAGGCGAACCTGGGGGGGGGGGTGGAAGCCACTGGCTGGGCTTCCCCTGTGGAAGTCCCTGGCTGAGCTTCCCCTGTAGTGCTGGGGCTTGAGAGTACTGGTGGCTCTGCCTCAGCTGCTGAATGTAAGCTCCGGTTAGCCAGCAGCTGCGGCTTCTGATTACCAGCCTCTGCTGAGTCAGGGCCAGCTACATGGAGCTCCTCTTCTCCTGAGGAATCCTGGCTGGCTACACGAAGCCCCTCTCCTCCTGAGGAGTCCTCGCTCTCACTGAGCCCAGGCTGGGCCATGATACCTTCTCTGATGAGTACTTAATTTAGTTTTTCATTCCACACTCTGACAGCTTGCTCTAGGTCATAAATACTCGTTTGGAGCTTATATACAAGGCTTTGGTCTTCTGATTCCTCAAAGCTAGGTGGCTGGTCCATGTAAATATCTTCTGTAATATCATCATACAAAAAGGCAGTTTTTATATCTAAATGTTTAACATACATTCCCTTTCCAGCTGCTATGCTCAGTAAGGTTCTTCCCCCACTTTCCTGGCTTTCTGCAAACGATGCAAAACCGAATTCTTCAACTCTATATTGAATCCTTGCTAATGCTACGTCTTTGTAAAACCCTATGACATTGTTGTGGAAATGTCCTTAACACTGTATGGAAATGTTCCCGATACTGATTGTACTAATCTTATGCTATGTAATCTGCCTTGAGTCTCAGTGAGAAAGGCGGACTATACATGACATAAATAAATTAATTAATTAAAAATTATAGTGGGTTACTTTACTACTGCAGTAAATGTCTCATCGTAATCTTCACCATATTTGGGGGGGATATCCTTTTGCAACAAGTCTTGCCTTATACCTTTCCCCTTCTGCATTATATTTAATTTTGAATGTCTATTTGCATCCTATAATTTTGTGCCCAGGTGGCAATTTGGTGAGGGTCCAAGTCTTATTCTTGTGAAGTGATTGTATCTCTTCTGCTGCTGCCTCTCTCCACTTTTTGGCTTCACTTTCAGGCAACTTGCAGATACTTGAGCCCTTGTCTTGGGAAAGTATTTTCTCAGCTTTGACTATATACAATAGTCTGTGGGGTGGTATGCCTTTAGTTGTTCGGGTTGAGCATCTGAGTGTTGTAGCTTTGTTTGATCCCATTTCCTCTTGAAAACCTGATAATTCTGTGCTGAATTCCACCTCTACTCCACTTGGTCTTGCTAGCTCTTGCTCACTTGTTAATGAGCTTTCTTTAACTTCCACAGGTCGCAACAGATTTCGTCCGGGGGTCTTGTCAAAGTATACTGTGTCCCACTGTAACCCACTAATATTCATTCTGTGGCTCTATTATCCAGCTTTGAGCATTGTTCATTGGGAATAAAGTCATAGACTTTCAATCCAAACACTCTGATGTGCTTGATGCTTGGCTTTGAGCCATGCCCTAATTTGTATGGAACGCTGTCAATTGCCTTTGATGGTAATCTATTTTGTAGATACGTTGTCATCATAATTGTTTCACCCAATACTTATTTGGCAATCCAGTATCCAGAAGCATGCATCTTGTCATTTCAACTCAGGTTCAGTTTCTGCTGTTCCATTTTGTTTAGTTGTGTCAGCAACATAAATTTAAATATAAATAAACATTGGGAGGAGTCAGGAACATTGAAGGATAGGCAGAGAGTAGTATCATCCAATGGAAGAGGAAAAGAAAAGTGATGAAAAATGAGAAAGATACCAGGGTTTCTCCAGTTAGCTCTCATGGTGGTCCAAGTTGCCACCATGTTGCCTGTTACAGAGAGCTGGTCATCCTTCCTAACAAGGGTATAATGTTTGATCTAACAACGATTACATTGAATAATGAAGAGTATGTTTAGTCACCAAAGGAGTGCCCTTAAATAACTGTCCATGCAAACTGTTGCATGTCTTAAATATGCTTATCACACATTTTAAGTCTTTATAAAAACTGCAGATGACAAATACTTGCTTAGAAGAGGCATTCTTCCTTCTCTTGCACATGAAAGAAGGCTCTTCTATGATGATACCTGTGGCTAGAGCAAGTGGGCATCATATAAAGGAAGTTTGCTCACAACTGTTACATTTGACAGATATCTTTAGCTAGTTGACAATGATAATTTTAACAATAATTTTAACATGTCAGTCACACTTTCCCCCCAGCACTTTTGCCCACTTTCTCACCCTCATCTGTTTGTGGGAATCTGTTCCTCTTAATTTTGCCTTTCCCCCTCTTTGGGGTTAAGATGCTGTTTCTCTCTCGTACTGTAACAAATTCCAGAGAGGTTCTAGTCTATTGCAGCAATCACAAAAGGCAGTTTGTGGCGTCTTAAATGACTAAATTTCTACTGTGATTGTTCACTATGAGCTCGGTTGCATGCTTCCTTTGTTCTCTCATTGCATATGGAGTTGGATTTAGGAATCTACCACAATGGTTTATTATTTTATTTTACTTAGGTGTTTGGGTTCCAGTGGGGACCCAAAGCATCTGACATTGTTCCCCTCTACTCCATTTTATCTTCACAATAAACCTGTGAAGTAGGTTAGGCTGAGTGTGTGTGACTGGCCCAAGGTCACCTAGCATGCTCCCATGGGAGAATGGGAATTCAAACCTGGGTCTCCCAGATCCTAGTCTGACACTGTACCACTCTGGCTGTTGGGCTAAGATTTCTGGCTCCTGAGAAAGAAGCTAATTCCAATTTGGTAAAGCCCTTACATTATGTCTGATTTTCTTTTAAATCCATTAAAATGTTTTTGCGCTGCTCTCAGAGTTACCAAGTAAATGAAAGTAAGCTGCTGTTGGATTGATAGTTAATGTAATAGCTGGTGTGACCTTGAACTACTGGCTGACTATATAAATGGCCTCTAAACAGTTGTTTTTATAAGGCTCTAGCATATGACAATTCTGGGCCCTGGATTGGAATGTGACTGACAGCCCAAATAGGTCTATAAATCAAATACATTAGCATATTAATGTTTTAAACTGGTCACTTGTAAAATTGCCTTTATTTTTTTTAAATGTAACTTATACTGATTATAACTAAACGTGGTTGAAAAGAACAGATGAAATGCACAACTGTTCTCTAAATCTGCATGCACTTTGCTTTCATTTATAGGATAACCTTCTACTTCTGAGAAATGCCAACTGAAGACTCTAAAATTATATATGTGATCGAGTTCCAGAGAAAGGCCGTTCAATTCCTGAAGGTTCTAAATACTCTCTGAAATGCTGAAAAGGAAACTTCGTCACTGTCATATCCTACGCTTCAAGTTCCTCCTGGTGTTAGTTTTTACAGCAGGGGCTTTGTCCCTTATCAAAATTCACCAGAAACCAGATTATTTGCGTCGTGAGCATCTGGACCTTGTAGGTGAATACCCCAATAATAATGTAAACTGCACCAAGATATTGCAGGGTGATGCAGAGGAAATTCAGAAAGTAAAACTTGAATTATTAACTGTATCTTTTAGGAAAAGCCCTAAACTAACAACAAATGATTATATTAACATGACAACTGATTGTGCCTCTTTTATAAAGAGACGGAAATATATTATGGAACCTCTGAGCAAAGAAGAAGCGGAATTTCCACTTGCATATTCAATAGTGGTTTATCACAAAATTAATATGCTTGATAGACTTCTGAGATCTATATATGCTCCCCAAAATTATTATTGCATCCATGTGGATAAGAAGTCTCCAGAATCTTTCTTGGCTGCTGTGAAGGGGATTGCTTCGTGTTTTGACAACGTCTTCATTGCCAGCCAACTAGAGAGTGTAGTGTATGCTTCGTGGAGCAGAGTGCAAGCAGATCTCAACTGCATGAAAGATCTCTACAGGAGAAGTGCAAGCTGGAAGTACCTGATCAACCTTTGTGGCATGGATTTCCCAATCAAGACCAACCAGGAAATAGTAGAGAAGCTAAAAGCTCTCAAGGGTGAAAACAGCTTAGAAACAGAGAAAATGCCTTCATACAAGGAGATACGGTGGAAGAAGCATTATGAAATTGTTGATGGTAAAGTGAAGAATATGGGTGTAGACAAACAACAGCCACCTATCAATACACCTATTTTCTCTGGCAGTGCCTACTTTGTTGTTAGTAGGAGGTTTGTTGAATATGTATTAGAAAACAGCAAAATCCTTGCTTTCATAGAATGGACTAAAGACACATATAGTCCCGATGAATACTTGTGGGCTACTATTCAACGAATTCCTGATGTGCCAGGTGCTGTTTCTGCTAGTGACAAATATGATGTGTCTGATATGAATGCCCTTGCCAGATTTGTCAAGTGGCATTACTTTGAGGGGGATGTGTCCAAAGGTGCCCCATATCCACCCTGTAATGGGATTCATGTCCGTTCTGTGTGTGTCTTTGGAGTTGGAGACTTGAACTGGATGTTGCGCAAGCACCACTTTTTTGCTAACAAGTTTGACATTGATATTGATCCCTTCGCAATTCAGTGCCTGGAAGAGCATTTAAGAGATAAAGTTCTGTATCAACGCAGACATTAAAACGTAAAGTTCTGTATGGTATGAAACCTTTCCCTCTGAAAAGAAAGTCAAAAAGAAGATAGTAGCTGTTTGTTAATAACAGCAAGTTGTGGCTTTCTTTTTACTTGTGCTTTTTTCCCAAAGAGAACAAAACTCACAGGATGGTTACTTAGGTGCTGGCACTGATTTCATGTACTTCCCCTTGACTGTCCAATGTCCCGTAAGGATGCCCATCTCTTGTTAGTCCATTGTTATTCCAATATAGGTATAAAACCTCAAGGTTGTAAAGTATTTTATTTTTCTTTCAGTCATATTTGATATCCAAATAATCTTGTCGCTATGTATTGTCTTTTACATAATGCAAAATATAGATGGCCATTTGAAAGTTGTAAGGATCAAGAGAGATAATCTCAGGGAATGTCTAGCAGAAATTAGCAACAACTGCAAAGGGAATCGACAACATGTCAAACCTACACACTTACCAGACATTTCCACATTTCTGTTTTTGCTTAATTTAGATGTAGACACACCTAAATCTTACTTTTTGGGAGTATTTTGATATTTTAAAAACTGCACCCCTAGCACAATAGTCTTGTATTTAGTGTACTTTAAAAACCCCAAATTTCTGCATGTGGTTTATTGAAGCATCAATTGTATGCATGGACTCTGTTCTGAACCAGCTGTTTCAGAGGTGACACAAGAAGTAGTCTGCCAGCTAAAATTTTCTCAGGGTAATATTGATGTGCCTCATTCTGTTAGTACAAACACATCATTATATATCGCATGGTGACATTTGTATGTTGCTTGATACCCTTTTTATAAATGTTCCTCCATTGACTGAAGTGAGATTCTAACTTAGCAATTCTAGTTCTTGACTATCAGAACCTCATAAACATCAAATAAAAAATTCCCTTCAGTTGCAGGTGCGTTCAGTGCTGCTAGAGCATTCAGAAATAATAAATATACAATCTGTGTTTTCAGCAAAATGTACTGGAATGCCTGGCAGCTGGGCTTTATTTTGTCATGTAACTCATAGCTGTAATTTTTTAGACCAGTTTGCTTTCCAGATTTTGTATAAGGGTAAGCTGGGCTGCCTTTGTTGCCTGTAATATTGATTGTGTATCTCAAAATGTGCACGCCCTCCTGACCATAATAAAACATTCCAAGGGACTTTCACCTATATTGGAAGGAAGACCTCTCTCTCTACTATAAGCAGAAAATCTGCATGTATGATGGATGAAGGACTCTGGCAACAGAGCTGGTTTAATATTACTGTTGCATCCATTCACACACACAAAAAAACCCCTTCTTGTCACTAAACTTTTTAATGTAGTCATATAAACTTGAAGATTTTCATATTTTAAGTCAATCATGAGTAGCGTTGTATCTTCTGCTTTCTCTGGGCAGTGCAGTTTGAATTCTCATTAATTGTAATTGCAGTTGTAAGTGGTTCTGATCCAAAGATGTCCATTGGCTTTCCAAAGTTTTCTCTTTCGGATGCACTTCTGCTTGCTTAATGAGAGATCACTTTCAAAGAATCTGAGGAGCAGCTTGGAAGGGCATGAGATATGACAGGGCGAAGTTGGTAGGGTTTCGTGGATTTAGATATTTTCCACATATTCCTCATAAGATTAGGAGAATTGTGTATAAGGTGACCGATGCCTGCTAAAAGCAAGGTTGTTGGGGGGAGGTTCTATAATGGATTTTTTTGTGTTGAACCTAAGGCTGTATACAACGATTAAAAGCAGAATCTTCAAGAGGTATATGGACGTGTTCTCGTGGCTCTAGTTTCTCAAGGCTGGAGTTTTTCCCAAGCGACTTACCAGCAGGCTGTGGAATCATGCCTGGGTGCACTAACACAATGAACTAAATGTCTTTATAAAGCACAGGAATGTCAGGTTATTTTCAGTGGGATTTTTTGTTTTTCATTTTTATATGACTGTTATTCAGTATCCTTTTATGCCACAAAGCATCTGTTTGGGTGGGGGCGGGTTGTTTTTTTTTTGCTTTTTCCTTTTAACTGCAGCCTTGCTAATCTGCTGCATGGACTATTTTTGTGGAACCTGCTTCTTTAATGGCTTTAAGAACTGCTTGCCACTTTGGTGAGTTTCCAGGTATTGACCTAGCTTTTCTTGAGTAGGGTTTCCAACTCAATTGGTAATTGTTGCAGTTTGCCCATATTGAGGTCTCCTTTGCCACAATTCTGAAGCATTCCTCCATCATGGCCTTTGCCACACCTGTGCTCCAAGAAATAATTATCTTGGCGAATAGCACAGACCTACTTGGTCTGTGAGCAAAATTCTCAGGTGTAAGTTAAATGATGCTTTTTAAAATTTACTTCAACTGAAGAAGAATGTTCCTTTTCCAACCAGTGTGTGAATAATTGTGTAAGAAAGGGTTAGATTGGATCCAAATAGAAGGGAGTTGACTATAGCAGATCTTCCCCTCCTTCCCCTCACCCCCTCCCTGCCAAGCATTCTATAAAGGATAAGAGAATGCTAGAACATAAATATACCATGAAGCTTAGAGAGCAGCAGGATGGAAATCACATGAAATCTTGTGCATTCTCAGGCAGAATTTTATCCTTGCATGAGCAGAGCAAACACTTGAGCAAGAGCAGGAGCTAATATTCTCAGTCTCCCCCTCCTTGCTGCAGCCTTCATATACAACTTTGTTCAGGAAGGGTCCCCCTGTCCCCCCGCACCTCCCATCATCTTCAATGGCAGCTTTATGGGGAGGAGCAGAGAGGACCAATGGGAGACAATGAGAGCCATTTTCTCTAATTCCCTTCTGTTCATGGATGCTTGGATCATCCTGGGTTGTAATTTACTGAGTGCCATATTTTATTACTGGAGGTTTCAACTTGTTACAAAAGAAGTTGACTGAGTGCCAAGCTACAAGTGACGAATGACGCTTGAACGGCAAGTGTATTTCTCCCTGTTCACTTGCGCTCCACTCAATCCACTTGCCGTTCAAGTGTCATTCATCACTTGTAGCTTGGCCCTTAGCATTTGAATGGTTGTTTCAGAGGTAACTAACAACATATTTTGCATTCAATTCTTAGGACACAGTCTGTTGATTGCATGCCGTTCTTGGCAGAAGTAGGGCGTTCCCAGTGTTAAATGCCTATCACAGAGTTAGCAGAGCAGGAGGAGCTGTGTCATGGCAACCTGCTACCCTATTATTACAGTAGGGAAGCCATACAAAACTCTAAAGAACAAGCCCACAGAGAGCCAAATCACCTAACTAGCAGCCTGATCTGAGCCTCTGAGGAGTTGAAAACAACAGGATTGTGTGCACTTTGGTCTTTACGGAAGCAGGTTGTAAAGTGGCAGGTTTTGGAAATGAGCCCCACTCAAAACTGCAATTTCTTTCCAAACCAATGGGGGAAGGAGCAGGACCTAAAACTTGTCCTACTTGCCTCCCTTCTTTACTCGGGGTGGGGGGGGAGCACTCCATTCTTTCTCCAAGGCAAAGAAACTAACATGAGCAACCACTGACCAAAAGCCTCCAAATGCAAACAGAACCAGCAAGCTCAACAGAACCGACATCAAACCAGAGAACCCCAGCAGAACCACAGGCCAATGAGACAAGCCCAACACAACCAATGTCAAACTAGGGAATCCAGTTGTTATGACTGGGCAGACAGTTCTGGTGCTCCTCCTAACTTCTGATTCCATTGCCTGGGAGAGCTGCCTTCCTCCTGTTGCTTGGGAATTCTGTAAATTTAAGTGGGCTTGGGAGCCTTAAAACGCCCCAAATATTTCTAGATCAAGATGGGTAGCTGTGTTAGTCTATCTGTAGCAGAGCTTTCATGAGCCACAGCTGAAGAAATGCAAGTGAGTTGAAGAAGTAAGCTGTGGCTCACAAAAGCTTATACCCTACAACACATTTTATTAGTCTTATAGGTTCTACTGGACTCTTGCCCAAATATTTCTGGAAGTTTTCAGGACTCGGTTGTTGGTATTCCAGAAAACCCAAATATTGTTGCAGAATATATCTGAAATATACCAATTAAGGTATTCTGGGGTATATATTCAGACTGGAAATATCCAAATGCACATCCCTACACTCTTTGTTAAAACAGGCAGATGTTTCATCCTTCCAAGCTATTTTACTGTTTTCTTTCTTAAATGATGATCAGCACAAGGCAATGCAAACACTGATCAAATCAAAACCAGTATAGCTTTTAATGTATTTCTTCCGCAATATCAATTTAGGCATACTGGTTCTGGAGTATAATTGTAAGAGGGAAAGTATTGAAAGTGACCTGTTCTAACTATGACACTACTAACATTTGTTTAAGGAAGTTCATATACTACTGATGGAGTATATGCCTGCATTATAAAGTGCATGCACAGAGTTTGGTCTGTATATAAAACAAACACTGCTGTTTTTCCATTAATGAGAATGCTGGCTCCAGTAAGAGAAATGATGTGAAATTTTGTGGTTCTAACAAGTTGATTATGTCATTTGAACGATGACCAAGGTCTCAAAACAGATTGCTTTTTAAAGTTTCTGGATGGTTATATTTAAAATTTGGTGGTTTCTTTTACGGTGGAAAAGGCAATGCCTATAATAGCATATAGTAGAGTTATTTTGGTTCCTGGCTTTATTTTGAATTTCCTTCAGCGGTGGGTTCTGATATGCTTGCTGCACCTGCATCCAACTGAAATGAACAAATTTAACACTGAAAGAAGCTACATAACCTGCAAGGCAAACAGATGTGACTACTTAAGATCTCTTGCTGCTCTATTGCTTCAGTCAAGAAAAGAAAGAGGCTGATCCTGTTCAAAACTGTATATAAAGAGAGAAAAGACTCACAGGAGCCACTATTCAAAACCCATTTGAATATATAATCACAATCAAATATATTAATGCATTTACTATTCAATGTTATTGATCACAGTCAAAAATATTAATGCATTTACTACTCAATATTATAAAGCATATATGAGCTATTCAATAAAGTTAGTCCAGGGTTTCCATTGTGTATATATGTGTGTTCTTTGGCCACGAGGAACAGCAGAATCTTCACAAAGTCTTCTTAAACGAAAAATTACCAGGTGGAACAGGTTCCAAAGCAAATTAGAAATTAGCCACGCCCAATCTGGGGCCGGCTAAACTCAGATTTCGTCCCCTTCTTCAGGGGCGTGGTTCATAACTGTAATGAAAAATTAATTTTGTGTTACATTCAATGGTATCCCCACTTCAGTGATTTATACAGTATCCATAAGAAAATGTATTACAAACCAGCAATGTAAGTCTTTTATACAGTGTTACAGAATACCAAAAGTCCTTTTTTTAAATCCATAAACCCATGACAAGGCACCATACATTTTCTTATGGATACTGTATAAATCACTGAAGTGGGGATACCATTGAATGTAACACAAAATTAATTTTTCATTACAGTTATGAACCATGCCCCTGAAGAAGGGGACGAAATCTGAGTTTAGCCGGCCCCAGATTGGGCGTAGCTAATTTCTAATTTGCTTTGGAACCTGTTCCACCTGGTAATTTTTCGTTTAAGAAGACTTTGTGAAGATTCTGCTGTTCCTCGTGGCCAAAGAACACACATATATACACGATGGAAACCCTGGACTAACTTTATTGAATAGCTCATATATGCTTTATAATATTGAGTAGTAAATGCATTAATATTTTTGACTGTGATCAATAACATTGAATAGTAAATGCATTAATATATTTGATTGTGATTATATATTCAAATGGGTTTTGAATAGTGGCTCCTGTGAGTCTTTTCTCTCTTTATATACACTATTGCTTCAGTCAGCTGAAGATGCATTTAAATAGTGAATGCTATTTGCATAGCTTATACCTTTCAGATTTTGGGCTAAGGGTCAGTTTCTCATTTTTAACAAGGTGCATGAAACGCAGAGTAAATTGTGCCAAATTCTTAAAGCACTTTCGAGCTAAAGGCTTGTTGTTCAAGTTTACAGTGTAGGGACAGGTCAGCAGATGCTAAAGAGGAAATGACAACCGGATGGCTGCAGCACTAGAGAGGTTTTTCCATTGTGCTGACATCTTCATTAAAGATAATGCGGTGTTTGCATGGGAGTGAATGCTTTGGCTACCGACAGCTGTTTCATATGTTGTGTCCACAGTATACTCTGAAAGGCTGCAATAAAGGGCTGGCTTTGAAGAATGGGAGAAAATTCAGCAGTTTGTAAGAGCACTAATTATACAGGTGGCTCTGGTTATACAGTTTGTGACCATATACTGAAATACTTTTACTTTCTAGTTATATGACTACTAAAGAAGCTTTATCACCTACTGGTTTGAGTCACAGTCCAAGCAGGGAGCAGATTTTTCATCAATCAGTTGGATACTCATGATGTTCAAGCAGGATTCCTCCATGCAGTCACCCCTACAGGTGATCATGGAATCATGGGGTCAGGGGATGGGGCCAACATGCTTCCTTTTATCACATGAGTGACCACATGGGGCTGTCGTGTGCACTGGGCTATTTACTTGCAGTAAAAAGTGGGTGGCAAATACACTAAACTTTGCAGTCTACAATGAGACTATCTCTTATAGAACCAACCTCCTGAGCTGACTACAGTTCTGGTCTCTTTACAAGAATGCATTCCTGAATATAAAAATGGGCTAGCTGTAAGTGACCTTGAAAAAACATGAATAGGACTATTGTAACAGGGCTCAGCATGGCCTACATGCAGTAGAATGAAGACAACTTCAGACTACAGGTGCTTGATCAGCTTCTTAAGTTCCCATCTATTTAAAGCTTCCTGTGAATATAAATTAGCCTAGCAAGCAAAGGCTAGCCCTTTACTCTCTGATGCCTCTGTTTTCTACTTGCAGGGAGCTTTCATATGCAGGGTCCTTGAGTCTCGGTACCCCTTTTCTGTAGCTTCAAGTGGGACAGTCATTTAGACCATTTCATCCTCACCCTGTAGCCTTTGACTACTAATACAGAATTTGAAAATGTAGCTGAGGAGATGAACAAAGCATTTGCTTTTCTAGCTGAACAAAAACCTGTGGATCCAAATACATTTTTTGTGTTCATGTAATATCACTCAGGCAATGCCCAGCTGCTGCATGAATACTGGTATAGCTGTAAAGAGCCATGATGAGCCAGATGAATGTGAACATCTGCATAATCTGCAACCTCCCTCTTTATAAAAATATTTCCAGTATAATGTAAGCATACATTATTCTTTCAGAAATCCTTCATCAGTTTTAATGTCATTTAAAATGAAATTCCCTCATACAGTATTGTTTTTAAAGCAACTGTTCTGTCTAATTGGGAAGGATGCCAGCAGATGAATGAAGTGGGTCTGTAATCAGATTGAAAATCATGCATATTTGCAGAGGGCTTTTTTTCTGGGAAAAGAGGTGGTAGAACTCAGTGGTGGAACTCAAGACCTCACAATGATGTTACTTTGGGTCAGCTGGAACAAGGGGGGAGTTTTTTAAAGTTTAAATTGCCCTCTGCACTGCGGCACGTGGAGGGCAATCTAAACTCCCCTCTGTCTGGAGATCAGGGGGCGGGGCCACCAGCCATGTGACCATTTTTAAGAGGTGCCGGAACTCCGTTCCACCACATTCCCACTGAAAAAAGCCCTATATTTGGATCACATCTATGCTTTTCCTCCAATAAATGACTGTAGGTGCAATCCTGTTGACCGGTCTGTGAGCTTATGCACACTTACATGGGAATAAATTTCAAATTTACTTCTGAGCAGATATGCATAGGATTGGGTTCTATACTTGTTTTTACTACATTTTTATTCTATATCTCCTCACAGGAGCTCAGGCTTATATACATAGCTGTTCCCTCCTCCATTTTATCCTCTCAACAGCCCTGTAAGAAGTTTGGCTGAGATAGAATGTCACCTAGAGAGCTTTACGGTCTGAGGTCAAGTCTAACGCCATCGCAACACTGGCTGTCATATTTCATTGATTCCAGAGTCAGTAACTGCATACTGGATGTCAGCCCAAATATTTAAATATAACTCTATAATCCCCATAAAATCCTAGAAATATACATCCCCATGGGCAAAATCCTCCTTCTGTTAATTAGTAGGTAATTGCATAAAGTGTTCGGTAACTTTTGTGGCTATAATGTTCCTGAATTGGCCCTTAATTAGTTAATGCCTTTCTCTACAAATAGAGCTTTAATTACTTTGTACAGGCAAGGCAATTGCTCCTTTTTTCATGTTAATGTTTGGAATAATACAGTTACAATCAGGAAAAATAAAGGCAAAAAGAACAATAGCTTTGGCTGTTTTTATTAAACATCCTGAAAGAATGTTAGCCCATAACAATTGTGATATATTTTCAGTAAGGAATTGGTAACAGTGGTGATCTCATAGGAACCATTTGATAATTACTGGGAAATCACGTTGTGGGATATTTGTTCTAGAGTCATAACAATATTTCATAAATAAAATTTTTATAACTGAACTAAAGGTTAAAAATCACAAAATGGAATGGGCATGAAGCTTGAAGTTTGGTTGTTCATTACAGTTGGCGTCAGAAGCACTGTCCAATAGATATCCATGCAAGCACAGTCCACACAGAACTCACACTAGTTGTGGTGACTGGAATGGAAGGGGGAGGGAATTATATTTTCCATTGATAAAATATACAATTTAAATTATGTTAAAATGTTGTATCTGCTCAACAGAAGTATGTTGAAAATGGCATGCTGTTTCACAATGAGTCAGAAAGTGGTATTTCTTTTCAGGAAAAAAATATATTGTGTGGAAAGCCCCTAAGGGTGCCAGATTCAATCAGAAGCCAGCAATTACCTAACCGAAGAAACTTTGTTGATACAATCTCCCCTCCCGCTACTCACACACTACAGTTGGCAACCTCCTTTTATGCAACTTCTAAAGTCACAGGTTGAATGATAGGGGAACGCTCAGGGCATTTTTCTGGGGAAAGAGGTGGTGGAACTCAGGACCGCACAATGACGTCACTTTGGGTCAGCTGGAACAAGGAGGGAGTTTTTTAAAGTTTAAATTGCCCTCAGCGGAAATGGTCACATGGCCGGTGGCCCCGCCCCCTGATCTCCAGACAGGGGAGTTTAGATTGCCCTCCGCACCGTGGTGCAGAGGGCAATCTAAACTCCCCTCTGTCTGGAGATCAGGGGGTGGGGCCACCGGCCATGTGACCATTTTCAAGAGGTGCCGGAACTCCGTTCCACCACATTCCAGTGGAAAAAAAGCCCTGGGAATGCTACTCAGATCAAATTATAATTTCACAGCAAATTTGTGAGTAGCGTTCTTGAATACTCAGAATCCTGCTTTTTTGTTGAGTGTTATAAAATGGACTACAAATACTTTATGCTCTTACATTCTTGTATTACCACTTGACGCCTGCAATTCATGTTCAGGGGAGGGCACCAGTTTAAAATGAAGCCATGCAGTTTCTCTTCTCCATCTCTTAACTCTCTGATCTACCCAAAAGGGATTCAGTGAAAAAAAAGTATAACAGAGTGTTTCTTCTGGAGAGGTAATTCGGCTTGCCTGTTTTCAGTGCCTGAGTTCCAATCCTGTCCAGGAAAAGGGGGAGGCAGCTCTGAGGCACAGTTGTTTGTACTGTGTGGACTGCCTATTTTACCCACCTGAATTCAAGTCCTGCAGGTTGGGGTGAGGGTGCCTAGTGTTTACTGAGAGTTCTAAATTTGACCACAAATCTTTGCACATGTGCACTGCCACTTGGAAATGATGGTTCATGGGCAAGGAGGAGACGTTACATTGCCTAACTTGTAACATTACATATATGTTTTGCATCACAGTGTTTAACACAATAATTTTGAGAGTGTATCACCATCAGCTACTAGCCAGCTGCTTAGGCCTTTTCCGCACAGGTGATTTTTGCTAATTCTGGCCTCAAACGGCTTCAGGTTTTCAATTCCTCCTTCAGATTTCAATGCAATGCTTTCAAGAGTTCTCTTCAAATTTTCAGCTTAAATTGTCCATTTGTCAGCAACTCAGCAGCATGGGTGATAGTTTTGAGAGAAAATGGTCAAATTTCTACTAGAAGTTTTACATGTTTAAGAAAACCTGCCTTAAAAACACTCCAGTAGGTGGCAAGAGAAGTTTCTCACAGTCATACTTGTAAGGCCAATTCCATATGAAGGTTTTTCTATGGTTTAGAAATGATGAGCTCAGGGTGGGTTGGCCTTGAATTTACTGGTAAATGTCTCCATAGGCTGCTGCCCTGGAACCAGGAACAAGCCAAGAAGATTCTGTATGTGTGGTTTTGGCTGTGTGCATCTTGTAATTCTGTGTGCTTCTTGATCTGTAATTTGTGCATTGTCATTCCAGTGCATTTTTATTTGGGCATTTTTAAAAATTTGTTAATTGGAATGTTATGTTTTGTGTCCCTGCAAACAACTGTTGCATTGTTCTCTGCCTTGCATCTGAGGGGATAAGGCATGGTATAAACGTTTTAAAGCAAAAATTTTAAAGAAAAGGCATGGTATAAATGGTATAAAGGTCTTAAAGAAAATAAACAGAACCCCATTAGTGCTGGAAAAGCTGCATGGGCCATCCAGCTCAGACTCAGCTGGCGATGGCAACAACAGGTGTAAACTTACCTGTCACCTTCTCCATCAGCCATGTCTGAGCCAAACAGTTTCATAGGGCTATCTGGGCCTGGCCAGGAGCAGGTGATGGGCCAGTAATGATGACATACTTTGTAAATCTCTCTGAGTGGTCGTTAAGTTATCCTGAAGGGCGGTATATGAATCAAATGTTGTTGTTGTTGTTAATCTACATCTGCCACTTGGCTTGTTCCTAGGCCTTTTTGACACCCCGGTGCACTTCCGCATCACTACTGTACTAAATCTAATCCAAATGAGGCTAAGCAGAAACAGGGAGGTGCCACAGTCCTAAAGAGTTGTTGTGTGGGGAGGGCTGCATATTTTTGTAGCTATTCTTTTTGTTTTTCAGCTTCCTTTTCTTTGAACGGCTGGGTTGAAAAATGACAGAAAAGACACTTTCTGTGCAAGTTGTTTGATAAAATAAGGGCTGATGAAGAAGGAGCAAACCAGTCAGCTTATACAAGCCCATGGTATGATTTCAGGCTCCTGAGGAAGCAGCGTCAGGTGTCATCACAAAAATGCAGTTCATTTGCCCCCCAATTTGGTGCACAGGTCACACAGAGACCCTCTTTTGGAACTTCTTGCAACAGACTCCGTGCATTCTATTTTCTGTGAAGGCACATCCACTGGTTTGGAAGAATGTCCACTTTATGCCATTCACAGAGCCAGAAACAGGGCCTGCAGTGAAAGGTAAAGCGCACACACCTCTAATTATTTCAGCTTAGTTGTGGGTTTCTGTGAACATCCAAAGTACAGCCTATAAAAAAATCGTATAACTTGAATGATGATTTTGTAGTTTTCCTTTAAGTCCTCTTTCCCTTTCATAGCTGTGTTAGCAAGCCCAGCATACAACCCTGGTATTGATTTATAGATATGTAGAGCAGTTACTGTTCAAACAAAGTCCTTGCATTTCACCTACCTACTTGGAGCCAAGAGCCAATTATGGTCTTTGGCAAGAGCTCGAGTTACTAGCTTAATGCATATAAAAGCTGGATTGTCTCAGTGTTGGCTGCATACACTGACGTACTGATCAGGTAGAAAAGAAACACAAACATGCCAGTTCAAGCTACAGTGAAGAAATTTTTGAGATGGGCAGTACTGCATTTTGCTCAACTAAATTGCAGGTTGACAAAAACACAAGAAATTCCAGTTTGACTGATATTTGAGCCTGTCTTCGAATTATTTGCCCTTAAGTTGTGATTTGGGGTGGGGGGGCTACAGCTTGTTTGCTTTAATGTTGAATTCCTTTACTATGAATAGTTTGTGGCAGGAATACAGAACAGTTATCACTTCTGTTACACTGTATTAGATTGTATCACACTTGTGCAGGCATCAGCTGCTGTGAAAACATGCACAGTAACAAATGTTATATCCATACATGCATAATAATCACTACGGGTGATTTCATACATTATGTTGTCATGTAAACATTACCACCCCGAAATCTGAATGTGACAGTATTCCCATGTAAAATTGATTGTGTTGTGAACCACAGACTGTGTCGTCTATTTGAAATGTACCCTTGCAGACAACAGCTGGCACACTGGTGTGGCCAACTGCAACCGCACGGTAGTTGTTTGAGTGTTACTGTTTTTTCAGTGCAGCTTTGCCAGAATTGTTTATGGTGGTACTCGACTGTGGGTCACAATGAACTGGGCCCAAGATGATACACAGATACTGCAGAGGCTGGCACTGAACACAGGAGGCAAGAGCAGGGAGAGAGTGTGGCTTCAACTCTACTTTATGAACAGAGGCAAGTTCTTCTTCCTTCTGCTTCCTGAAATGACTCAGTTCAGGCTGTCTCTGATCTTAACCAAAATATGAAAGCATTGCTTTCATGTGTGCCATCAAAACAAAATACAAAAAGGGACATATTCAAGCTACAAACTAAGGGTTCATGAGGAATCTCCCCTTCCATTATTCAGATTTGAGTTGGCAGCTTCTGCCCTTCCCTTCTTTCTTTCTCTGAGGCTCAACTGCTTTCAATTTTCCATGCTTGGTTGTTATCAAGCCCCCCTTCTCTGTGTGTGTGTGTGTGTGTGTGTGTGTGTGTGTGTGTGTGTGTGTGTGTGTGTGTGTGTGTGTGTGTGTGTGTGTGTGTGTGTGTGGGGAGGGGTTTAATTTCCTTGTCTATAGGTAGCCTAGTTTTACTGATTTGATGATTGGCACGAGGCCCATCAGTTTACTATCAGATATGATAACTTAGGAAACCCTTTGGTGACATATGATAACATTCTTAAATGTAACTAATTAGGATGATATAGCTGACATATCCCTGGATCATAGACCATCTTACTAGACTAGCAGTTGGGCTGAATCCACACTTACCAGCATAGTGCTAAACAGTCGGAATGATAGCGTCTTCCTGGTGCATTTTAGGACATCATCACGCCGCGATGCCGGTCTCATGGCATGATGACGTCAGAAAAAGCACCAGGAAGATGCTGTCATTCCGACTGTTTAGCGCTATGCTGGTAAGTGTGGATTCAGCCCAAAAGAGCTTTGACTTCTCTTTTTGGCTAACAAGTGAATTGCATATTGTCAAAACATAAATTGCAAGTACTGTTGCAAGTCACATGTGTTAGATTTGCATCCCTATCAGTGCTTGATATAATGAAATGTATTAAGTCAGGGTTTTCGTTCTCCTTTCTCTATTTGTGAGTAGTGAAAAGTCATGGGCAACAACACTCCCCACCTATCTCTCAGTGTTGGCTGCAAACAGTTCAAAGCTCAAATGTTATAGGTGCTGATGACCAAAAAGCATAGGTTAGAACAGCTTCCTGAAAAAGAAAAAACTAAGAGAATTCAGGTAGGTTTTGGGGTGACCACAATGAAAAAACTTTAGTGTGGATGGAATTGCCCAAACAGTTCATTGCTGCAAATTCTTAGATTAACTATGAAAAAGAAAGGCTAAACACACAGCTAATCTCCAAGAATTCCTCTACAGTACTAGGACAGTGCCATGGTATGGAGGAGAAAGCGGGGGGGGGGGGGCGATAAATAAGATAAATGTTACCTTTGAAGTGAAAAGGGGCAAACTGTTGCATAGCTATATGCTGTATATCTGCATTGGCCAGTGTGGGATATCCTTCAGATGTATGCCTGTAGGTACCACTTTAAACTTTATTTTAAAAAGTACATCTTCATAATGTTCTCTTTAAAGAGAGTTTTGAAAATCTTTAACATGAGTAGAGAACCAGGGCCTCTCAGTATTTATTTTGGCTTTTTAAAAATAAAACCCTACATTTTTAGGGGTGAGAAGAATTTGTGTCCTTGATACTTTTAATTAAATACCAGGCTGCTCTGGAGATTGGAATTTGCTTGTGCCAAATCTAGCATGGGCTTCTCCTAGAAAACAAGTTTCATAAATTTTAATAGGCCTCTGCCCATGAATTAACTTTAGTCCCCAATCTACTCCCATCTGAGAGCACACATTCCCTTTGCGGGCGAGCCATGTACCTCATCTGAAAGAATTTGAGAATGGAAACTTTGATGCAGCCCCAGCTGTAAAGGCACAGGCATACTCCCATTTCAAGCATCCATGGTCATATACATAGAATTAATTTAAAAGAAAAACATTTGAGTGTTCTCTCTCTCTCTCTCTCCTTCTCAAGTCCTGAAACTTCAAGTCGTGGAAAACTTTTAAGAGGCTAATAAATTGGAGTGATTTAATGAATGAGGCCTTTCTTCACTCAGGTTTGCAGATGAGATTAATACAAAGCCAAAATGAAGATATTAATTCTTTTTTTAGAAGTAAAAACTGAGTGTTGTTTTTGTATTTATTCTTTCCTGATCTTGTCCTAGTTACTTATTTGTTATACTGACTAATTAGTTTGAATTTTTCATTAGTGGAAGCTAAGGATTTTATGTTTAGGTATCTGTGTTGAAAAGAGTACCCAGTGTAAGAACCCCTCCCACCTTCCCAGATAGGCTGAACACAGAGAAACTCAGCTTCATAAAACTAAAATCAGGTCACACATATTTAAAAGATTTTAGAGCAAACATGAAGATTATTAACATCCAGTTGTAAAACATATTATACAAAGCATATACTATGATCCTGTTTAAACATACTTCCATGTAATATGTTTATAACTGGTATGGAAGATTGCATTCATATAAATCAATGACCCTGGGACAAATTACCACGTGCCATATGAGAGCTCCCAACATAATAATATTGCCTGGGGCAAAGAGAAGTTTACACTATATCCCATGTAAGTAGGGTTGCCAGATGCAGGTTGGGAAATTCCTGGAGATTTGGGGGGTGGAGCCTGAAGAGGGCAGAATTTGAGGAGGGGAGAAGCCTCAGTGGGGTATAATGCCATAGAATTCACCCTTATAGCAGCTATTTTCTCCTGGGCAACTGATCTCTGTTGCCTGGAGATCAGTTGTAATTCCGGAAGATCTCCAACTACCACCTGGAGGCTGGCAACCTGACATGTAAGTGTTTCCTTTCTACACAGGTTTATGTCCACGCTCTTGAAGTAAAAGCACTTCATGGTGGTTGCTTCAGTACAATCCTCCGATACTAGCAAATTTAGTTTACATTCTACGAGCATGGCTACACATTCCCCCTTCTCACAGACACATGGGAGGGGTGAAGGAGATAAGAGTGTGAAGGAGTAATGGGACTCCCACAACTGAGGGCCAAGCTACAAGTGACGAATGACACTTGAATGGCAAGTGTATTTCTCCCTGTTCACTTGTGCTCCACTCAATCCACTTGCCGTTCAAGTGTCATTCGTCACTTGTAGCTTGGCCCTCAGCCTTCTATTCCTTGTGTTGTTTTGTTCTGCTCCACTATTAGTGAAACAGAAACTTTGGACCCAGCCCCATATTCTAACTTCCATAGTTAGAGAGAGAGATTTCCATTTTTAAAGTTCTTCAGCAATCAGAGCGTCTTGGTTACATGTGTACCAAATTTCAGCTTTCTGGTATGGAGGTATCTTAAACCATTTTAGATACACTTCTATAGTTCAAACTTTTATAGCAAAGTTAGAACCTTCTAAGTCCATTAAAGTCCATGGGCTTAAATGGGCATAACTCTGTTTAGAACTGCATTGTAGGCCTCTCTTTTTTTGAGATAGGATCATGTAAGTGCCTTATTTTCAATTTTGGTTGTCTCACTAGTAATTATTGATCATTTCTGGGTACATTTTGAAGTTCTGTTTTGAGTTAGATGTGTACAGATATTTTGTTTTCAAATTTGTCTATTAATCCAAAAATGTTAGACTATGTTACAATTTCAGCTTTCTGTACAATGTGTAAATGAATACATTTTTGATGCCTCATGTGAGTCAGTGAGACCCATTCATCTTATACTGGGTAGTTTAAAAATGTCCTACAGTCCAGTTCTAAAAAGAGAGACCTTTCTAAGCCCATCGACCTTGATGGATGAGTTCTAATGGATGATGAATAACTTCTAAGCCCATTGACTTCCTGACAATAAATCCTGCTGAAAAGACCTGGGCAGGATTCTAAGTAGAGCTGCCTAGGATTGCTCTCTTAGCTGAGTAACTTAAAAGAGAATATCTCATTCTGGTTTGTTTAAAATAAACACAGTACCTTAAATAAGAAGAGGTATAAGCAGCCAACATCACAAATGGCTGATATAAGCTCAGTAAGATTTTCCTGAATAACTGTGGTTTGCTAGAGTAGCTCAGAAAGCGATGTTAACCAGATGTGCTACCTCTGATCTTTTAAAGTGGATGGATGAACCCAACATGCACTGTACCATTCAGCTATATGCCTCTTCATTGGTTTGAACTGAAAATCTTGCATAGTTACTCAGATAGAGCCAATGTGGGACAGAGGATAGTGTTGAATATGAATAATCTTTCAAGTAACCCACTCCAGAGTATTGCTGTGAGGAAAGAATGGAATGATTCCATGTAATGCATCTGAAATGTGTACTCTGGCTTATGTAATAAGCAGGTGTTTATAGCTTACTTGATTATAGAAGAATCCTGCATAAATATTAATAGTTTCTAGGTTAGAAAGCCAAGATTTTATCCCTCAGGCAGAGGCACAGTGTAGAATCCAGCTTTTTCTACCATCTTTGGCTAAGGCTCAGGCCCTCGTCCTCTGACAGGCTTGGTTGTATTTGTATTGCCAACTTTAGCTCTGAAATGGGCTCAGGGGCACAGTATGACACAGGAATGAGACCAGCAGAAGACTGAGATGGTTTCCTCCTATAAGCTAGGGCAAGCCTTTTATCAACTTCTTTTGCACCATCACTTTCCTTTTAACACCTACATTCTAAAAGACGGGTGATATGAACAGATACTCTCTGCCCTAAAAACAAACACTTCCTAATGTAGCAAATGTTTGTTAAAATTACTTTGACAACACTTCAGGATTTCTGACTGTTTTAGATCTGCACGAGGCCCATAAAACTGCTCTTTATGTTTCAGAGTATAAGAGCATTTCTGATGTAACATTTGGATTTGGCTTTAAGTTACATCACTGCTTAATTTCTAGCAGAAAAAGAGGCTCAAGTCGGTGTGGAAACAGCACCCTATGATCTGAAGGCTCGCAAACTCATTTGTGGAGATTCTCTGTACTTATTCAGGTGTGCAGAAAATGCATCCTGCACCAACCCACAGGCATCTTTTTCTAGTAATAGTATCTTTTCATATATCCTAGGCATTGACCCAGGCACTGAGAAACTTAAACTCCAGCCACAAAAGTACATACACCTATCAATTGTAAATGATCCATTCACATTTAAATCTCTTGGCAAAATAACTGGAAGTGGCAGTTGGCAAAGGATGGTGCCTCCAGTTCTGTGTAAGAGAAACAGAAAGAGGTGTGTGCCATTCACAGCTGAACAAGGTAGGTTTATTTTGCAGTTGGGTCTGAAAAGTGTACACACAGTGAGAAGTGATTCAAAAGAACTTAATCCCCTTGAGAATGTTTGCAGCTGGGGTGTGTGGGTTTTTCCCATGAAGGGGCAATGACCTAGCCATTTCCTGAGCAGATACTGCTGGCATGTAAGAAGTTGGGGAAATTAATTTATAGGATTAATGCACAATTAATTGCATGCATAATTAACATAATGAATTAACTACATGAAGCAGTGGTGGCCATCAGGCTTTTAAACTATGAAACTCTTTTGCGGCACAGGCTGATGGCACATTTTGGGGGTAGGCAATTAAGTTGCTTACTTGCACAATAGGCACAGAGAGGTGTGAGCTGGTATGTGATTATGTTTCCTTTCCCTGCTTCTTCAAGGAACTCTTCTGAACAAAAATGAATGGGTAAGGGAAGCTAAACCACTGGTGGTGCCTTTGCTGTGTTCTGGTGCTGGAAGCATTTTGCTCTTAGCTGTGGACTCGTACTGGAGTCAAGGGAAGATGCACCTTGCCAGGCACTCCAGCTTTATTTTAAAATAACAAATGGACCCACTTTCCTTACAAGCGAATGCGGGGTTGGAGGGAGTAGCCTACCCTTTTCCCTAGTGGGGCTAGTATCAGCAGGTATGCCGTGATGAAAAAGGCAGTTGCTATTACATGGAATAAATAACAGAGACCTCATACTTTGTTCACCACTCTGAGAGGGGCACTAATCTGTCTAGAAGAGTGGTATATAAGTGCAGTTGTGGTTATATCCTGAATTAGCAGTTATTCTCCATCGAGATCTGATCATTCTTCATGAGTGACTTCCTACGTTTTCATGTGTTGGGGTATGTGTACTGCTGGGAGGCGCAAAGTTTTTGCCACTGCCCCTGGTTGTTCCCCCCCAGTCTGCCAGTCCTGGCTGCCAATGTAAAGCAAGTATTTATCTTTTTTTATCTCCTGCAGGGCAGGTGTGTTACCAATTGGCTGGGAGGCAAAGGGTGAAAGGATGGGTTTCTACCTCCCTTCATATATGTAGCCTGTTTTGCCTACTGATGGGTATGAGCAAAGCTTTGCCATTGCCTAGTAGGCAGAGCCATAGATAACAAAGTCGTTCATGCAAGCAGAATCAGAAAGTCCTCTCAAAGCCATAGGGCCAAGCTACACATGACGAATGACACTTGAACAGCAAGTGGATTGAGTGGAGGGCAAGTGAACAGGGAGAAATACACTTGCTGTTCAAGTGTCATTCGTCATGTGTAGCTTGGCCCTGAGATGGTATACAAATTGGCATTTCTGTGCACAGTATTTCTGTTTTCTACCAACTGGGTTGATATTCTTCAGTGGTAACCGAAAAGCTCTTTGGGCTCATTTAAGACTTTCTATCTTTTGAATCCCTGTCTCCCTTCACAACATTTCCTGCTGTCCAGGAAACTGAGTCCAAACAGTAACACATCAAACTAGTAGTCAAATCCAAATATTTCTAGTCATTGACAAATGCTATGAATTATTATGGTTGGATTATTTGTATTTTTTACATTCAAGAATGGATGTACTAAATGATAGAAATTAGCTGTTATCCAAATGCATATCTGTACATCGAAGGGTCCTCAATTTGATTCTGTGAAGTTCTTACTTCCTTGGAGAGATATCTTGTTTCATATGGAGTCATAGGACAATGTAAGGAGTGATCTGGGCAGAGGCAGCCCAGAGCCCACCCACTATGCAGGTGCAGGATCAGCTGCCCTCCCCTTGCCCATTCCACGGAGCTGTAGATGGCACCATGGTGCTGCAGAAAGTTGGAACTCTTGGGCACCACGCCATGGCACAAGCAGTAGCCATTAGGTGCCCAGTGTAGCAGGAAACAGCATGGAGTATCACCACTGCAGGCTGAGTGGAGCGGGTACCCCAGATTGCACCTGCCACGATTCCTTTATGGATACATTTAATGAAAGTAAAGGAGCCTTGTCCGTTCTCAGGAGGCTACTCTTATTTTAATTTCCTTCAGAGCAGGCAAGGCGTATAAATGAACGTTGAGGAAACGTCAGTCTAGGTTTATGAATCAGTGCATCCATCCTAGGGCTGATTCACAGCGCATGTGGCTGCTTGGGGCAACGTGATATCCTTGTGGTACCTAGTTTTCTTGGCTACCCCCTCCCTACCATCTGGCCATTCTCTTCCTCTTGCTGTAATCAGAGAGGGACTCAGCTATCCTTTGGAAGTGATACTACATCCTGATTCTTAGGAGTTGGGTGGTACTTCATAAAGATCTTTCTCTGATTATGGCTGGGGAGAGGGGAGGGAGAACAACGGAGTACAGGCTATAGACAAAGACTTTACCCTGCCCTGGGCCTGATTGGTGGCAATGGAGGCCAGGCCAGGTGGAGGAGAGCCCCCCTATCTGTGCTGTTGGTGCTCTTGTCCAGGATGGGTTCCAGAGGTATGTCATTGAGCCCATGCTGGACCCCACAGAGATGGCAAGGATGGGAGAAGTTTTCCTCCCATGGTGGTGGTGCTGCTGCTCTACACCTTGCAGGGATGGCATGGGTGGCAGCCCACTCAAAGAAACCATGAACACAGCACAGATGTACCAGGGAAGATTTGGCAACAAGACCAGCATACAGATCAAGTTTTTACACAGATTCCATGACTTACCCTGCAATAGTAAGTCTGCTGAGAACCAAGCTCTAGCATGCCTGTAACTGTGCTGCCATCTGCCATCTTCTATCAGTGCCTTTCTACGGATTCTGCCTCCCTAACACATTCCCACATTCTGTATCTTGCAAAGTCAAGAATGAAATAAATTTGCAAAGCAGGAATGAAAATAAGAATGTGCCAGGTGCATAAATAAAGTTTTTAAAACAAAAACAAAAAAATGGAGCTGGGTGTAGTAATTAAAACTAAAGCTGCTTCTTGAGAGCTGGAGATCCAGTTTATATGTTACTGCTAAACAGTGATAGCTGCTGAAAAAGCACTATTCCATGTTTGGGCTCCAACAGCATTAGTGTGATATGAAAACGAAAATCACATTGTCTAACTAGCATGGCTACTTCAGTACTATACTTCCATCAGATCTATGGTGGGCACAGGAAATGACCATGTAACCAACCATCTTGATCAATGCTTCCATGTGTTACCAGAGCAATATGGAGCATGGTTTTGGAAGGGCTTTTCTTTGTTTTTGTTGACACCAGATATGTGTCACTTAGTTCTAGCTCTTTCACCAATCATACCAGTCTTTCTGCACCGTAATGACTGCTGGAATAAAGCATCAGTTTCAAAGCAATTGGACATGCACAGTATTGGATTGTAAGAAGTTAGTGTAAAATGGAGTTGCCTTACATAAAACTATTTTATTGTTGGATTGCAGCTTTTTATTTCTGAGTCATACATATTATACATAACAGTAGCATTATATACTGTATTGCTTAATCTACACAATTTAGTCAGCATATCTGCATATAACAAAACAAGTAATGCTTAAGGGCCTTTCCATGGATGACAGAAGAAAAAACTTCTTTTGAAATTATTGGTAAAACTGGTGCTAGACCTGTACCCGCACGAGCAGTTATGTTATGTTATGCATGAGGAATGGTAGCCTTCCATGGTTCAACCGGAGGCATGCACAGCCTCTAAAGATGTAAAAGGAATAAAATAACATTACAATATAATGACATGTTTCAGTAAACTGAAGTACTTTTATACAGCATTGACTGCAATGGAAGATTGAAAGTTCAGGCTTAAATTTCTCTCACTCAAATCAATAGGTGTTTATTTAGCTTTAGCTTATATCATCCCTTGCTTATATTTTAAAAGGTATATTTAAAATGGCACAGGCATTTTAAATATTATGTTGCTGATTACTAGAGATATCATGGTTATTAGCCAATAGTTCCAAAAAACATGGGCAACCACAGTCAAAACTGCTGTACTTGGTGCACAAGCTGGGGAGGGGAAACACTTTTTCACCAGCGTGACAACAATGCGTTTAACCCTCAACAGACACTCATCATTTTGAGAAATCTGCCTTCTCCACAGTAATTAAGTAAACTGTATATTATTATTCAAAATGGATAGTCTAGAAAGGCCCTATCTAATACTTGACTCTAAGCACTTGTATATATGGCAGAAGAAAAAGAAAGCCTCAAAGGAGTATAAAATAAATTTATACAACAATATATTTGTGCAAGTATTCTTTCTTTGAAACAGAAAAAATAGTGTTAGCTGAACATTAATAGATAATTATTAGTATAATATGCAACAGTTATACCTTGACATTTTTTTAAAAAAAGTCAATTCTAAAAATATGTATTAGTAAGCAAGTAACTCTTTTCCTTTGAGCCCTAGTAAGCCATCATGAGGGAAACTCTTGTAGTTTAACAAGTCCTTTGTCTTTTTAATGATCTATAATTAATAATTAAATACACTAACTTTATCATATGTTCCAATGGCTGGAACTGGAAATAGATAATTTGCTTTTTATATGTTTTACAAATAAACACAATAATGACATGTGCAGTCCAATTCTGTACAGTTAAGCATACCTAAAACCACTGAAACCAACTGATTTAGGCCCACCTAACTTTGCACCAGAATGAGCTATAACACTACAACCTATGCACATTCACTATGGAGGAAGCCCAGCAGGAATTCAGTGGGACTCTCTTCTGAGTAAACCTGCGCAGAATTGGTGCACAAGGAAGTCGGAGTCATATTACGGAGTAGTGGCATGCTCTGCAAAAGAAGATCTGCAAGCCAGTCTTTTAAACTCACCCCTGTATTCGTGAATAGGTCATAATGGTTATTTATATGCAATGAAATTTCACCTGATGATAATAGTAGATTAAGCTGTTATTAAAGGCACAAGAGCAGCTGATCTGTTTTTTCCTGTTTTGTTGACAACCCAATTTCATTTGGAAGATTAACTTTATGGGCCACCATCCAACACAGAATTAGGCATGGTAAACACCAGAGAAATGAAGGGATTAAATACACAGTCTACTAGATTGTGGTCAAAAAGTTCAGAAAGTAATCTTCATTTTTATGTCTTAAGTATGAACATTTTTAAAAATTCTCACCAGCATCTCTGAAAACAAAATACTGTATTCAGATTGCAAGAATTCAGAGCAAAGCTGTCAGATCCATTTGATAAACAAGACAGATAGGACTATGATGGACAGCAAAGTGTAGTTGACAGGTAAGCCCTGTAATAGAAATTCAGTACACACAAGCAACCTATACGCATCTTTCCCAGTACAGAGCCCCATGTACATGCCAATATACAACTGAAAATTTTGCAACCAATCACTTCAATAGAAAGAGGCAATAGTGAACACACAAAATTGTGTGCGCGCGCGCATGCGCGCACGCACGCACTTGCACTGCTCTGAGGATGGCCCTGCAAGTGGGGAATTTCTATTTGCCCTATGGAAATAGAGATTATGAAAATTGAAAAGGAGGTAAAAGCTGTATCTGGAGAGAATAATACCTGCATTGGTCCTTTCCTTTCACATGAAGATTCTTAAATAGTATCTGTAATTCTGAATAACTTGCTGCCCTGAGATTCAATATGAAAAGTTGGATCCTACTACTCACACAGCCTTCCTCTGGTGCCAGGAGTGGCAGAAAAGGCTCTTGTACGAGACGAAGACCTGAACAGAATGGTAAGACCCAACCCCAAAGCTGCTACAAGCATCAGTAAGGATGCATGGATTCTCTGAAATGTACAGTTATTCTTCAGTTTTCAAAACAAGGCAGCAATAGGAAACAAGCAATGCATAGGGGAACAATTTTTCACTTTAATAGCAATTGGCAATCATTTCACATGGAAGGTTTTGAGGTAGAAGAGTCACCACAAGATTCCCTTTCCTATTACATGGTAGAAGGATCTTGCAAAAAAGCCTTTCCGTATGCTAAAATTGCAAGTCACCCTACCCTTCAAACTACTTGTTTTTCTAGTACAAATGTTCTTACTTACTCATGAATAAGTGCATTTAGGATAAGAGCAAAATACCTATATAGTTATCTCCTCTTGGTCTAAGTTGCCTAGCCTGAACGACTGCCAAGGACACAAGTGTTGGACACACTGAGAAACTGGGACTGAGAACAATCTCAGCATCTGCATGGCAACTCTAATACTGTTGCCTTTGTTTGCTAAACAAAGGGATTTGAAGCTGAGTTTTTATGCAAAAGATGGCATGAAATACAAGATGCTAATTTGGAGTCCCCTTGTGTATAGGAATTGCTACCGGTGCGTCACAGGACTGGCACCTGGCAGGATCTGCATTATTCACAGAACTTCAGGCTTAGGTTAAGGACGTACGAGTGCTAAAATTGGCAAAACAAAACAAGCCTAAATGAATATGGTGCTCTATCGAGATTGGAAGGGAGAATTGTGCACCATTGGCAAACATCTGTTCTGATACGGAATTAGAAAATTTGATGGCAATTGAGACATGTTCAAGTAAGTATATAGGTGCACAGTTTGAAAAAGCTGCCCTTTTCCAGGTTGATAAGACTATGTTTTTCACCTCTAGTTTGATCTACCAAAAAGTATATTTTATATTTACTTCTTGGTTGTTGCCAGCTTAAGAGCAAGAGGTAATTTGTTAATGGCAGGCAAGAATTCACCAGATCTGATAAAACCATACCCAGGTTTTCTGCACAAGTATTTGTATGCTCAGTCTGAGAATTCATCATAAAGAACCCCTTCCTTTCATTTGTTTATATTGACTAAGCTTGATTCCATTTCTTTTTGTTCAGTGTAGCTTTCCTAAGCAACAGAAACACAGAATCCAGTTCCCAACTTGTGCATTCACCATGCTTCCTCATATTACGAACACGAATCTAGGATAGATATATAGTTGGCTCTTTTCAGGTGTTTGATTTTACCATCCTCCAAGAGCACAAAACAGGCGTGTGGGCTATGAGAGAACCTCCTCATACTCACAGATATAATTTTGTTTGAATGGGGCAATGCAGGTATTTGCATGTACTTACAGCTTTGGTACACCTGAATGGAACCTCAGATTTTCGAAAGGCTGCACTTGGAAAATACACACGCCCAGTCACACAAAATAATGATCTCATATAGTGGGAAGATTGTATGTAGCATATGCTTCCCTTACACACAGCTGAAGAGCCAAAACCTGAATGTCTGAAAATAACTCTGGAAGGTATATAACATTTGACCTTCATTCCAGACACAGAATATATTCACTTGGTCCCCATTTGAAAATTAACATATTTGGTGTGTTTCAGAGTAGTTCATTCTTGTTCTTTAATATACATCTCTGTCTGGTAATATAATTAACAATAAGTTTGTTCTTCTGCTTTCTCACTGATGACTATTTAAATGGAGTATTTGATCTGTTTTATTGTGTTGATGGAGATAATATTGTTGGCATACTGTCTGGCCATCTTAGTATGAATTTCATCTGTTACAGCATCCTTTTAGTTTAGGATCTCTTTGATGTCCATGCATGCTCTTATTCATATCTAGAGTCTCTACTTCATAAGATGGGTTGGCACTTTCCTGAAATTTCATTTTTCCTAATGGTGGGTTTTTTCCCCCGCACAGAAAATTCAAGACACAATATCTGGATACAATGAAACGAAGTATTTAAATATTTGAGGGAATATTTTGAAGAGTGGAATTATAGTTAATGGCGATAGACCAAAATCTGCAGAGGCTTTGCAGCATACGTAGAGCTCTCTGGAATTGGAATTGCCCAATTCCCATGGATGCTAGGGAATATTCTGTGTTCACAGAGCAATACAGAAAAGCAGATAAAAAATTAAGTCTCCTTTTGTGCAGAGTTCCATGTTCATATCAATGTATACCAGGGCTGCTGTGAGGGGCACATACATGAAAAAACTAAGACTTGTTAAATGGAAGTTATCACCTCTGGTTTAACTAGGCACAGATGCTAATATATTGAAGACAAAAAGGAAAAAACAAACCAAACACACAAAATTACAGGCACATTGATGGCAAAACAGTAAAATACTTGTAAATTGAAAAATGCTTACTGAAATAGATTTCCTTGTTGCAGATAACACTCCTGAATACAATGAAAAGTCACAGCTACGTATTGCTGCCTGTCTGACAGAAACAGCAGCAACAGCCGCCTCCTTTACCTCAGAAAGCTCAGGATGGCATTAAGTAACGCAAGAACAAAGGTTATAATCCATCGGGAGCTTTTTCTTGCTCTGGCAGGCCTCATTGAAAGAAATGTGAATTGAGCATGGGAGGTTCCTGGACTATTGTGCCCAAGGGAGAAACCAGATTGTCCCCAACCTCTATGAATGTCAAATAGACAAAAAAATCCTCTTCTGAAAATGGCCAAGGAAGTTAGGCGTTTTCTTTCAGCTTCATTTCAGTGCTTTAAAGAAACAAAAGTTTTTAAAAAGTTAGTTCCATGTATTAATTTAATGTTAAATATATTTGGCATTTTTGCTAAAAATCATGTTACCATGTACACTTCTGTGGTTCCCACCCAGGTACTACTTAGGCCCAGAAAAACTTAGCTTTGAAAACCAAAGTTCCATTTTCTGTCTAGCACTAACACAGTTCACTTGGTAATCCCTTAACCTTAAGGTGTGGCCCAGTCATACAAATGGTTGAGAATATTGCTTCCTTTTCATGTCAATAGTTCTATCTTTCAATTCAAACTTGCAATTAGAGGGAAATGAAACATGTAGAGACACATTATGATTTCGCTAATGCAAGTATTCAGGTATTTCATAGTTTGATAGCTACTTTACAAAAGTAAAAGCATCCATGGAAAATCAATATACATACACAAGAATGAACAAATTTACATAAGGACACCTTTATTTTCCCATGAGATATGTGGATCTTAAAAACTCCAGGTAATAGTTATCTGTTGCTGATATTCTTTGAAGTAGCTTGCAGAAGCAGAGATAAAGAATTTTAATTACTAAATTTAATCAAATACAGGTTTGCTTAGGTTGTATCTCTCATTGTGACCTGCCAAAGGCTTACCAACAAGAGCTGTTTTGCAGCCTCAGGCAACAAAGCTCTGTTGTCCCTGGCAACCCACATCATGTGGCTAATGGGCTATCTTCAATCCAGCAAGTCACTGAAGTTGTAATATTTTGCCATTTGTCTAGCAATCCTCCTCAACAGGCATTAATTCAGCTCCAAATACATTCTATTCTACTTTCACTAGCCTCTCATGCAAGTTCCCAGGACCATTCCCGTTCAGAGACCGAGTGATTGCTATAGATTGGGTTTGCCTGGTGTCCTAATGCCTACATCAGATGCCAACATTATGCAGTTCACAAATCTGTCAGGGAGTCACTCATCACCTCTATGTTTCAGAGTGCCATGCAGTGACTGTATGTCTCTTTGAGCATGAGCTTGACTTAGAAGAGTTTCCTAGGAGGCGTTTCTATCTTCCCACTCCCCAACTTGTTTACAAGCTATTTATCTGCATGCTTAGGCATTAAGGGTCTAATAGTGTCAGTTTATTTCAGTTCTTGCTTAAAAAGCAAGTTTCTTTTGCTTTAAAAAAGGCAGCACTACTGTGCCAGACATGAATAAGTCCTCCACTGAATAATGTTTTATTTTTACCTATTCATGCTTCTTAGTTTTTTAACATGGTGCCCCTTCCACTTTCCCCTTGGCCTCTGTGCTCTCTTAGTTGGCCTTCCAGGGCTACCACATGGCCACTGTGAGACGCAGGTTGTTAGACTAGTCTAGATGGACCACTTGTCTAAACCAGCAGGTCATCTCTTATGTTCTTATGAGGAGGGTTACAACTGCCTTCTTCTTGTACTCATTTATGGACTACTTCACAATGAAATGAGTCATCCAGTATATATCCATTGCCATTGTCATGGCAATTCCAGAACACTTACATTTAGAGGGCGCTACCACTCATAAGTTGCAACCTACATACAAAATCCAAGTTTGCATGTAGGTGTAAAAATGAAAGGCAAGAAAAATGCTACACAGTATGGCTTCAAACAAGAGAAAATTAGTTGTACACCTCTTATCAAAATTATCAGTTTCAATGGCGTATAAGAGAGTTTTTTTCTGGATTCAGGTTATTCTGCCATTGGTCCCTTTTTGACACCTCTTTTACATTCCAAAATACTGCTACTACCCTGCTCTATTAAGCTTCTTTCCCCTTGCTGGGACTTGTGCTTTCTGAAGCTCAATGATATTCAAAACAAGCAAAGTACCCTTCTTTGTCTTTTTTTTTAAAGAATGCTCTTTGCTATTCAGACCAAAATGCAGTCAAATTTAAATGCAGCTGGAATGAAAGACAATGGAAGAGTTATCAAAACATAAGAAGATCAATGAAGGAGGGCTGGGTAGATTCCAGAAAGGAGTCACAAAAATTATATTAATCAGTACAAAGCTGCAAATCATGGTCAATATTTTTAACTTTTAGTTAAATAAGTTGTAACGACCAAGAAATTTACTTTCTTATTTGCCTGTCATTAGAGAAACTTTCTTTTGAGGGTGCACAGCCTAAAATGCTTAAAAGTGCAGCATTGAGTTATACAATGATCTAAACAGCAGTATTGAAATAGTCAATACTTTTCTCTTTAATAAGATCTGAACTACATTCCAAAAAGAAATCTCCAAGTTCCTGGATCTAGAAGAGGCTAGCTGGAGTTTACCCAGTTCTTTAGTTCTGAGCTGCATGATTATGAAGTGATACTCAAATATAATGGCATTATTAACTGTAAATTCTTACTCCTGTTGCACTGAAGTTACTTCTGGCTCATTAGAAAGACAGCTTGCTCTAGAGACAAGAGAAAATTTAAAAAGTAAATAGTTTCTCTGTTTAGACAGCTGAGGGGAAATAACTCAATCACTTTAAACAACCAAGAGTCTTATAGCACCTTAACAAGTTTATTTTTGCATAAGCTTCTGTGGGCCAAAGTCCACTAAATCAGGTTCATGATGACATGGTCACCCTAGTGGGCACAGAGAGAAGGCAACAAATGGCCCATAAATATGTTACATGGTGCTCATATCTTTAAAAAAGGAGAAGCTCCAAAGACAGCATTTTCCTGGGTTAAACACATTGGAAAGTTATACAGTTTTTGTAATGTTCGCTGTTTAAAAATATACAAGTAAAGTGCAGATGGAGGCAAGGATGATCCACTATCCCACTTCAGATCTTGAGAGCCAGGGAGATCCTGCATCCCCAGAGATCCATCACTCTGTTTCTTCTGAACTCAAGCTGCTGTTTCTTTGCATAAAGAGGAACACAAACCTTCACTTCCATTTAGCTGTAAGAGGGCCACCTCCTCTAAGCTCTAATGGATACTTAGAGCTATCTTCTAACCATTGCTCCCATTATGGGAAAAATTCATGTTTATTAAGCAACACAAACCTTTTCCCAAGGACCTAGTTCTGGTCCCCTTAAACCATACCTATTACAAAAGCTTATGTCATTATAAATGTGTTAGCTTTTAAGATGCCACAAGACCCTTTGTAGTTTGCTTAAGAGTTAACAAATCTCAGTAGCGGTGCATGCAAATAAATATAACAAATTACTTTGCAATTTCAAACACATTAACAGCCCAGTCCAGCACATACTTATTAGGAACTAAACTTCTGTACATTCAGAGGACTATGCTTCTGCCTAAGCATACATAGGATCAGGTTGTAAAAGAGCTACCTTTATAAAGACAGAATTAAAGGGCTGAAGAAAGTGTTACATATAAAATGATACTGTGTTCTAATATGTAAAATATGATGCTTTCATCTGTACATGTCCAGGAGAGGTTGTTGCTACTGTACGAGCATTAGCCAACATCACTAGACCTTATAACACAAAGCTATTATGTTACATGGTGGATTAAATTGGGTGATGCTTCGGACAGAATGCATGCAAGATTTCAAATCAGGGGCATCCTAAAGACATCCAGCCACTAACGAACTAATTTTATTGCTGCAGTCCAACAAATCTTGAATGTTATGATCTGTTGTATTGGGATTGCAATGAATAGACCTCATGGCAGAATGGTTTTGTTCCACTTTCCCAGCACAGGATACCACTGTAGCTAAAATGGCATAATTCTACATATATCATTAGAAGAAGGTATAAGTGAGGTTCAAAATTATAAAGCAATCTGGCTATTTGTTTAAGCTTCTTTGATCCATTCAGCTGCTGGAAATGAATGCTGAATTTTGGGATTGCTCAGCCAAAATACTTCCTTTACCATAAAAATTACAGCAAAGTGGTTTGCTTTCATTAGCCTCAGCTCTTAACTATCTACAGCTATGTGACAGCAAATCATTATGGCATATACCAATTTTTCTCTTGGCCACATAATGATTACTGATGACAAAACACCTAGAGAGCTATGAGTTTATACTTCGCAAATAACCTGCACTGTGAATTTCAGAAGCAGCAGTTTGATTTTGAGTTGATCAGTAGGATCATCTGCATTTCCAACAGTCTTTATTTCCAGCCAATTTGCCAGATGTTACATTGGAGCCCAGCTTAGCTAAATAAATCAGTCTAAACATCTTTGTTTTTATAAAGGTCAGCAACAAATCCTTTTAAAGGCTAAATCATCTTAAATAAAAAGTAAGTACAAAGACCATTTAAGGTAAACCTCTCAAGTTGCCAGCAAAGCTCATCTGTTTAAGATGTAAGTTTCACTGAAATCAATGGAACCTTTGCAATTGAATGTGCTAGGATACAGAATGTGATTGTGACTATAACCCCATATCCTGGCAGATAACTTCTAGATTAGATTACTGCAATGCACTGTATATGGGGATGCCCCTGAAGACTGTCCAGATTCTACAGGTGGCTCAGAATGCTATTGCCACAACAGTGACTGGGGTGGGTCACTCCAGCCTTGTTCCATCTACACTGGCTCCCAATTCAAGGTGTTCGTATTGACTTTGAAAGCCCTATATAGTTTGAGGCCACCATACCTCATATATATATATAAATATATTTATATATATATAAAAAAATATTTTAATGTTTGAGGACCCTGAATTGGGTGTTTCAAGAGTATAGAAATGTTTTAAATAAATAAATTACAGAAAAGGGTACAGTGGTCTAAAGAATCAATCTGGCGTAGAGAATTTCATGAGTTGAGTTATTTTTCTTGTGTGTCATCTTTGAACAAGAACAGACTGCTCACTCTCTGTGTGTGTGGCATCTTCACATAAATCAATGCCTAATGGACCTAGCAGATAAGAGTATTTAAGTAACTGTTTTCTTTAGGATATGGCAATATAATGGTAGTGGTTACCAGAACACTGTCTTACTTTGCTGATGCCTCCCTCAGCTCTTCATCCAGTCTTCATGAGTAAATATGATTGAAAATTAAAGGGGAAAGAAAAAGAAGCAAGCAGAGCATAAGATAGAAGCAGGGCAAAAGCAAGCAAAGATCCCGCAAGTTTTAGCTTCATTTTGCACTGTTTAGCTTAGGTGGAGGCAGGTGTGTAAAGGTAGCAAGAATCTGCAGCGTGCTCGCCGTGTCAAGCTAGGAAATGATGCTTTAACAGAAGAGTTTCAAATTAACTGCAAGCCAAGAATATTTCCACTAAATGAGAGTGATCTCAACAGCTTGTAAATGGAGGCAGGCATTCCATTCAGCAAAGCTGTTGATAGGCTGTTCCTGTTGGACTCCAGGAATGGTCGGTTGATATATCTCAACTTCGTAATAAACATCAGCACAAGCTGAAGCAGAGCAAGAGCATTACCTTGCTCGTCTCTGAAAACACCTGTCTTCATCAAACCTTTTAAAATAAAAGCATACAAAGAACAAAATTACAAACAATTGCTTATGTTATCCCCATTGTAACACCTCTATGTGACAGTAACCCCCTAGAGACCTTTTCTCAGTGCTAGGTAGCTAAAAACAGAATTATGGCAGACAATCTGCATTAGCAAGACCACAACATGGAGTGCCCTTTGCATCCGTTCTTCTGTGGTAGGTCTTCCATCTTCTAAGCATGATTTTTGTTCCCTGTGCTGGATTATTTTAGCCAGGGATAGAGAAATGCAGCTGAAGGCAGTAAGAAAGATGTATGTACTATTGATGTGAATGTACATCCACGCGATGATATCCATCTAGACCCACTAAACTATCCCAGTGTTTCTTTTGATGAGGATGGGGGGCACATCCACATAAAGAGATACATTCTACATCCGGAGCCACTACTACCCAACTAAAACTAGATCAAGGCCATGGGATTGCTACTATTAGAAATTAATCCATAAACTGGTCTAACGATATGCCAAATAGTCTCAAAGAGCTTCATCTTTTTAGAAACAGGCATCAGTGTCCTTGGAAATGAAAGCCTATTTTAGAATGTGGAATATTTTGATGCATCATTTTTGGTCAATATGTGCATTTCCAGCATACTTTGACTTCAGCCGGAATACCAATGAGGATGTACCTTAGTAGAGCCTTTCATTAGTGGAGATTTCTACGGAATCCAAGTTCATGAAAACTTGAACTCTATTAAAAGAAGTGGTTTTGTCCCAAGACAGCAAATAGAAAATTATGTATATTTTGTTTCTTCCTATATTGCTACTATACATCAAAGTGCTCCAGAGGCAAAATACACTTTGCCTGCTCAATGAATTTGAAAATTCATTCTATAATCCAAAAACCCAGATGTTAGATTCAATCAACTGAAAACAAATGAAGTTCAGAGTAAATTCATGATGACATACTACTTACAATGTAATACTAAATCCAGTTCAGGAAAGCTATCAGAACTCACCAGAAGCTAACCCCATTTATTTCAATTGGACTCCATCAATTTAAATCAAAGTTTAAAATGTTGATGTATTTGTTTGTTCAAATACATTCTATTTTCCAGTGATGTTAATGGGATATAAAAGATGTTATTCTGAGGAAACAATGAAAACTGATTTTTTCAATCTTGCTCTTAATAAATACATAAAATAGTTCCCTTATTTACAACAAAAGCATTCAGGACTTTTAAACTTTTGTTTATATTATTAAGCTTACATATTCTAGCTATAAGAAAAAGATAATGAAGTATAGAAATCTGGTTTGGAGAAACAAAACAGGCCTGTCTGAAGATACAAGAATCTTCACTCTCTGACTGTTCTTTACTTACTTGGCAATACTTTCTGGAATATTTATGAATTCCATAGGAATTAGTTCACTGAGCTCTGCCAAGGTGCTGACGTATTGTATCTTACTGCTGAATTTTGAACTGAAACACAAATGTACCATAATTAATTATTTAATTACTGAAGGATAATCAATTCAATAATATGAAAGACATTGGGTTTGATCCTATGATTCTGTTTTGCTAATGGCAGAGGAGTTTTTTGGCACAAAGAGGTATATAAGATAATGATGAGCCAAATATGAGATTTGGACACTTGTCGTAGCTGTGTGTCGTAGCTCACTTTGTTCACCTCTACACCGCAGTAGTTCTCATCCCACAGGAATACCTTCTTTGTACCTATAATTTTAGTAGAACATATTAGATGAGTTCCCTATTGGCAGCTTTCCAAAAGTTATTCTGTAACAGATTATCCATTTCCTTTTCATCCCACCAAAGACACTTATTTAGATTAAGTATTTCTGACCATACACAAACCTGAAACTTTTGAAAATTCTAAAGTATTAGTTACCTTATAAAAGGTCGTGTTACTGCTAGGATTGTCCTGATAAACCAAGAGGGGTGAACAATTATGAAGGATTTCAAATTCTTCCTTAACCTGTATTTAAAAACAAACACATCTAAGCCTTCAAAATGAAATATATTACCCAAGAAAAACTGGCACATAACTATCAGTCATTAGTATCCATTGCCATGCACGATGCAGCTTTTTGTAGAGAATCAAAAGCTGAATTCTGCACCTAATAACCAGTTAAGAAAAGCTGGAGTTACAGGATTATTTAAAACTATAGGTAGGCCCACAAAAACAAAAGTTAGAAAGAACGCTGTGGTCCATACCGCCTGTCAATCATCTGGTAACATCTTTTCATCCACCCCAGTCCTGGCATCTTTCTCCTTGGTGTTGCTCCGTTCAAGTAGACAATCATATAGTCTTCAGCAACCATGAGCTCCAAGGTGCTTATCACGTATCTGATCAGAAAGAGAGGATAAGGCAGCAATTAAGAAGCGGAGGAAATGAGAAATTGAGTCAAAAACGTTCATGTGCTCAAAATAATACAGTATTTAATGATAAATCATATCTAATAAATAAATAGAGATAGCAGATGCTTAACTGATAACCAATAGGGCTCAGCAAATACAACTGCCAATGCAACCATATATTAAGAGGCACATATGGCACTGAATAAAGTCAACAACACTTCGTTGTCTCAAAGATTAGAATGGTGGCATTCAAGGACAAGGAGTATATGATTTTTAGCCAGGAGGACCTTGCTATTTTATTCTTCAAAGCAGGTGAGTTAGAATGCCACAGGGAAATATAACTGCCTAGGCCTGCCTTCATGGCCAAGCAAGTAAGGAAGTGAACATTGGGAACACTGGTTGATTATAACCTTTGTTCTTTGAGGAGGTGAAGGGGAGGAGAAGACTGGGGGCTGACAAAGGTGGGTGAGAAGGAGAGAAGGAAGCAGGGAAGGGGACAGGCTATGGGGGGCAGGGAAAGGAATGAAGACTTGGTAGGGGAGGGGAAAATGAGATTCCCCCCACAAGACCTTGTGGCTCCCCACGTAGGAATAAAACCCAGATTGCTCATTTTCATATACTGTTACTGAAAATTATATTTAATTGGAACTATTTGGACAAAATATAATGTATATTGAATCTGTATGTCCCCAGAGTAACTCATGGTCTGAGTCCATGCTGGTGTTCAGTGGTACCTTGTACTAGAGTGAAACAACATTCAACATTGTACTACAACATTGTGATTCAAACAACATGGAGAAAGTTCAAAGTAAGATGTGACCCTCCTACAAACCAGTGTATTTTAGAGATAAGCTAAACAAGATGACTTACATGAGTTTGTGCGAGTGATTAGAAGTACTTGTGCTCCAACCTCCCAGTGTCAACTTTTCCCCAAGCTGAGCACGTATCCTGTAACTTCAGTCCACGCATGTGTCCTTTAACTTTGTGTAACTGCATTTGAGTGTGTCCATGGTCATAACCAGAGAGTTGCCAGTGCAGAGTGCCAATTTTGGTCAGCGTGGGCGAGATGAGGGATGGTATCCCATGATGCACCTTCTCTTTCTGCATTCAGCAAAATTCAACCATTGTTTCTAATGGGAAACACAATTTGGGGCTTTTGAGGCCATGGGGGCCATCTTTAAACCAAATTTTACCAAATTTGCTGGGGACCTACTCCTAACTGTCCTCTAATGACCCCTCAAGTTTCATGAATATTGAACTTTAGGAGGCAATTTTATGGCCCACCCAAAGAAGATGCCTCCAGCTACCTCTAATCTCAATTATTCCCTATGGGGAAAACTATGGGGACTATCCAGGGGGATGTGGGTGGCATTTTTCAAAGGAAATCTTCAAAATTTTCTGGAGACATACTCCTGACTGTCCTCTAAAGATTCCCCAAGTTTCATGAAGATTGGACCCCGGAGGGCCACTATATGGCCCCCCAAGGAAGGTGCCCCTAGCCACGACCAATTGCCATTATTCTCTACGGAGAAAACTAAGAGAGCTATCTAGGGGTCTGGGGGTGGCATTTTGCAAGCAAAATCCACCAAATTTTCAGGGGACCTATTCCTAACTATCCTCTAAAGACCCCCCCCCCAAGTTTCAGGGAGATTGGACCCTGAGGAGCAATGATCCATTTGTTTCTGCAGTAGAAATCATTTTTTCCAGAATAGAAACTAATGGAGAGTGGCTGGTCAGTCTACTCAGGGAGTGCTGGTTTTTTTTGTGGGGAGGGGGCCTTCATTTTGTGTCTGTTGGGCTGCCTGGTGTGTAGATTGTAATTGAGAGTATGCCTGTGACTATGGCGGCCATGATCCGTGTGTTTCTGCAGTGGGAGTCAGGATGAAGAACTGTGTGTGTGACTCTGAACTTCCTGGAGGATCGAAATACATAAGCAGAACCTAACCAAGAGGCCCTGTATTTTTTTTCATATAGTCATGAATTATCAGCTTCACTAAGCTGTATTAAATACATTCCTGAGGCATGTAGCCCATCCTGTCTCCTCACTTTTATACTCTCAATTCATGTCTTAAGTAAACATCAGTTATCTATTGGTACACAGTTTCAGAGATTAACCCAAATGGGACTTTGCCACATTGTTCACTCACAAGAAAAGGTTTTCCATGACATGGTTGTAATCATCTCGGTTGCTGTCTGGTAGAAAACATGCAGCAAATACAATAATGGCATTTAGACCATCGCCATAGTATCCTGCAGAGCAAACAAAAATACATTTGTGTCACGCAGAAGATTCTTAAGAAGTCAAACCAGAATAGAACCTGGCAGGCCAGACGTATGATGCATATATACAATGTTAAGAGAGGGAGCATATCCCAGATTGCCATACTTAGATCATGTATATTCCAAATATCACACAGTAGGTAGGAAAAGAACAACATTTTAATGGTCTGATGGAAAAAGCCTAAAAGGTGCAGCCTTCTTGAAATGGAGAAAGAAGACTACAAATTGCAGAATTGGGGCTCTGAAACATCCCCTCTTCTTTTTTGGGAGTACTAAACATTTTGATCCAGAGTTCCAGGGAATACAAAAGTACAGTGATTTCTGGCAGTCTGGTTACTCTTTAAGAAATAAATATATTAATAGTAGTGTTTTTAAAAAAATATTTTTTCCTAATGGACTAGTGCTAGATTATCATAATTTTTGATAATTTTTTTGTAGAGGGAAAGAAAAGTCACAGAATCATGGTCTCTTTTTGTGTGAAGAATTGGATACAAACTGCTAGTTCAAGCTCTAAACTGAATTCTTGTCTACAGATGTGTGTGCCCAGAGATTTCTTTGGCATGAAATCACATAGCAGTCTGACTAAAACCAGTAGATCATCTTGAGTATCCCATAATGTCCTCCTATCTGATCTAAGGTGATTATGTAGCAGAAGCTTTCCAGATTTGCCCGTGTGAGCTTCCTCAACTAGAAGAGAAAGCAAGTAGGACTTCTGATTTGTCTTAGATCCTCCCATCCAGAAAACTCTTCTATTAGCAACACCGAACATGGTTGTATTTTTGGATTGAGCAAAGAAGATCACTGCATAAAGAGCTGGTCTTAACTGTGGAAGATCTGGCTGCCTACTCTTCTGCCATGCCCATCCTAGTCCCAAACAACATCAGAGATCATTCACTCACAATCTCCAAGTGATTGCCCCTCGGTCCTGTAAGGCTGTTGCAGGGCTCACAGAGAGATATGCACCATTTTTGTGAACCACTTTACTCATGTGGGTAGTGAAGACACAACTGCTCCAATTTCTACTCCGTACAACCGCTCCAATTCCCACTCACAGCAGTTGTGAGAATTGCAGTAGCAATTACCTACTTGAAGTCACTGTTTCACACACAACTGGCACTTCTGCATGATAACCATCCCATTTGGTATTTACTTTACATATGAACCAGCTTCTGCCTCAGTTTGGCACTTATAAATAGAAATATTATTTCCCAGCCTAACAAGGTGATTGTGAGATCACATATGCTATACACGCAGGACATACAGCAAACCAGAAATGTCACATGTCAGTGCTAAACAGTGGAAGAGGGAAGAAGAGGGGGCTGGAAATAGAAAATAATAAGATAAATAGAAATTAGTGTGTCTGTGATTCATGCTGAAGTTCCAGTACTCCCACATTTTGAAAACTTTTGGTATCAGGAGTACATCATCATAATATGAACATACCCAAGTCCTATGTAGGAATAGATCAGTTTGGACCTTCAGATGTATTCTGTAATCTATGTATCTTCTCTGCAACCATCTCAGATGCTCAACTAGCTGAAAGACCAAGTTTTAGATTACCTAACAGGGCATACCTTTATAATTTCACTGGGTCCACAAGCTAGGGCCACCACACAAAAGAATAACACAGCCTTTCTAACTGTAATCACATTGTACACTGAGGCATATTTATTTTGTGAAGTCTACAAAATAAGGTACACACATGTGTGTGCATATGCCATCAAGTCACAACCAACTTATGGTGACCCTGGCAAGGGGTTTTTAAGGCAAGTGAAGAGGTGGTTTGCCTTTGCCTTCCTCTGCAGAGTCTTCCTTGGTGATTGCCCATCCAAGTACTGACCCTGTTTAGCTTCTGAGATCTGATGAGATCGGGCTATACCATGCTGCCTTCCCTCCAAGCTACAAATATTGTGTTAGTCAATCATACAAAAACATGGGAAGGAATAAAGCTGATTTTTAAAAGCTTCTTCATCTTGAAAAGCTGTGTGGAGTTTCCATTGCTTATTTAAATAAGCAAATCCCCAAGGACTTGCAATGTGACTGTTCTCATATGTCATAGGTTAGCTTCTAAATGGTTCTCAACTTGGCATAGCATGTCCACTCTGGCAGACGTATCTCTACAATTACACAGTCCCACTTTAATAGTTCCAATTTGTAATTCCATATAATGCCAAATAATTACTTGCAATGTGGCATTTTGTTAGTCATGTACATCAAAAAGCATTTCTATTAGAATATATTTTTCATGCTGTCTGTTATGGTCATTAATTCAAATCGGAGCTGCCTGAAAGCCTGTCCATGTAATTCCAGATGTGTGGTAATGGGTTACTCAGTTGTGCTCTGGACATACTCAATCATACACCCATGTTGAAGGATTAGCACTAAGAAGAGGTACTGTGGCTGGCCTTGATGGACAAAGCGGATAGGGGAGGAACAGAACAAGAACCATCTTGCATTGACTCCCACTTCCTTGATATTTTAAAAACTATTTTAACCTTTCCAGATTGTAACCTTCCCCTACAGGAAGAAGTGTTTAGTACAGTTTTAGTCCTCAATCCGTATTGTCCATGTTCTATAAAAGTCTGTGGGTCTGCTCCAGAACAAATGGATTGTCTCCTATATCATCTTAACCGAAAGATTACAAATGAAAGGTTAGACCAAACTTTTAAGAACTGCCAAGCACAGATACAAGAAAGCTGAACATTTAAAAGGTTCTCAGGTTGCTAGACTAAGGTTGGCTACTTTTGCATGCAGATGACAGGAAATAGCTTGAGCACCAATCCACGTAAGTAATTGTACATGTGGTGCACTGTGAATACTGGCACTACCACTCCACTCAGGAAAATGTGGCACTTTCCTCCACTTAAGATGGAGGTGGGCTGGAGGAAGGCTTCAGATAGATTTATTATGGTCAAAAGACCAGCCAAGTTAAATACAGATAAAAGAGATGGTTTTTAAATATTTAAAATGAATTAATACATAAAAGATAAGATCATATATATATAAACTCACTCACTCCACTAATTCACTTTCCAGCTTTTAACATTTCCTTAGTCAAGCAATTCCGTTTTCTGAGTGCTAATACACAAAATTTTGCAGCTGCGTAAGATACAGTTTTCTGGCTATCTTCTAAGAGATATATCCGAAGAGTTTCAGGGCTAAAGTCAATGTAATAATGGAATGGTTTATATCTGGAAAGTAGTCTTTCTTCTTGACAGAATTCGCAGTGCAAGAGTATATGTGTAATAGACTCAACCACTTTATTTAAGCAGGGACAACAGCGCTGCTGCAAAGGCGGGTGAGAGAATCTCCTGTATAGAACTGCAGAGGGAAATGCATTGAATCGTGCTCTTGAAAGAGCCCATCTACATCTCTCGTTTGTGATATCCGAAAAATATGGGGATATGGTATAGCTCAGTCCTTTTTTAAAGTTCTTATAACTTAGAGTGAATATTGCCTCGTCATTTTGGGACTCTATGTCGATTAATCTTTGAGTGATTAGAGCTTTTGCTTTGTTGAGTCCCATGTCAAACAGGGCTTCTGGGTCCAGGACAATCAATTTAATTTTATTAGCTATCTTTGAGCACCGTATATGATAAGGGTCAGAAGCTAACAGCAAGGGAATTAAAGCCTTCGGTTCAAGATGAATTCTTAGCCAGTAATAAATGACACATTCCCAGATTTTTAATTCAACTTTGGACAAACTTTGCTCACTTCAGCAGCACATATACTAAATTGGAGGAAGGCTTCAAACTTTCCTAGGAGTGGTAGGATACATGCCGCTGTATATGTATTTTTCTTAAACCCTTAATATATATTGTATTTTTATTTCTCTTAATATATATTTATTTCTCTTAAACCCTCAATATTTATTTCTCTCTTAAGCCCTGCCTTCCCCTTTGGAACTAAGCATTGTTGGTCTGCAAATGGGAATATATCATAAAGAGAACAAAATTAATTAATGAATCATGGAACAGTAAACACATTACTGAAATAGTCTAGAAAACAAACTGCACAATGGGCATGTGGAACTCCCCACCTAACTCTTTAGATCCAGATCTTTTTCTTTTAAATAGAGACTGTTCTGGGATTGGCTTCTTGAGTACAGAAATATTTATACAAAATAGATTTCACCAGTTTTGGAACTGCTGTTTTGTTCCATTCCATTTTAAAAATCAGTTTAGATTTCCCCCTACCTCCATGAGAGATGACCTTTTTATATGGCTCGATAGCTTTCATATCAATCCTCTGTTCCTGTTCTCCAATGACAACCGTTCTCCATAACCTGTTATCTTCCCGCTCTTCCTCAGCAGTGTATTCTGGGATTGATTCGGATTCCTCTCGGAAATCATCATTAGCAGCTGGCTGTTCTTCTGGAACAATAAAGTGCCAGGTATCACTGTCTTGTCAGTTATACTTTATATTGGTTGCTCCAGAGGGTTACCTTGCTTTAATTCTTTTCTTTCATCATCAGAATCAAAATCATGCCTGTGTGTTTTTGGTTATAAGCAGGGCTTTTTTCTGGGAAAAGAGGTGGGGGAACTCAGTGGGTTGCCCTCGGAGAAAATGGTCACATGGCTGGTGGCCCCGCCCCCTGATCTCCAGAGAGAGGGGAGTTCAGATTGCCCTCCGCGCCGCATGGCACGGAGGGCAATCTCAACTCCCCTCTGTCTGGAGATCGGGGGCAGGGCCACCAGCCATGTGACCATTTTCAAGAGGTTCTGGAACTCCGTTCCACCGCATTCCAGCTGAAAAAAAGCCCTGGTTATAAGACTGTCTAGTACTCTCAAATTATTGTCACCTGAATTAAGATCAGAATATAGTCCTGCATCTTTAAAATGGTCAGATCTGTACTCCACCCGTTTTAATGTTTTACTATACATTGGTGAGTATGTAGTGATTAACATTTTGCAGTTATAAAAAGGATGATGCAGGAAGATTCTAGGCAGCTGGTCAGAACAGCTGTTGAGCTGCAAAAAATGTGGGTTTTGCATGTCAGCGTAAGGTGCATAGCTGTGTAGTGTCCTCCTACCACTTTTCTGCAATCACCACTGTGGCACTCTGTTTGTTTCTCTTTTGCATGTAAATGTTTTTAACTCTTGGGAGTTATGTGCATATATTCATTGCACAGCTTACATAATCTGTTCCTTTGTCATAGCAAGTGATTGTCCAACACTATTGTTTTTAACATGACATATATTGTTATGGTAAGTAGTCCAGTGTTAGTGGAGGAAGGTTTTGATGGACAAGAGTTCAGGGTGACAACAGATTCCTAAAACAGTAACATACAATTCTTTTGCATTAACAAAACCCAAACCAGCACTGAAGAATGAAAGCTGTTTGAACATGGCCCCTTCATACACTGGCCGAAAGCACAGAGAGTGGGAGAGGGCGCAAATGTACTGGACTTGCCCTCCAAATTTGTGAGATCCCTGGGGCATGATGACCGTATGTGTAGAGGAAGTAATCACGTGTATGTTCTGTCCCCGTGATTGAGGATACTGTTTTCCAAGCATTCCTCCTGATCATGGAGATGGAGCTTATGCATGGACACTTCTTCTGCACAACGGTCCTGTGCTCACAAGTCAGTGGTTCAAAGAGGCGAGGGGTAGAGTCAGCATCCTTGGGCCTGCTCGCACTCTCTATGTGTTCAGTCAACATGCAAAAAGGCCCTGGGTGTTTACTGGTATTTCAGGAATATATACCAGCTGCCAATAGATACGCTTTATGACACTATTAAATTGGAGAAAACAAAGCAAGTCAATTGCTAAAACAGAACAGAGAGAAATGAGTATAAGATAAATTCAGATAATTACTGCTGAAGTAGAAACAAAAAAAAATCAACATTTGGATGCAAACTGATAGCAGTTAAGCAACAAAACAAATTGCTCCGAAAGATTGTAGATTTTTTTTCCTGTTTTTATTCCCACTTTCAAGAACAGATAGAATGCCGGTTGTTACGTATGAGCATATATAACCTTCATTTGTAACACGTCTCAGTTTTTCTGCTTTCATTTCTAGAACTTCCTTTATAATAATACTCAGGAGTACTATCAACTTTATCCCCAAAGTAGCTGAGACTTCTTGGGGATTTTTTTGTGGTGTGGAGAAAGAGTTGCATGATAGTCATTTGCAATATGATACTGCAAGGGATGGATGTGGCTTGTGACTAATCATACTGACTCTGCTTCTTGTGAATTTCGAAGGCACTATTGAAAGTGGTTGTTTTGTGTTGGTCTGGTGGTCTTTGAATGGTTGTGGGAGCAAATTCATATTTTTCAGTGCCGGTGCACCTTTGTAGAAAAATAATTTCAGCAGGCAGAATGAACTCCTTTCTTACACTTACTTTGCAGACAAATACCACCGGGGACTATTTCTGGTTCACTTGACGGGAAGACTAATCATCTGATGAGGGCCCCAGGCATGCAGTCTTTACCTTGAATTACCAGTAGCACAATTTATGTGGTGGTGGTGGAGAGTGCTGCCAAGTCATAGCTGACTAACGGCAACCCCTGCTGGGGTTTTCAAGGCAAAGGACTAACAGAGCTGGTTTGCCATTGCCTGCCTCTACATAGCAACCCTAGTCTACTTTGGTGGTCTTACTAACCTAGGCTGATCCTGCTTAACTTCTGAGATCTGACAAGATCGAGCTTTTTGCCTGGGCTATTCAAGTCAGACCAGCATAATTCAGAGGAAACAACAAAACCAGACACAAATATTTTTGAGACTAAAATAAAATATTTAGATTGTGGTTAGGCATGTCAGATGTTACTATATATGTGTACAGGCCCATATGCTTGCACGGTGGGACGTATAGCACAAAAGCAGAGCTATCCTTATTGAATCACAACATTTGGTTATCTATTTGTACTTACTGTGTTGATCCAGTATGATGATATACAAAATAAATGAAGTTGAGCTTATATATTTGTATCCTACACAGCACCAGTGGGTGGCGTGCAAATATTTTCTGCATTCCTCTTTTAAAATGGAGCCTAGAATAATTAATTATATTTAGATTACAGTTTTGGGTAGCCTTTGTGGGAATATCTTTGTGGGAATATAAAACACACATATTATATTATCAAAATTTAGTATGAGTGAAGTTCCTTTTAGATATAATTATAATACATTATCAGTGCAATCCTAAGAAGAGTTATTTCAGTCTAAGCTCATTGAATTCAATGAGCTTAGACTTGAGTGATTCTTCTTAGGATTGCACTGTATATGTATTATAATTTTTAAGACTACCTTTGAAAAAGAGTCAATTCAGTCAAACCACATTGGGAAGATCAGCATATATTGTTCATGCTAATTAAAATGTGGATTGCTTTGTATCAATTTTTATCACAGCTGCTTTTGCACACACCTGGCTTGTGGGCTTCTCTGTGACATCTGCTTCGTCATTGAAAATAGACAGAATGCTGAGTCAGGAAGGCTTTTGATTGGAGCTAGCATGGCTATTTTTTATATTATATCAATTAACTCTTATGCCTACTTAGCTAATGAATACTGACATTTGGATAAGTTGTATTTGAAATATTATAATGGAATTTTTTCTGCCATCTTATAATATACCATATTAGCAATTCAACTTTTCTTCATTAATTTACAGTCTTTCCCTTTCAAATAGAGATTTTATGTATTTGTTTGTTTGTTTATATTTTCAATTTATATTCTGCCCTCCTTGCACAAGCAGGCTCAAGGCGGATTACAGTTTAATAAAAAAAACATTTACAATATAAATTATATTAAAACAGTTTAGATAACAATATAAAACAGTATAGTATAGTATAAAAATAGATAGCAGCACTCAGTAATGGGCTCTAGACTGGAGTAATTCTGCTTAGGATTGCACTGTAAATATATTTACTGGTTTAATATTTTTTATTTCAGGGAGCAATCCTAAACAGGTTTAATCAGAAATAAGGTCCATTTTATTCAGTGATGCTTACTCCCAGGAAAGCGTTCTACAGCCTAAGTACAGCCAACAGCTCCTGTTCATTTGAGAGTCACACCAAGTTCAGCAGATTTATGGTAGCCGATATCGACAGAGTGAATGATTCATTGCCTTTCATATTCTATTAGACTAATTTGTACCCTTCTGGAGATTTACTGAATACCCTGATAATACAAAATGTGGGCCATGATCCAATAAAACACTTAAGCACATGTTTGGCTGCAAATACAGAAACATTGGCATTTTGCAGGAATAATGTAAACTAGGGCAGAGACTAAAAGAAAACAAAATGAATGAAGAATATTAACAAGCAAACGATATAAAAACACTCCTCTGCTATCTGGCTTTTGTAGGAAAGAAAGTGGGAAGAAATCTCCTTTGAGCAAGTCTGGTGGGCCTGTCTGAAGGTCAACCTCTTTTTGATCCTGCAGGTATGGGCAATTGTATAAATGTTTGCCTGAGTAAGTGTGTCAGACAGCCCTGTCTATGGGATGTATCAGTTCCAGAACAGTCCTGCGCATGATCACCATGCTAGATACCTGCCAAAATAGGAAGTCTCAGGGTTGACCTTGATGAGATGGAGACTTCAGATTTCCATTCATCTTTAAAACTACAGCTGCACAGAACTCCAATTTGGATCAGGGTGATTAAATGAGGAGAGGGTTTCACCTTTCTACCCCCTTAAAGTCTTGCTAATGGAAACAACAGCCTATCAGTCTTTTAAAGACAAAAGGCAAAACAGTTTGAAAGAACAGAAATCTATTATCTTTGATCTGCTTATTCTGACCCTCTGTCTATTGAAAACTTGAATTATTTTATAATCAGTCTATGCACATCAAATTTCCAGAACAAAACTCCTAAGTGAAAAGCATTCTATCCACAAAAATCTCCAAGGAAAAATTTGGATATGGAATATGACATCAATTGCCAGGGACTGGCAGCAACAAAAGGACTGCTTCTGTGGATTGGCAACTTTGCCATTCAGACAAGTCCACCTTCGGCTTCATCTGCCACCTGGAGGAAAGAGCCAAGAACCTGGACAGTCAGCAGTTGCTGGAAGCCATCTACACAACCATGCATCCTCAACGTATTATACCTTTGCCTCACCCTCCCTCAGAATGAAGAGGCAGACAAAAGAATTGGGAACTAAAGGGCTGCTTTATTAAAATAACACAACACATCTGTCAACACGGCAAGGGCCTAACTAGCAGTACAGGTCAGGCCCTGGGGTCACTCCTGGACCTCCACCTTGACCTGTCTGAGTGATCCACCTGCTGCCCTGTGTGCAAGCCATCCATTGTATGGTTGGGACCCAGCCTGGCCAGGTGAAGTGGTTCACCCATCTGTAAAGCGGGAGGAGTACTGGCTTGTCCAGGGGTTCCCCACCAGGGCGTCTATCCTCACAACTGGGCTGTAAAGGAGCCAGCTGCTCTGAGTCCTGACAGACCCCAATTCCCCACCAATGGGGATATGCCAAGGATGGTCACTGGTCTGCTCATTTTCCCCAACTTCTAACCTGCCACCACTAAGGCCAAGCCTCTAGTTAGGCCTTCATGCCCTACAGATGGCTTAAAGCCAACCGAGCCCTTGCCGCATATCCTCCAAAATTTTGTTCCTTCCATCCCCTCAGTACAGGTCAGCAAATTCAGCCCTGATTTGCGGATGGGGGAGCCAAGCCCCTTTTCCCAATACTATAAAGAAAACTCTATGGCCATCGCCTAGCCCTTCACCCCAGTTCCAAACTCCTTGCACACCACAGGCAGCAAACCTTGGATTAAAATCTCAAACGGGAGCCCAAGCTTCTTGCCCACACCCGGCAGGGAAGCTTTGGGACCAAAACAAAATTCCCTGCACCACAGGGAGGAAAGCCTTGGATTCCATGTGCACCCTTGGCATAAATCCTTGGGCCCAAAACAAAACAGGTTCCAAGCTTCTTGCACACACCCAGCGGGGAAGCATTGGAGTAACCATAGGAATTCTCTGCTTCTAATGCACACATCGCAAAGAAGCCATAGGCTCTAAATCTGAAAGAAAGGGTAACCGCAACAAAAATCCATTAATCTCAAATGAATGACTTGACAGACCACAGATTCCATGTCCGCTGGTCCTCGCCAACCACCAACCACCCCACCTAGGAAAAAACAAACAACAGTAACTGCCTTCAACAACAAGGCAACAGAACATGCATTAACCAGACCAATCAGTCTTGAGGCAGAGCCCCTTTGCCTGCCTGCTGCTGGGTGGCCCCCACCCCATCTGTCCTGTGCCGTCTGCCATGTCCTTGATGCCTAAATGCTGTAAAGGCACGAGGACCCGCACAAATTGGGAATGCATAGCGAAACTTGCAAGTCTCCCTGGAACATACTCCCTGTGAGGCAAACTCCCAGCAAAGTATATGCATCTGGGCAGACTGCTCAACTAAAGGACGAGCACCAGTTGACGTGGTAGTCCGCTGGACTAAGTGGCCGCTATCAGAGCGGTCCCCTGCACTAGGCCATGCTGGGGACATCACCTGCAGCCAAAGGTGCTGGTGAACCTGATCCAAAGCCAGGGAAAGGTTAAAGGCAGCACACATTTGAAATTCTTCATCATATTGCAGCCAAGTTGCACCAGCGAAGTCTGAATACCCCCTGTATATGATGTCTAGATACTGAAACAGCCTGCCAAGGCTGCATGCTAGTGATTACACCCGTGTAGACTAGGAACCTGGGAAGCCAATTGGCCCAGGACCTATCCACCTTATGGTGCGTAAGCCGCTCCTTATCATGCTCATCAATATCCTCTTTATCTTTCTTCTCCAGTTCCCTGAAGAGAAGGAAGACATCTACATATTCCCCCTTGAGTATCTTTTCCTTAGTTGCAGGTGTTATGCGGTCGCCTAAAGGCATAGCCATGTCTCCAAATGGAAAGGCCCTAAAGGGGACCATCCCATAAGCCGACCACAGGGATCCAAAGAAGGAGCCCAAAGGCACCACTGCACCCATCCCCATCTGAGGTTGAAACTTTGCAGACAGCCAACCAGCCCCTCCTGGGCAGCTGTCCCATGAAGGACAGTTGTCCCCATTGTGGCCATTCAGAACCCAACATTTGTGAAGTGCCTGCTTGGGTGAGATTGAGGTGTGCATGGGGGTGCAGAGGCAGCAGCCTGGCCCCAGGGCCCTCATGGCCATGCATACCCTGTATAGGGCCCTGAAGACTTACTTTTCAGCTTCAGCGGCTGGACTGTCACTGCTACTCAGCTGGATTCTTCTTGTCAATTACCTTCAGCTGCTGCCAAACTGGCCTCTTTGACAGAGCTCTCTGGGACCTGATGGCCACTTCTTTCTCCATCTGCTGCACTGCTCCCTCAAATATCCCACTCAGAGCCTTACAGCAAGGACAATGAGAGGAAAGGCTGCCTAAATACTGAAGCCCCTATTGAAATTAGATAGACTGGGGCCCACTGGCAAAAGGCAAAGGGGGGCACAAATGGGGCTGAGGCAGAGCTCTGTTGTAAAAGGTGGGCTGAAAAGAGCTGTGGCAGAAACTGCGTTCCCTACAAGACACTCCTATCAGTGGCAAGTGGTTAACATGCAAACCTGGAAAGGCCTCAGCAGCAAAGCCATGCAGCCCAGAGCCGGCCCACCCCCTCTTAAATGCCCCAAACTGCTGAGCCTCCCACGTTCCCACCCAGTCCCCAGCTGGGAAGCATAGACTCAAGCATGCCTGCCTGGGAGGCCAGCCCCAACTGGGGCTGGACAAACCCTCACTGCCGCACTGCTGCATGAAGCCCTGATTGCAGCAGTTTGCACAGGCGCTTCCAATGCTGCAGCCAGGAAACTGAGGCAGGTGCTACTGTGCTCCTTCCAAGGCATGCCCAAAGGCAGGCATAGATCCAAAGGAGTTAGCTGTGTTAGTCTGTAGTAGCAAAATAGAAAAGAGTCCAGTAGCACCTTTAAGACTAACCAACTTTACCGTAGCGTAAGCTTTCGAGAACCACAGTTCTCTTCGTCAGATGCATCAAAGACAGGCAGGCTGCCCGGGGCCAGGCAGATAATCGCTGCCTCCACCTGAGAAACAGGCCTGGGTGGAGCCAGGCGATCACTGCTGCTGCCGAGGAGGGTCTTTGTCAACACGCAGGTAGGCATGGCAGAAAAAGGTTGCGCCGCCGCTACAAGATGCTCCCGAACCTGGCTGGAGAGCTCCACGCTCCTTGCTGCTTTCTCATACCGGGAGAGAGAAGACGCAGCTGAGTTTTCTCTTCCTTGAGCACGAGGTGTGACTGCAGCACCAAGGGGTGGAGTGGCCTTATAAGGCCTCCAGCTCCACTCCTCACTGTGATCTCTGGATATCCCAGACAGCTCCGCTGCCTCTCCCTCCTCCACCGAGGCAAATCACGTCTCTTGGCCGTGGTGCTTGGTGCCGCCGGCCAGGAGTGCCACATTGTGTGGAATTTTAATTATTGTTAGCCACATTATAAGGCAACCATGGATGAAAACTGTGGTAAAAATATAATAAACTGACAAATGTTCTCACAACAGCATTCTATTTGAGCAAACTGCATAGCTGGTGTTAACCAGAGAATAGAGACATAGGCCAGGATTGTTCACCTGCATGTCAGCAAGGCAGAAGCACATCTCAGTTAAATATGAGCTAACAAACAATGTTTTCATGATGGAAAGCCTGCCATTACCTGACCAGATATGCTATAGCATAGTGGTTAAGTGGTCAGGTTGCAAATTGGCACTCCGCTGGTTCAAATCCTAGTACTGCCATGAATTGAGCAGGTGTCCTTTGTGTAAGCCACTCTCTCAGCCCCAAATCCCCAGCTGTATTTTGGGAATAATGATAACACTGACTTTGTTCACTGCTCTAAGTGAGCATTAATTTGTCTAGAAGGATATATAAGCATAGTTATGATTGTTTTTGTTGTTATTATTACAAGTTGTCAAGGCTGTAAACTAACAGTGTAATCTTATAAATACTTTCTTGGGAGTAAGCCCTTTCAGTAGGATTTAGAGTAGACCTTTTTAGGATTATTAAACTAGTTTATTATTTATACAAAATATTTATAGCTGTTTATCAGTAAAGTATTTCCAAGGTGGCTAGGTGATATGTCAAGATGCCTTCTGAGATAACAACAGCATTGATCTCAGAAATAATATGCAATCGCATTTTACTAATAGTTGTGGGAAGATAAAACATTTGTGATAGGGATGAAATTAATTTTAAACTTTGAAGAGTTAACTCCTAAAACAGAGTTCAGCAAACTGCAGCAATAAAACTCTCAAACTTGATACCATAATCTTTACTACAGTCAAAGCTCTGCTGCATTCTACATTATACTGTAAGTTCTGTCTTTAGTTCCATGATGCTATGAATGAACACTACTTAACATCTACATGAAATTGCTGGGAGAGGTCATCTGGGGATTTGTAGTGAAGCGTCAATAACATGTGGATTACACCCAGATCTGTTTCTCCTTAACAGCTAAGCCAGGTGGGTCTGTGGAAGTCCTGAACAGGTGCTTGGGAAGTTAATAGGATGGATGAAGACCAATAAACTGAAGCTCAGTCCAGACAAGACTGAGGTACTGTTGGTCAATGGAGAAGTTGCTCGGGGACTGTGGAGCCAACCTGTCCTGGAAAGGGTCGCACTCCCCCAGAAGGAGCAGGTTTGTAGCTTGGGGGTGCTACTGGATCCTGCCCCACAGTTGGAGACTCAGGTCTTCTCCATGGTATGTAGCACCCTTTATCAGCTATGACCATTCTTCAAAAAATGTGATATGGCTCCTGTGATCCATGCTCTGAACACATCCCAGTTAGATTACTGTAAGGTGCTCTGCATGGTTCTGCCTTTGAAAATATTCTGGATATTTCAACTAGTCCAAAATACGGTGGCCAGGCTACTGTCAGAGGTTGGTTACAGGGATCATATCACCCATCTGTTAAAAAATCTGCACTGGTAACAAACCATCCACTACTATAATATCCAACTCATCAGTTAATATCTGCCTCTGAAGTCCTGGTCTCCGTGCCCCTGCCTGCAGAGGTGTGGCTGCTGGTGGCTAGAGACAGGCCATTTCTAGTTGTAGCACCTTGCCTTTGGAGTGCTCTCTCCCTGGAAGTTCAGGAGGCATCTACTGTACTGTCTTTTAGGCACCAGTCCAAAATATATCTTTTATCCAGGCTTTTAATTAATTAGGTGTTACCAGCTTTTTAAAATGGTCTGCTTCTGGTCTGTGGTCTGTTTTATGGATAATTTTTATGCTGTATATGTCCACTGGCTTGTTGCTTTACATTGTTATATGATTTTAACTGCAACCTGCCTGAAGCAGGACTCTGAAAAGGCATAGAAATATTCTAAATGAATAGCATTACATCCATGATGGAAGATGCTGAACACAAAGCTGAATGGACAGCTGGACCCCTTAATTAAGAACAGCTTTTTCCCACACAAGGCTTCCATAAAAATGATACCAGAAACGTGTTTCTTTACTTCATGCATCTTCTCCAATTAATTCATTACCATGTGCTGCATATTCAAAAGAGTCTGCTTCATCTGGTGTATCAAGATCATCTACATTGATGTCAATTTCATCAGGAGTGTCCAGGTTATCATCAGAAAGGACAGATCCTTCACTCTGGTCCAATGAGAGACTGATATTTGGAGCTGTAAGCTTTATTCTTCTGGGATGGGAGCCATTTAGATCTAGAGAATTGGGAGGTTCTAAATAAGTGAAAAGATTAAAAAACCCTCTGTTTTAAATAAACAAAACTAAAACCAAGCAGAAAATAAAAATTAGCAAGCAGTACAAAAGAAAAACTTCAGCTAGAACGAAGAAATAGGAATATTAAACACTATAAAAGCATGAGAGAACAGGGCACGTTTTTGTCCTTTTAACACTGATGGCCCCTGCTGAATGTTCCTAGGAAAGGTTGTTTGATTACAATAGCCTCCATTTTGATATAATCTGCTCCTGCTCCCACCCTTTATGAGGGAAGAGTCAGAGAATGAGTGCCTACATAATTATGTATTTGTGTTGAATATAGCATTACATCCATGATGGAAGAAAAGTCCTATGCATACTGACACCATAGAATTTATGACCTGGGCCTATAAACACACATAACACACACACAGTAAGAGACAGACCATTACAGTAGCAAAGTCACAACCCTTGCAGGCTAAAGAACCTTCTCAAATGAAGAGGTCACTTCTAGGTGCTGGGTAATCTAGTTCAGAAGAGGGGGAAGTATGATAGGTTGGATATTCAGCTGTTTCCTGGTTACATTAGAAGGACGGAGCTCCCTACTGTGACATGAATATTCCTGATGGCAGAAGAACCTGCTCTTTCCTGGAATACTAACATGCTATCTAGAAGCCAGGGTAGTGGCCATATAAATTTATCTAGGTATCACTTATGTGGGGAGTAACTGGATTGAAGAATGAGGCCTAACATGGGCCATTTCCACACATCCTTAAAGGGACGGCTCACTCACTGAATGCTGGCGGCTTTTCTCCTTCACGTCTTCAATTTCAAAGTTTCTGTTTTTTCGGCGTCTTTTCGAGGACACAGGAAAGCGCAGGAAATTGCATTCTCATAAAAGACGCCCCAAAAATTGGAAGCCAAACAGCCTGCTAACATTTTGAAATTGGAGATGTGTGGAGTGAAAGGGAAAAGCCACCAGTGTTTGGTGAGTGGGCTGTCCCTTTAAGGACATGTGGAAATGGCAATGGAAAGGTCTTCTTTTCTAAGCTCTGAATTTTTCAGAGAAAACTGAACTGCTTTGTTTTGACTGGTGCATCTTAAATTGGAAGCAAACCCCATGCAGCCTGTAGACAAATTTAGCAAGTAAGTGCAGAGTAGGTAATTATCACATGAGCTCAGTATATTCACAGCCTGATGACACCAAAGCACTGGAGAAAGTGGATGGAGTGCTTGAAATGATTATCATTTGTCAAGAGTATCAGGGAATTTACTAAATAAAGAAAAGTTAACACTTTTCCTTCTAACACTGCAATATCGTAGCAGCACAAAAATGTGCTTCTCAATGAATAATTAAATGCTTAAGAAAGAGAGGGGATCAAAAAGATAATTAAAGGCTGTCTTACCAGTTCTCATCTCTGTATCGCTGGAGTCTAGCATAGCCTCATTAAAGGGAATATCCATTCCCACATCGTCTAGTACCAATCTGAAGCATAAGAAAAACAAGCATCTTAAACTGGGCTTTGTGGATGAACCCAACACAAGCCTACCCATGTTTCCTTCACTCAGGAACAAGAAGCAAAATTTCCTAAACTTCAATGATAATTCTTCTACCTTACAGTTCGAAAAATTTGAGCAGCAAGGCAATTTCAACCACCCTTCAGAATTAATATTAGGGTATAAATTTAGATATATTCCAAATGATTCGTGCTTGAAGATTCTTCAGACAATAAAAGAAAAAGAAAGAATTTTGGACTCTTTGGATGGAGTCTTTGACAGGAAAGCAAGTAGGAATGGTACAATGTTATTTTAACAGAAGGAAACATGGCCTAAACAAGGAGACCACTTTTTCTTTAATTACCAGTTTTCTTCTTCCTAGATTGGGCAATATAGCTTGGAGAAAGCAATTCGATCTTTTAATTCAGCTGTGTGTGCTGGAAACAATCAGCATAACTCCCCCTTCCTTTTAATTGTGTATTCACAGAACATCAAAAAATAAGGAACTCTGAGAAGGAAAGGAATTTCACAAAGAGCCAGAGCCAGGTTGCTGCCTGATGTGGAAACCCCCGCCCCACAAAAGAATTGACATCTCTTTGTAAGCTGCATACTCATGTCACTTGTGTATTTAGGTTCCTGTACTTATATCTGAATGTTTGAAAAACAAATGGAAAATATTTTAGGAGGTAAAGAGGGACTTCTGAACTCTCTTAGAAACACTATTCGTCCACAATTGAGGTACCAGACTTCTGCATACAGACTTGTTTGGAAGGTAACACAAATTTTTATTATTTAAATATAGCTTCTAGTTTTGTTTTGTTTTGTTTCAAATGTAGCTTGTAGAAAGTGACTGTGGTGTCATGGTTGGACTAGGATCTGGGAGACCTAGGTGTGAACTCCTATTCTGTCATGCACACTTGCTGGGTGACCTTGGGCCAGTCACACACTCTTACAGTGCAATTCTAAGAAGAGTTACTCCAGTTTACACCCATTGAAATCAATGGCGTTAGACTGCAGTAACTTTGCTTAGGATTGCACTGTTGGTCTAACCGACCTCACAAGGCTTTTATGAAGATACAATGGAGATGAGGAGAACAATGTAAGTCCCCGTTAGTGAGAAAGACACAGTATATATAAAGTAAGTAAATAAATAAATGTTTGTGTTTTTTAAAAAAACAATTTTTATTTTTATTTTTATATTTCAATTTATATACCGCCCATCCCCGGGGCTCTGGGCAGTGAACAGTTAAAATCGATAAAAACAAGAACTAAAATCAATATACAAACAATAAAACAAATTAACAAAGTGCAGTGGTGGGGAGAACCCTCTCCCACCCCAAAGGTGGGAGGCCGACATGGCACTGCCCCCTTCAATCACCGAATGCCTGGCGGAACAGCTCTGTCTTACAGGCCCGGCGGAATGATAATATGTCCCGCTGGGACATAAATAACAAATGTCCAGATCTTATTTTCCTTGGCCTTTTTTAGATTAAAGGAAACCTTTTATTTTCCAAGCAATCAAGGACTGGGTTTTGGGAGCATTGTTTTATGAGCAAGTTCACAACAATGGACAATCAATAGGCATCTGTCAATCAATGCAGTAGATGATCTGAGCACAAAATAAGGTTTGGGCTTCAATACGGCAGATGTAGATGTGCCTCTATGGCAAAATTAACATCTTATATACATAATAGGCTAATTTCAGAATTCCAAGAAAAATGGAAAGTGATTTTTTTATTATGTAGCTGAAAATTAAGAATAATTAAGAACAATTATTATGAAATATAAATATATATGGAAAGATATTTAAATAGAAGTGAAAATTAAGGATATATATATATAAGCAAGTTTTATATAGATACATGATTTAGTTGATGACAATATGATTTAAACGGCAGAAGTTTATTCATTATTATTTTCTTTTATAGGATTTAGACATTGTGTTTAGGTTCATATATGACCTAGATGATTATTGATGATTGAAGTAGCGGATGACTGTAGAGATATGAATTAGATGATTATATGATATAGTTCATATTTTATGTGTTTATGTTTGAGTTTATTATTTGAAATAACAAAAAACTTACAAAAATAGTTAAGAATCTGGGACTTCTTAACACATAAAAGATTATTACAGTGGACATGCTGGATATTTGTATAATTATGATTAGAGGAAACGGAGAGAAATTACTCTAGAAATAAAGTTGAGGTACATACATTTGTGACTAGATGGTGGAATTAGGGAGCACAGATATATCCAGACCTTTTAGCTGTAGGTAAGTAATGACCTTATTTACACACAGGAACACTATGGTGCTCTGTCAGTTCACTGCATAACCAGGGTAGACAACCAGCATATGCATAAAATAGGGTTGCCAATTCTGAGTTGGGAAACTTCTGGAGATTTGGGGGCAGAGATGGGGGTGGGGTGTTGGTGAGGACAGGGAGCTAAGCAGGGATGTGATGCCAGACAGTCTATCCTTCAAAGCTGCCATTTTCTCCAGGGGAACTAATCTCTGTAGTCTGGAGATCACATGCAGTTCCAGAACTTCAGGACCCACCCTAGAGGCTAGCAACCTATATTGTAAACTACCTAAGCTGGTGATGCCAGAGGCAGTGTTTAATAGGGACTGTGTTTTTACTGATGGCCACAGTAATTTTGTTTAAATCTCAGCCCTCAACAGGCTACTAATCCAAAGCATTAAGAACTCAGGCGATATAAAAATGGATAACTGGAACTTTTTTTAAAAAAAGAGGTAACATCGAGGTTATGCTGTTTTTGGTATTGTTGTACTATGTCTGGATCTCTTTTTTCCCCTGTGTGTGCCTCTGAACACAATTCAGATATTGATTTTGACCTATAATTCCTTCAGTTATTCATAACTGACATACCTGAGAGATCTCCTCTCAAGTTTCTTCATAATCTCCAGAGTTAGCCAAGAGCAGCTGTTTGGGAATGTTCTCCATGTGCCAGGTAAAAAATAGAGGGGACACACAGAGAAGCATTTTCAGTGGCTGTTTCTCTTCACTGGGTTTCTTCAAAGATTTCTCCAAATCATGTTTAATTTAAATCTTTTAGTGACCCAAGCCAATGCCAAGTTCTGAAAAGATCTGAAAATCCTTCTCTTCCTATTATATAGTTAAGGCCTCATTTCACTGAGGTACTTAAATATTTATTTAAAGTAGTATTCACTCATTTAAAATAACTACTTCAGGTGTTAGATTAATAAGTTCTTCTGTCAGATCAAAAACAAAATGAAGCACATTAATTGATTTTATCAGGTTTGTACTTAACACTATGCTGGATTGTTGCCATCTCCCTGGCCTCCTTAGCTATTGTTCATGTAAGAAAAGCCTCGCTTCTAATAATTCAATTCAAACCATAATGTTCACTTGGCTTTATTGTTTTGAACTATCAGGTAAGGTTTACTTCAGGATAGCTGAACACTATTCCAGGATTGCATTTATAAATTGTCACTGTTAAACTGAAACTGAACAGTGAGAGAGTGTTTCCTGAGAATAATGGAAGAGTAACAGAGATCCATGTATCAGGCAATGTTTTTAGACTTTCCACATCACAGTCAGTTTTTTCACATTCCACTTGGCCACATCATCAGAAGTATTTGCTATCTCAGCTCTTAGTTATTCCCTTTTGTGCCGAGACCCATGTATTCATATTGTGACCCCATAAATCTCCTGCAAACTACCTTTCACATCTTCCATACATAATGCAGCTTCAAGATAAGCATAGCATTATATGAAGTTTAAAGAATGACTCAAAATTACATAGAATCTTTTTAACAGCGGGTTTCATATATCTCTAGTGTATCATAAACACTTAATTTCTTTGTCTTCTTCCTGCAAAAGGCCATTTGTACTTTCGCCATTTCCCTTTAAATTCCTTGTTAAAATTCATGTGTCTTTTTGGCCTACTGTCCTATATTATATATAATACTGATAAGATTTCATGTCAAGGTGTGTGAAAGCCAATTCTACACATGAAGCACATCCTACTGATAGTTCACTGCATGATATTGCGATAGATATTTTAACTCAGACCAGAACAAGTTACAGTGTGCACTTCCTTCCTTGTTGGCATCTAAGGGAATTCATCCTGTATTACTAATGATAAATATTTGTTATTTGATGACAGTTGTTTGGCAATTCCTTCTTTTAAAATTAACTGCTTCTTATCAACATGTGCTTTTACAACTAAATGTGATAACTTTCTATCCTCCATTTCTTTTCACTTGATAATTTAGCATGAGAGCTTTGTCACAGGTTTCCTCAGATACACTGCAGCCACCTTCATTTAAAATTCAGTGGTGGTGTAAAGTGCTGTCAAGTCACAGCCCACAGGATTTTTCAAGCAAGAGTGGAGCAGAGGTGGCTTGTCATTGCCTGCCTTTGTGTAGCAACCTTGGACTTTCTTGGTGGTCCCCATCCAAGTAATAATCAGGGCAGACCCTGCTTAGCTTCTGAGGTCTGATGGGATTGGGCTAGCCTGAGCCATCCAAATTGGAGCAAAATTCTCAGTATTATATCACATTAGGTTAAATACATACTCACTTTACTGTTACTAACATTTGGATTCATTTTAAATGAGTTGCTATTTCCCTGGCTTATTCTTTGAACAGTTGAAACCGTGTGAGCAATGGAATACTCAACTATAAGTCACTAATGAGGAATCCTATTAATTATATATATATGTCTTAGCTTTGATCTGATTGTCTAATTAGAGCATTTGGAAAATATTTTGAAGAGTTGGTCAGAAACAGCCTCAACAAACAGATTAAGAACTGCTGTGTCCGTAATATGCTAAAACCACAAAGAGAATGAAGAAAATATTCAATTTACAATCAAAGGCTAAAGTATTACATGAGTATTTAATAATCCAAGCCGCTAATATCCATATCGGGGCTTCAAAATGGCTTCCCAGATTTTGCTTAGAGTATTTCAGAGTGATCTTTATTCTCTAAACAGGCAGCTTCTACATACTGTTCTAGAGATTCTTACGGCAGTAAGGTTCATAGTAACTGGCACTAAGTTAATTTTTTTAAGGACTGTTCCCATTTGACCACTGGAGCAGAACATAAGTCAAAGTGACCTGAGCTGCAACCTGACACCCAACCACCTGGGAGACTGGTTCACACAGGACTTTCCAAGACATATGGGTCCATTTATTTCAATAAAGCAATGCAAATCATTAGTTATTGAAATTTTCTTCACTAGAGTACGTCAGTGATACAACAGCCTGAAAAGTTGATTGATATTCTTGAGGAAACTGTGTGTTAATAATGTTCATACTTATTAAACAAATTAACCTCTGTACCAATTGAAATAATGAAATCCTGGCTAAATTGAGATTATACTTATTCAAGTAACATATGCAACATCAAGTAAAATGAGGATTTGAGTCCAGTTGCACCTGAGAGACCAACAAAATTTTCAGGGTATAAGTTTTTGAGAGTCATGGCTCCCTTTTTCAGATAGAGCTTGACTCTCAAAAGCTAATGATTTCTATTGTTAAAGGATTTTTATCACTAAAAAGGGACACATTTGGACAAGGAGGTTGCAAGAGAGTAGAAGCGTGTATGATGCACATCCAAATCACAGATGCCATTAAGTAGAAAACTAATAGGCTCGATATATAAATGTATCCAGGTCACAAAACTGGATCGTATTTTGAAACAAGCTCTCTTGCTCAAAAATTGTCTTCTACTCCTCATTTAATCTGTAAATAGGATGAATTTATACAGGACTTTTATTGTGATGGTACTCACTGGCACTGTGTACTGGCTCTCCCAGATCCTAATCCTTGTGCACCATTCCTACTCAGCCAGAGAAAGAGAGAGTGGACCCGGAAATTGGTGCAAGAATGCTGAACATAACAGCATTGTGTTCACTGCTCCCAATTGGTGGAAACAACATCTACGTCCCTTACCAGGTCTTGGGCCTTGCTCAGAACCATGTCACTACCACTCTGGTTCGCTCTGTGACCAACTGTTGCAGTGCACAGTCACTTATGACGGCTAAGAAACTTGTTTCTACAGCATGACTCAAGCACATGTTTGCCCAGTCAGTGAGAGGGTACTTGAAGTCATCTATCACATTTTCTGCATTACAGTACAATCCTAAGAAGAGTTACTCCAGTCTATAGACTTCAATGGGCTTTGACAGAGATAACTCACCATAGGGTTGCACTTTTAGTCACCTTCCATGCTTCATTTTTCATCTTAAGATGAACCTCAAGGGTTTGATCACATGGGTGATAGTACACTCCTACTTTTAAGTAACTGTTAGGGCCCTGTATGCCCTGGCCTGGATAGCACAGGTGAGCCTGATCTGGTCAGATCTCAGGAGATAAGCAGGGTCGGCCTTAGTTAGTAATTGGATGGGAGGCCTCCAGCGAAGACCAGGGTTGCAGAGGCAGGTAATGTCAAACCACCTCTGTTATTCTCTTGCCATGAAAACCCTACCGGGGTCGCCATAAGTCAGCTATGACTTGAGGGCACTTCCCACCATCACCACCAGGGCCCTGTACATCTACCCACACCTCTTCTGTTAGAGGGGGTTCATTGCCTTATTTTTTAAACAACTTATTAGATTCTATGCCCCCTCTGATATACAAAGCAACACCTCCCCTAACATGTGCCTCCCTGCCCTCCCTATGCATCTTATACCCAGGGATAATCATATCCCATCAATTTTCCCCATTCGGCCATGTTTCTGAGACCCACTATATCTAAATTGTCATTTTGCACTAAGCACTTCAGTTCCCCACATCTTGGTTCAGAGATTTCTAGCACTGGCATATTGACATCTATAATGTGTTCGCCTCTCCTTTACCTTCCTACCGTCATTCCCAAGTTCTATGGTATGTCTATCAATATTACCCTGAGTGATTCCACGGGGATTGTTAGTCCTAGATATTGGTGCTGAGCATGCAAAACTGGAAACAATACTGGTGAGGTGATATGAATCAAGCATCACTGTAAGAAAGCTTCTCTGTTGCCGTGTACATGACACAGAAAAACAGAAATAAAAAGAGAGAAATTCATGCCAGCTCATCTGAGGTTAAGGGGAAAGCTATCGCTTTTACTGACAATTGTTTAATAGAAACTGTGTAATCATAATCACTGTATAGGCAACTCAAGAAATTTGATTAATTTTACTGTCTCCAGAGAGTTAAATTTTAGTGGATATGTTCTGTAGCATTTGATGAATGTACCTTTGCTACAGAGCTGGTTAATTAGCAACACATAATTAAAAATTATCAATGCGGAGAGGGAAAGCAAGAGAAAGAGGGCTTTTTTCCAATTTGTCAGTATTTTTGGTAAAGAAGCTTTTAATAATTTTATATTTTCACACCATGAAGCAGTAGTGAGACAAAAACCTAAGCAATACATTGTAAAACAAGTTACTCATAAAATTTGAAGTGCAGGATGTGTAAATATTGGCTAATAATGTTTACAACACATCTAACATTATAGTCATTCCTGTGTTGCTGATAACCTGGAAAAAAATGGTTTCTTTAAGGCTACAGAAGAAATCCCTTAAGGCGATGAAACTAGAATTCAGTCTTTCTTTAAAATCAAGAATTCCATTGGCCCTGTTTATTATTTGTAGTTGAAATCTACCAAATTGTAATATTTCAAAAATAATTTCTCTGAAATGTCACAGTTGGACACAAAACCTTCCACATGCTAGGCACATTTTCCTCAACTCAAGGCATGAACCAACTGATAGCAAAAGTTTTCTGAAGGAACAACCACCAGCCAATCACTATGCAAGAATCAGCTTGAAGGAGCAGACAAGCACAAAGTAGATTGTGAATGCTGAGGGCTGCCTTCTGTTAATATTTATGGAGCATTGTCTCGTAACTGGAATGCGACCAGTTAGTGGATCATGTGCTGAAAACATCACTAGGTGGCAACTGAAATATATCTTGGATTATTCATCTTTGGATAGTTCAAGCATCTCTCTCTCACGCGTGCACAAACACACATTTTTACAATGGAAAAACAGCTGGAAGCAAAGAGAATTAAATTAATTGCGGTTTCTTGAGCCAACTAGCTTTCTGAGAGATGAGGGTGATGACTGGAAACTCCATCCAGGATCTATCTTACAGGGATTCTGGGGGAAAGCTTTAAGTTTCTACCTATACATAAATTAGTATTCTAGACTGGCTCATTAATAGTTAGTTGACTCTCTGTCAACTAACTATTAGGAGTTTATTATTATATTTAAAAAATTGCATTTTACCCAAACTCAAAATTGAAGGATATGAGAGATAATTTACAATTTTAATTAATATCTGTTGTTAGAAAGGTTTCTTTTTCTTCCCCATGCCTTATTAGTTTCTTTTTCATGACCTATTACAATAACACAATAAGAGACAAACTATCTCAAAAACATGTGGCTCTTCAATTTCAGACCCACTGATAACTATTTGCCCCAATGACTAATCCATCAGTTCAAGCAACTGAAGTGAGCCTTAATGTATTTTATTTATATGATAATGCAGTGGCAGTTGGGAGCAGAAAGCATGCATGGCTGGATAATTGTCCCATAACTGGAATGCTTGAATAACTGGATGGTTGAAGCAGAGTTGGTTGAAATTAAATCCCACAAAAACGGAGGTCCTGCATGTGGGTCTGGGGGCCATGGGCACGGGACTCTGGCTCCCCACTCTTGATGGAGCGCTACTTGCGCCGGTTTCGAGAGTTAGGAGCCTGGGGGTGATCCTGGATGCCTCCCTGACTATGAAGGCAAAGGTCACAGCAGTTGTCCAGTCTTCATTTTTCTATCTAAGACAGGCCCGGCAGCTTGTCCCCTACCTATCAACCCATGACTTAACTGCAGTGATCCAAGCAACAGTCACCTCTAGATTAGACTACTGCAACTCGCTCTACTCAGGGCTTCCCCTGGGCCTGATCCGGAGGCTACAGCTGATCCAAACTGCAGCTGTGCGAGTAATTGCAAGGGTCCCAATTAGGGAACATATAACACCTATACTACGCCAGCTGCACTGGTTACCAGTTGAGTACCGGGTCCGGTTCAAGGTTTTGGTGTTGACTTATAAAGCCCTATGTGGACTGGGCCCAGCATATCTGCAGGACTGCCTCTCCCCATATGTACCCCAGAGGATGCTTCGTTCAACAAATAAACAACTGTTGGTGGTCCCTGGCCCAAGGGAGGCCCGCCTGGCCTCGACCAGAGCCAGGGCCTTTTCGGTCCTGGCACAGACCTGGTGGAACTCTCTGTCTGAAGAAACCAGGGCCTGGCGGGATTTATTATCTTTCTGCCGGGCCTGTAAGACAGAGATGTTCCGCCAGGCATATGGTGGAGGCTAGGTTGGGCCCCCACTGGCCACACTAAAGATCTGTCCACCACCCTACATATGAGCCAGGGCTTGAAAAGCAGAATTTTATCATCGCCATCTGAAGATAAGCTGTATTGTATAAAGTTGTTTTAATGTTATTTGTATACTGTTTTATCTGTTTTTAACTGTATTTATGTAATTGGAAATGTTGTACTCCGCCCTGAGCCTGCCTGGCGGTGAGGGCAGACTAAAAATCTAATATAATAAATAATAAATAATGTGGAAGGTTTTGAGCAAAATACACGTCATACTTTCTGCTCCAAGCCCAACCTCCTCCTAGTTACTTGACCAGCAGTGGCTGCGGGGGAGGGGGGGTGAGACATGGAGCAGCCAGGTGCTTTCCTCACCACCACCCCACCTGGCATTCCCCCAGGTTTGCAGAAAATCTCCCCTTTCTCTGTCTGGCTCTGTTGTACAGATTTTTTGATCCACACTCTGGTGCCAAATGGAGAACTAGATAGATGATTGTAAATTGATTGTACTCTGTAAGCTATTTTGAGTCCTACTGGGGGGGGCGGGATAGGATTGCCAGGTCCCCTCACCCTCTGGGCAGGAAGCAGCACTTAACTTTGTTAGTATCTTTGTGTGCGCACAAAGCAGGCATGTGCTCCCGCGCTGCGCAATGATGTTACTTCTGGGAAGAGACATCGCGTAGGCCCTTGTGCCACCCCTGGAGCACTCCCGCGCTCTGCAGCAGGCCAATTTCAGCCTGTTTGGGGCTTAAATTGGCCCACTGTGAAGCACAGGAACTCTCCAGAGTCCTCCTGGCAGTACTCCTGTGCTCTGCTTTGGACCGAATCGGGACAATTTGAGGCCAAAATCAACCTGCTACAGAGCATGAGAGTGCTGCTGTCATGGCCCAGTCTGAGAGTGAGGTCTCCTCTGGAGGAGAGGAGCCACGTGTAGCCAGCCAGGACTCCTCAGGAGAAGAGGAGCCCTGTGTAGCCAGCCCTAGCCCTGCTTCAGCAGAAGCCAGCAATCAGGAGCAACAGCTGCTGGCTGATCAGAGCTTGCAGCCAGCAGCTGAGACACCAGCACCCTCTATCTCCTACACCACAGGGGAAGCTCAGCCAGGGACTTCTACAGGTGCAGCACAGCCAAGAGCCTCCCCCCCGCCCCCCCCCCAGGTTCACCCACACCCAAGGAACACCGCAGGCAGCGCCAGAGACTGGAACTGCAGGAGAGACGGCGCAGTGCTCGCCTCTTGAGCCAATGCCAGCTGCTGGAGAGTGACGATGAGTAGTGTCAGGATGGAGCCCCAGCAGCTGGCTGAAAACCACGCCTGGCTATAAGAGCCAGTCTGGAGGAACTGCTGGGCGTGGAAGCAATGTGTCTATTGCCTGCAACCACTCCGTGTTCTGTGAACCTTGCCCGCGCCTGCTTTTGGACCTGACACTACTGGTAAATGACCTTGGATTGTACCTGACCTTGCTCTTGGACTCTGGACTCACTCCTGGCGTTATCTTGTGCTCTGACCACCGGTTTGACCTGGCTTTTGCTCTTGGAACTCCCCTCAGACTCTGGCATTAAGGTTTGGACTTGAACCACCCTGCTTGGGCTGGCCCAGCCCGTGACAGCTGCTGGGTTAGCATGACAGGCCCACTGCAGAGTGTGGGAATGCGCTGTGCTGCCCGGAAGTGCACCACAGAAGGCATGTTCCCCCGCCTTTCCCCCCGCCAGCCAAGTAAGTGGAGGCAGGGGGTGAAGGATGGTAGCGGGGATCCCCACCCGCAATGGGGGACTGGCAACCCTTGGGAGAAAGCAGGCTCTTTGTTGAACACTTGAAACATTTACATTTTGATATTCTGAGCCAATACTGGGCATGAAGTTATTTACATGAACTTAGGTTCGATTTCCACATGACACTATTTGTACACATAGAATGTATACACAGAAAGTTTTTTACTGGGAAAATCTTCTCTGTCAGAGCAAGAGAGAAAGTTTCACTGATTCTCCTTTCCCACTGCAGATGGCTTTCTTTCTTTCTTTCTTTCTTTCTTTCTTTCTTTCTTTCTTTCTTTCTTTCTTTCTTTCTTTCTTTCTTTCTTTCTTTCTTTCTTTCTTTCTTTCTTTCTTTATTTATTTATTTATTTATTTATTTATTTATTTATTTATTTCAGTTTATAAACCGCCCATCCTCAGGGGCTCTGTTACCACCCTGTTCTGGGGATGGGGATGAGGGGTTCTTCTGTTTCTGAGAACTTAGCGGGCTGCAGTGGGAGGTGGGAATCAGCAAAACTCACTACCTTCCATTGACAGAAGGGTCATAAATCAACAGAAATTACCTTAAGATCCAACCCTTTATCTAAAGATACTTAACAGTTTATTGTTCTTGTTAGTGACTGTACCTCTTGTATTTCATGCCTTTGGTCCCACTGTTAACTCTTTCTGTCTTTATACCCATGTAAATGTGTGTGTTTGTGTATGTACATGTGTGTTAGGGATGTCAGGTGCCTGCTGATGGTGGGCAGTCTCCCAGTTATCGCTTCCTCTGCCCACTGATTACCAGCTGATTCGTGGGAGGAGGCAGGCCAGGAGGGAAGCCATGGGTGTGAACATGCCCACAACTCTGATCAATGATGTCACTTCCAATGCAACCTGGAAGCAATGGTGCTACAAAAATGCTATGTTTGGGGCGGATTCCTAAATAATCAGCCCCAGTGCAATACCAGTGCTTCTGGATGGCACCAGAGAGAGGGAGAGAGAGAGGGAGAGAGAGAATGCGAATGAGAACATCAACTAAGGATGACACTGTATGCATCTTTCCAGTCTATAAACAGTCTATAAAAGTGTATACCATAATACATCCACTGGTCTTTAAAGTTTTGTGCTGAAACAAACATTTCAAAAAGCAACTTAAAACAAACAAGGTACACTGCACAGTAGCTACCTGCAAAGCAACAAAAAGAAAACAAGCTGTGAAAATAAGTTGTACGACATATTAAAGTAGGATGGAGAAAGCCAACAGCTCCACCATCCTCTTTGATGTGAGCAAAACATGTCTTTCCAGCCACAAATAATGGCAATCGGTCTGACTTGAAGTAAAAGAACAAGTAATCTGCCACTCACAAACTCATGTTTGCCCTACTTAAGAGCGAATCCTTATGTTACTAGAGGTGAGAACCATATGTTACTAGGCTGGGAGCCACTCTCCTAACATCTGTAAAGAAGAACTACAGGGGTTAGGAAAATGATACTGATTCTTCCCATGCCAGCATCTCCCACCATTGTGGGCTGGGCAACACTGACATAAGCTGGAACCATAGTGCTGACTAAATGGTCCACAAGTTCACTTAATGCATGCATTGGGCAAAGAATCATGTCTTCTGGTCTAACTCATAACCACTAAGTGTTAAATGGGAAATCTGTGCATATATACATAGAGTCTGTACATAATCACAGACTCTGCCTTCTGCAGGATACCCAGCTGCAAGGACAGAGCCTACCCATGTACAATTAAGTTGCACAAAAGCTCTTCCACATTTTCCGGCACACACATGGAGCTTAGGACAACTGATATGATCCCATTCTGTCCATGACTGCACATTCATCTGAATGTGTGAATACTTCACATTGGATGCCTGAGTCACATGATTCTTCCTAACCAGAATGGCCTGGGATCTTGCTGCGTGGAAGCTGCTCCAGCAGCATTTGAACCGATCCCAATACCTCATCTTCTGTGTGTGTTAATTTCCATTTCCAATACTTCAGAGGAAGGAGAAAAACATAAAAACTTTAAAGCAGATAAGCTCCTTCCTAAATGTTCTAAGCTGCTACTCAAGCATCAAAGCTATTGCTTGGTAACTATATAATAAGGTATAACAAGCTGCTTTTTGAAACGAATGGCCAGTAGCCCAGCAATATCAACTGTGACTGACAGCAGGTCTCCAGAGTCCTGGAGTCCTTGGACAGAGGTCCAAGTGACGAAATCTAGTTTTTTAGGACTAGATTTTCTTTAAATTATCCATGCAAAAAACTTGTGCTTCCATTGAACTATGCCTATTTTATCATAGACTATGCTGTATGGTGAACATTAAAATATATTTTAAAAAATGTAAAACATTTTAAACAATACAAGTTTAAAATGAAATAATCATTTAAAATATTATAAAAATAAATCAATCAAAACATACACAACATGAGGAGCAGGGAGGAGAGTGGATAACAGTTATCGCACTGGGCCTAGAAGCAAATTGGGAGCCAGTGTGATGGAACAAGACTGGCGTGACATGGTCCCTACGACCAACTCCAGTCAGCATTCTGGCTGCTGCATTCTGTACCAACTGATGCTTTGGGATAGTCATGGCTGAAGCCACATCCCTTTGTTCAGCATACTTATGACTATGAGTCAAGCAAAGGAGGCAGGAAATAGGTGTGATGATGAAAGAAGCTACAACCTAGCTTTCTGACCTTTGCAGTCTCAGTTAAGAGCCTAGGGGTTATACTGGATCCAGTGCTACTACTAGAAAAACAAGTTAAGGCAGCTGCAAACAATGCTTTCTGCAACCTCACTCTAGCCTGGAAGATGGCTTCTTGCCTCAACAGGGCTGATCTGGCCACCTGGTAACATCAAGACTCGACTATTGTAGGCCGAATCCACACTACCGTTGTTCTTGCGGCAGTTTTTCACTTCTGCAGCGCCATTCCTTCATCTGTTCACATGCATCGTCTCCAAAGCCGTCATTAATTCGCCATGGCGTCGCCACAGCCCATTGCACTTTCGCCGCGGGTTATCTTTTGATGAATAACTGCCCTCCGTTGAATTCCGAGCCTCTCTTGACCCGCCTCCCAATTAAGGAGTAATTCTCCGCCTTTGTCCCCACCCCTTTTTTAAAAAAATAAGAGTACCGTGTCGATATGGCGACATCTCATCATATTAATCTCATTTTAAAAAAACGGGCAGACCTCAAATATCAGAGGAACAATTTTATATGTTAATTCAATTTATATATTGGGGGGGGCATCCACATGATACTGAAATCATGGCTCATGTTACGCCCCGACACGGACTGTGCCGACAAGTTAGGCACAGATTTCAATTTTCCAAAGACAAAATGAAGCTCTGCTGTGGGATGCTGCTGTAGGTGATCGTGACTGCTCACCCATTCCCGGATGATTTCAACCAGCATGCAGGCTGTGATGTTCCAAGCGCTCATCGTGTCTCGGGTGATTTTTTAAAATATATTATCTTAATGGTGTCATTGTACCATTGAATCAGGATGCTTACTTGTCGATATAGCGTCAATTTGTCCTTTTTTTAAAAAAAAAAACAGCGGAGCCGTTCGGGTTTTTCCCGCCCCTTTACCCGTCTTTTTGAAAGGGGATGTGATCAACGGATTGCGCAGGAGAAGCGCTATTCAAAGGGTGATGTGGACAAACAAGCGAAGAATGCGCAATAACAGATGGAGCAATCATTGCACAAGAAAAGCGGGAGCTAAGGTAGTGTGGAATCGGCCGTAATGTGCTATATATATATATATATATATATATATATATATATATATATATATATATATAGGTCCCTCATCTAAGTTAACTAGGAGACTCCAGTTGGTGCAAATCGCTGCAACTCAGCTGTCATCAGGAGTGAGCAGGAGCATGAATATCACTCCCATTCTGCAGTTTCTCCACTGGCTATCAGTTACTGTGCTTAGTTCAAGGTATTGGCTATCACATACAAAGCTCTTCACGGCCTTGGTCTGGCACGCCTACAAGACTGCCTCTCTCCCTATGTTCCTCCATGGCAACTTCGCTTATCTGAACAGGGTCTCCTGCAGATGCCACCCTGCACACGGGTGAAATCAACAGCTGCCCGTACACATGCATTCTCTGTGGTGGCCCCCACCCTATGGAATGGCCTACCTGAGGCTTTCCACAAATGATGCAAAACTGATTTATTCAAAAGGGATTCTTTACTCAGATAGGAGGGCTGTACTGTAGGGAAGTGGTGTCCAAGAGAAGTTTCACTAATAAGTTAGGGACCATAGACTTCACTACTACTTTGCCACGGGTCTTATCTGTTGCTTTAAGTATGTGCTCCTATGTACTGCCTGTTACTTTTAGTATGACCCTACTGGGTAGTTTTGTTTTCTTATGTTAGTCCTACAATTGCTTGTGCTCTTTCAGCATTTCTTCAACTCTGTATTGGATTCTTGCTTATGTTATGTCTTTGTAAACTTGCATTTGTTTATCTGACAGCATTGTTTATTGAAATGTCCTTGATATTGATTGTACTAATCTCACCCTATGTAATCCACCTTGAGTCAGTGAGAAAGGTGGACTATAAATGACATGAATAAAAAAATAAATAATAAAATAATAAAATATTATCCAAATGCCACGAGGGAAGGCAGCTAGTGTGGCTGGGATGCTTTCCAATCTTGAGAGGGAAGCTGGGCTAGAACTTTGGTAATGGTGAAGGGTCCTTTTCATCAAGAGGCAATCCCTTCTTCGCCTAATCCTTTAAGAAGACACTAAATCATAGCAGCTGCAGAACCTTATATAGACACCTCCCACCCCTTGAGCTATGGAGTATGAGGCACAGAGCCCAACTACACAAGATGAATTACATGCGTACAAAACATGAATACACTTACATGTCTTTCCCCGTTGCTTTCCTGTTCACTTGCACAGTGCTGTCAAACTGCACTCCATTGGATGCATCAGGGGAAAAAACTGCCAGGTTTCTTGGGGAAATGGGGCAAAAAAACCAGGGGTTCCACACATCTGCTGAGATTTTGTAGCTCGGCCTGCCAGGAAGGGGGAGGGCATCTATGCAAAGGGGGTTGGGGAATCCCTGCAAAGACTCCTCATGATCCCCACTTCCCAAGCACCTCCCTTATTCCTGGAAAGCTGGCCAAAATCGACACTCTGCAATGGCGACTGATTATGGACACTCGCAACTGTGACTACACCAGTTACCCGACATGTGCACAGACTAGGGCTACAGGACAAGTGTTCACCCAAGGTAAAATGGACACAGGCAGGTAGGAACAGACATGATTCTAGACACTCACATGTAATTCGTCTCTAGTTCAGCTCACAGCTATGGAAGAATAGAGAGGAGAAAAGACTTAAGCCTACGAAGAGCTTTCTTTCTATTCTTACATTTCAGAAGTCTGTTAAAGGTGAAGCTTTCATTTTATCTGATGGGGGAAGGAAGATGGAGCTCTGGGGTACAGAACTGCTTCCTGGTACTGGGATTCACAATAGGATTGTGAGGTGATACTGTGCCAAAGAGGAAATGGAGCTGATGGTAAAGTGCATGATGTCAGAATGAGGGCATTAAGTGCACTATCCAGTGAAAGGATCTTAGCAACAGCATTTTCAGTAGCTAGAAATGGGTCAAGTTAGGATTTGCCAATGCTAAAAATGTGGACAATGTAAGAATCTGAATGTGAGCGGATAGAGCTTTGAAAAAAGAGAGCTGTATGAACTGGGGGTGGGGGTAATCCTGTATCTTATTTAAGTATCAAACAGTTTTCACCAACTGAAAATTATTGAAGTATAACAAAAATTGAGAAAATGATGCTTCTTCATTATTGAATAAGTATGATTAATATTAAAACTGTATTGTTACCATCATTCTTGGTAAACACAGACACTATATTATGCCATTAATATTGGACATGTTTGGGAGGGAATGCAAAATGTTGGAAATTTTCTTCTGAATGAAGAAGCAAGAGAAAGTAAAGCTGGAGAATGCTGTAGGAAAAATATCTGTTACTTAGACAGGATTCCTTCCCATGTGTGCTGATTTGTCAAAACAGAGATTACAGCACTGCTTACAGCATACTCTCCTGGGAAATTATTTCTTATTTCATTAAGAGCTTATTTATATTCTTTTTTTCTTTAAGAAGTGGGTTACCCTGAGCTTCTTCGAGGAAGGCAGGGTTAAAATGTACTAAATAAATAAGTCTGATCCTGTTATCGTTCTTCAAGACCGCGCTGATTTACTGTGATGGAAGATCTAGAAAAGCTTCTAGTTTGAAGAAAGTGATACAATCTAATGACTGTTATTTTAGACTGAGAGAGGAGTTCAGTGCTGTGCATCTTAGTTTATAACAAATATCAAGTAGACTTTAGTGATATTTTCAAAAGATGGGAAATTAAATTGCTACAGTTCTTATGAGTTAAAACTGTCATGAGCTCAAAAACAGTTGCTTTAATGGAATTCTGGTTGCCATGCTCCAGGTGGGGCCTGGAGTTCCCCTGGAATTACAACTAATCTCCAGACTACAAAGATCAGTTCCCCTGCAGAAAGTGGCAGCTTCAGGGGGCGGGCTCTAAAGCATCACTTCCCTGTTCCCTCCCCTTCCCAAACTTCATCCTCTCCATGCTCTGCCACCAATTATCTCCAGAAACTTCCCAATCAGAGTTGACAACCTTAGAGGAATGTATAAGCCAAAAGAATCAAGAACGTTTTTCACAAAGGGCTTTGGGCATTTCAGACAGTATTGTTTTCCAAAAGCCAGAACAGCAAAGACATCGCTTTGTTCTAGCAAGTGATTACCAATTCCAAAATAATGTTTAGGAATTCACTCCCCATTTATCAGCTTCCCATTAATCAACTGCTAAATGTAGTTAATAGGAAATTACAGATTTTGCACCAGGAAGCTCAACTCCGGGTCTGAACATTCCTGGAGATTTAGGGGATATTGCCTGGGGAGGGTGAGAGAGGAAGGACCTCAGTGGAGTATAATGCCAAAGAGTCCGCCCTTCAAAGCAGCCATTTTCTCCAGGAAACTGATCCGTCATCTGGAGATCAGTTGTAATTCTGGGAGATCACTGGGCTCCACGTGCAGGCTGGCAACGTTAAGCTCAACTACTGCACGTTTTTGTTGGAGGAGTGGCACTTGAGCCCATGACATCATGGCAAGGCCTGACACAAACTCTCTCCCAGCTGTGCCATTTTGAGTGACTTATTTGAATCACCTCCCAGCACTCTCCTGAGTTTTTTTTTTACTTTCTTTTAAAGACTGTACTTAATAAACCAACAAATATATGAAATATAAATATATATTTAATATGAACTATTCAAAAATACGTAATACTGAATCAAATTCTTTATTCATATTTATTCTTATGCTAACCTCCTGGTGGCAAGTACTACTGTTTTCATTTTACAGATCAGTGATTCAAGACAGATTCTTATATTACGTAAAGCTTTAGTCTCAAAAGAATTTTCTGTGACTGATTAAGCTAATTCCTTTTTTGTTCCAACTTCTTCATTTTCACCACCCACTCTTCCTTATAACTCTATTTCGTAGACTTCATGTTGTTCCAGACCATTACCCACACTTCACACAAAACAACACTTCATATATCTCTCCTGACATTGATTCCCAGCATACTTTAAATATTTATTTAGGAATGCTATATGAAAGTCCAGGGGTCATGATTTCTTTAATTAAACTAACAGTGTTTTCAAATAATGTCTCACAGGAATTTTTCAAACTCATCCGCAGACAAATCAGTGACCATTTTCATATATATCCTTTTAAAAGTGCTTGTAATTTTCCGAAACTTGTATTCATTTTCACGAGAGATGCAATTCTCTCTCAGTTACAAGGGCTTTTTTCACTGTAATAGTGCAGGAGGATGTTGCAAGGAAGAAATGTCATACGGTTCACTTGATAGCAAAAGATCAAAAACGGGGCAATTGTCTGTTACTGGGTTGTAAGGCTGATATCATCTCGAACAACCATAGTGCTCCCTTAGTTCAACAAGCTTTTAACCCAGTTAGAGAGCAGAAATGCCTCTGATTCCATCCCCCACCCCACACCCCAAAAAATCCTCTGAAAGCAATGCTGAGGACCAGATGACAAGTGTTTATGCAATTAAACACACAGTAAAGTTTTGTTCCCTGATTACAAAAAAACACATCAGTTTCCTGACAGGACAAATCTATTGAATGGACATACTGTTCCCCTCATGTGACAGAATTAAGACACAGCTGCCTAATTTTCTATAATGAGGCAGTGGATGCCTCACATCCTGCCGACAATATTCTCCTCATCCCCTTTTTTATACCCACCACCCTCTGCCTGCAACAATAGAGCTGTTAACTGGAAAAGCGCTTTCTTTGTCAATCTCTCAGTATAAAAACAAAAGCACTTACCTTTCATAGACAGCTAATTTCCAAGGTGAAAATAATACAAAATGCTTTATTACTTCACTTCAGCATCTCCTTTCTGTCACAGCTTCCTAGGAATACAGATCTCCACCATTTTTCTGATCACATGACTAGTGGTACTTCTAAATAAGGAAGATCACCTGCCTTCTGATAGTCTGCTGCATGTAGCAGAATACACAGCAGCTCTGAGAAGCACTGCCATTTAGCCACAGATTTCATGTCCCTTGTGCAATTGTGACAAATTATTAATATGCCCAAAATGTCCTTGGCAAACAAGTTGTCAGTGGAGAGGGAGGGGAACAATCTCCCCTCTCTTTCCAGAAATGGAATAAGATATTTACACTGAGATAAAGGAAGAAAATATTAGCAAAGTTCTAAAGGACTCAGAAAGTCAGGATATAATTTTTGCAGTATTTATGTATACAGCATAGATACTTAGTACATTTGGCATAAGTTATTCTTATTTAAAACATTGTTAAAATTGTGTTGGGATGCAGAGTTGAGTAACATGGCAACAGAACAGTTGACATGTCTATAAGCATGTAGAAGAAAGGGAAACAAAATCAGAAATTTTGTGGATAACCCAAATGAGAAAGGCAGTATAGTATGTCTCAAAGAAGGCAAGAGTGAATTTCTAAAAATTCCTGCACAAGAAATACCAGTCAACTTAATTCAAAGCTTAATTTTTAACATTTCTTATAGAGCAAAACTATAGAAAAATATAACCCATGGGAATAACAATAGATTGAAAAATACAATAGGATGAATTCCATCTTGAAACGTTTTGTTTCAGATGATAATAAATACTCCTTATTTTCAAGAAACACATCTGCATGAAATTTTGTATCTCAGATGTGTGTTTGTGTATATCATTTACTTAAATATTTATACTACTAAAAACATGAATCTCAGGTTCAAAAACAAATAGTTTCTTCTGCTTCTAGTTGCTGTTGAGTATTGCTCCCTGACAGAACAAGAGAACAACTATTCCATCAAAGAGTGTTTTAAGTGAGTTTTGTTTTTACTGGCTGTGTGCTGGCAGCTATAATGTCACCTGCCCCTGTGTTTTTCTAAAAGAGAAACTTTCTGCACCTCCCCCTCTAACCCTGGTCTTTCCCACTTTCCCCTCCTCTACCACTGCTTTTCTGCCTATGTGAAAAGTGGATGCCTCAGTGGACAGAGTGCATTTATTTTCAAATTTTAAAAGTTGGTAGGAGCAAAGTAGAGCTGCTCCTCAGAGCCCTCAGAGCCCAAACCAGGGGATGAGGGGAGGGTTTCGGGAAGCACTTCCTTGTCATGCCAAGAATGATGTTCTCTTCTCCCCGCCCCCCCCCCCCCCGCCGACTAGGTGAGAGGTGGGGGGGCAGAGGCTGGGAGCAGGCGATCCCCTGCCCCCACTGGAGGAATTAGATCCCTAATATATGAAAAAAGGAAAAACAGGTCTTGTGTTACAGGTGGGATTTAAAATGGGCTCTTGGCCTGAAAAGTTGGTCTGTGGCATCTCTATAGCAGCCACTTGATTTTGCATATACTGCCATCTCCTTGGGAAGAAGGGTGTGGAGCAGTGGGTTTGAGGATTTTGTTTTACATGTTGCAGAAAATTAAAAGGGCAGTAGGGTTGGCACAGGAGGTTTGGGAGTGGGGCAGGGGTGACATTGCTTATGGCGCATGATCTGCAGCATCACTTCTGGTTACTTATCCAGAAGTGACATTGGGGCAATGCTATTTGGGAACTTCCCAAATCAATATGGTAAAAGCCACAGAGGTTTGAGGAATTCCTACAGCAGCACTGTGACACCATAACATCATTTTCAAATACGTAACTGGAACTGACATTGTGCCATCATCCAGATGCCACTTTTTTTCTTTGCTTCTGCTTCTGCTGCTTTATCAAGCATCAGTAGGGGCGCAGAGTAGCAGGAGCCTAGTAATAGGAGACCTGGCCACCCGAACTGGCTGTCCTGGGGAAGAAAACCGGAAAGGTGCTAAATGATTTGGAAGTAGGTGGGGGAAGATGGAAATATTTTTAGCCTTTGCCAGTCCCAGCCAGAGAGAGCGAGAGCGAGAGAGAGAGAGAGAGCACACCCATGCACGTCTGCACACACTGTGGGAAGGGGGAGATTTGACCACGGCTGCATTTTGGAATATGAATCTCTCCCTTTCCATAGGTAATATCACCTCCACAGTGAGAGGAAAGAAGAAGGTAGGGAAGATTTATGCCCCCCCCCCATTCTTTTTTAAGCATTTCATATTTTTAGACAAACCAGGGGGATCCCCCAAGTTTACAGAAATATCACTTTTCTTTCAACATGGCCATAATCCCTAGGTTTAAGTATCTGCAGATAACACATTTTGAGAAGTAGATATGTTGACATCATTTTCCAACACCACTGGGGAGTGTCATGCATGACCATGTGCGTCCCTCCCCTCCAACCGGCAGGTAAGTAGAGACAGGGGCAGGAGCTGAGGGCAGGGGGCAGGGGAATCCCACACCCCCAGCAAATGGATGGCACTCCTAGAAGATGCCCTCTGCACCCAGTTTGGTAAGGCATTCCAGGGGAATGTACTTACCCAGATAAAGCCTGTGTCCGAACTATTGCCAAACAGAAAATCCAAGATGAGAAAGTACCACCAGGAGAAGGCTATCTGAAGAGTATAATTGGAGATTTAAATAATTTCTAAGCATCCTGAAAGGACTGGGCCTTTTTGTCATTATCTCCTTCAGCCTCTTTGGTGTAGTGGTTAAGAGTGCGGAACTCTAATCTGGAGAGCCAGGTTTGATTCCCCACTCCTCCACTTGAAGCCAGCTGGGTGATCTTGGGCTAGTTACAGTTCTCTGGAGCTCTCTCAGCCCCAACCACCTCACAGGGTGTTTTGTTGTGGGGATAATGATAACATACTTTGTAAACCACTCTTAGTGGGCATTAAGTTGTCCTGAAGGGCGGTATATAAATTGAATGTTGTTGTTGTTGTTGTTGTTGTTATTATTATTATTATTATTAGAATCTCTAGAGGTATACACCAAAACAAATTGGCTTAATTTGGATCCACTATTTTGGAATACCACAAATAGTCAGTATTTCTGATATACAGGTTAAATTCTCTTTTCAGAACTGAACTGAAGCAAGGGAACCAACATTATACCATAGGATCACACCAGAGGCAATGTCAAAACAGAGAATCTCACTACAACAGAAGCAAGGAGCACCAGCATCACATCAGAGAATCCCATCAGGAACAAGGTCAAAGCAGGGATTCCCACAGAACCAATGTCATCCAAGAGACTCTCATCAGAACCAAAGCAAGGATGGACATTGTCACAAGCCCAAAAGAACCACTGTCACTCAAAGAACCCAGGCAGGCACAACTAGAGCTAATAAAAGCACAACAAAACCAACCAAAACCCACAGAAACCCAGTAAAACCAATGTCAAAAATCCAAACTGAAGCAAGGTAGAATTCTTGCAAGCCCAGCAGGACCAACAACTAACATCAAACCATTACCAGAGAAGTCTGGGAAGCCTGCAAAGGGGGAAACTCATTCACTCCCCCTCCCTCCTCCCTGCCCTGGGGGGAAAAAGGCCCAGGACAGCCTTGGAAAGCTGTGGGGGAGAGAAAAGAGCTTGCAAAAGCAGCCAGCCAGCTTTAAAAAGGCTGTAGCTGCATTTGCTGGATCCGATCCGATCCAAGCCACACAGTCGCGTCCGACCCTCGGCTACTCCGTAGATCGTCCCCCTCCAGGCCTTTCTGTCCTATAGCACGTCGAGAGAGATCCGCAGAGTCCCGCAGTGAAGTTTTTACAGGGTAGTTCACCATTGCTTTCCCCAACCCAACACACTTAGCCGTACAACAGCCACGAATGGTAAGTCATACGTTGCCACCCCCTTGGCACTTTCAGCCGGTGTGGGATAAGGGGGCATTTGCTGGATAAACCCAAATATATTTTTCCGACATGGATTTAATTGGTATCCCAATTTTATTTAGGATTCTCATGTTATTTGGTATATCCAGTTAATACCAGATAGGCAATTATCTAGTATATATTTGGTATATCCAATACCGAATCACATATCCCTACTAATCCTCTCATTTTAAAGAAGTTTCTTCTTCTGCAATAAAATGGGTCTGTGCTCGGCTTTTCCCCCAGTCGCATAAATGCTGGACTTAATGTCAATGTGATCACTGTACTCCATCTGTGCAACAACATTTACATTTCACAGAAGATTCTGAGTACCACTCAGTCCAGTATCACCTCTCCTCTAACTGGCTCCATTACCAACTGTTTCGATTCACAGTCATGATGGTATCTAGAAATTTTGTTTCTCTCTCATGTTCTGAACACATGCTTACCAAGGATAGAATGAGGAGAGTTGGTCACTCAGCTATCACACAGTTTTGTCCTCTGGTTGTCTATTTTTTTCTCTATTTCAAGATGACTCAGAGTTTTGATCAGGCATGTGATAGTATACAAATTAATTTTCAGGCCAGGTCTTCCACCCAGAGTGACTCTGTGGGGTAGTCTCTGCCCTTTTTTCAGTTTCTTAGACTCTGTGCCCTTTCTGACATACAGGAACACTGCATTGTCCTTCCTATGTATCTAATGTATCCAAGGATAATGGTATCCTACCAAGTTTCTGAAATGTCCACTATATCTATATGTTCTAATTTTCTTGCAGGAATTCCTGCACACTTAATTTAGCTTGAGGGTTTCTAGAATTTGCAGATAAACACCAGTGGTTTGTTTTTTTTCCTCTAATAACCATCTGCACAAACATTTCCCCATATGGGATTTTTATTTCCTTAAACAACTGGACACATCCTCATTGTCAAGCTGCAGCTGCTATCTAGGATTGCCCAAAGAAGGCCGTCAGGTCTCTCTACCTTTAAACCAGGGAGAAGGGAGGAGCATTGGTTCTCCTTGTGATTTCACTATGTTTGGGGGTGATTCCTTCTTTGTTGTTGTTGTTGAAATTTTTATTTTATTATATTATAGAAAAATTTGAAGAGAAAATGGGGGGGGGGAGGCAGATATAACTAATAGAGGCCTAGACTGGCCTACACAAAGTAACCTACAAAAAAAAAACAAGCTCGTGTTATTAGTCATTACAGTTTTCCCCCTGTGACCCTTCATTTTCATATCCATCAGCTTGTGATCTAGTTAATTTCCTTTTTTCTTTTTAACGTATGTATACCTATCTTATCTCGTCTCTTTAACATCCCAGCTCCAATTCTAACACAACTTATTCATTAATTTATTTTTAATCTCCCGTCACAGAGAGTCATCAAGAGCTTCCAATTTGCTATGTATACAAACCATATATCTTTTTATAACGAACAGTTCAACAATCTCAATTAAAGCCTACATCATTCAAATCCAGTTCCTCCACTGTCAGCAGACATGCCACTTTAATATTTCCCCACATGACATTGAAGAAAAAAGCCATACTCTCTTCCTCTTCCACCCCCCCACCCCGTCATATTTCCCCACCCATGGAACTCTGGTCCAAACTAAAAAAAAATTATCTTTCAAATACAGATTAATCCCTTAAAATAATAGAATAATACTTCTATGCCCCTTCCTAATCTTTACCTTACAAACCTTTACTTCCTGTTTGAACCAGAAGTGACATCAGTGGAAGTCCCATGGAGCACATGCATGCCATTTCACCAAGTTCTCTGGCCTGCCTCCCCCTCCTTTCCCCTCTGCCAGGCAGGTGAGTAGTGGTGGGGAGGAAGCAGCTGGGGGCAGGGCAAGTGACACACTGGCTTAATGTCATGAGGAATTGCTAATGTGTGAGGAAACAGAATGAACTATTCATTAGTACACACTGCTTGTTTGTTGGTTTTAATTCCTAAACTGTAGTTATTTGCAAACTGATAATTTGTACAGAAGGTCATTAATTCTAATATCCATATATTTAGATTTTAGAAAAGAAGGATTGTCAGATCTAGCAACTAGCTAGCTCTTGTGCATGGATATGGTGTACCTGGAGTATGCAGCATGTTTTCCATTTAAAGTACAGTTCAAACTAGTCATTTTTCATTGCACTAAGAACCCTATCCAGACCATAAGCTTAATTATATGATTCCAAGTTACCATCCCCAGAAAAAATTCACCACAGAAAAAGGAGTTAATTACCTGGACCAGAAGAGGTGCCTGTTAGCCCAGATAGTATGAATAAAAACAATTGTATATCTAAACATGTGCAGAGTTCATTTCATCATTTACTTCATCAATGAATAAAATACCTTTGTTTTTTGCATCAAGGATAAGGAGCTGAGATTTACAGGTCAGGCCGTGTGTCCAAGAGACTATCAGAGGAACGTGCACTTTTTACTTTTATGAACTAAACAGGATTTCTGGGAGTTTATATGTGAGAATGACACTTGTATATTCAGTCCTGTAAACTAAAAATGAATACCTCAAATTGCAAACTGGAAACAATAATAATCCTAAGACATAAAAGGCAAACTGTGTTGCTGATGACTCACTTCTTATCCCCACTCAGGCGCAGTATGCGGGGATAAGAAGTGAGTCGGGGGCAAAATGGTTTGCCTCACCATGGCACCCGAGGAGCTCTGCCGCTGCAGAGGAGCTCACCACCACAGACCCCATGGAGCCCGCTGCTGCTGCAGGAAGGTTCAGCACAGCAGCAAGGCCCTCCCAAGGTCTCGCAGCGGCCAGTTCCCCGCCACCTCTGTGGGGACTAGCCCTGGTGCTAGAGCACAAGCCGATCAGTGGCCAAGGGACTGGAGGAGGAGGGAGCCCCCAAACTCTTCCCCATTCCCGCCCTAGACTGATGCTGTGGGGGAAGGCATGGGGGAGGGAAGCACTGCTAGGGCCTGTTGAATTTTTATGAACAATTGGCCTTATGGCTAATACTTAATATTTGTCTCATGCTTTAGAGTATCAAAAGCAGTTCACTTGTGTTATTTCAGTAGTCTATACAACAGGCTTGCAAAGTTGGGCAATATTATTATGCCCATATTGCATATGTATGGCTGAGGGATGGTATCTTGCCTAAGGCCACTTACTGTATCTGCAGAAGAGGAGATACTTGAATTAAGGACTTCTAGATCACAGCCTCTTTGCACTATTCTTTATGTTAAATGCTAGCTAGCCATTCGTCAGCAAGCTTTAAGTGATTCTTCTAAGAGCCAAGCTACAAGTGATGCCTGACACAGGTCGGACACTTGTCAGCTTCCCTCAAGTTTTGATGGGAAATGTAGGCATCCTGGTCTTGCAGCTGTAATGGAGAGCCAAGCTGTAAAACCAAGACACCTACATTTCCTATCAAAACTTGAGGTAAGCTGACAAGTGTCCGACCTGTGTCAGGCATCACTTGTAGCTTGGCTCTAACCTGAAGGCTGGTTGCTCCAAGTTATCTATTTAAAAGGGTTATTGTTTTTCCTTGGTGTCAACAATAAGTGCCTGGTATAACACAGGGCTCCCATGCCTTCCAAGTCCTTTGCAACTCAACACTCAAAGTTGCTTGACAGCATGCATACAAAAGCACTGTTAAAATAATATAAATACAAACATTAAAATTGGTAGTACAATATTAAAATAGGGATACAAGCATTAAAAAGCAATAATACAATAGAATACAAACATTAAAACCCATACATCTAAAAGAACAGTGCCATTGCTAAATCCTACTCATGCCCATTGTCTATAATAAATAAGTCAAGCCAATAATAATATCTAAATCAGCCTCAAAATGTCAGACGAAACTTCTCTGCTTTGTAGGCCCTCTGGAATTTCACTAAATCCTGGAGGGAGCAAGTCTCCCCTGTTAATGCATTCCAGAGGAAGGGAGCCACAACTGTAAAACCCCTCCCTCTGGTCAAAGAGAGTTGAACGGTCCTGGGGCCAGGAACCACCAACAGGCCCTGACTTGCAAACCGTAGGGCACACAGGGGGTTATACTGGGAGAGGTGGTCCCATAGGTATGAAGGTCCCAGTCCATTAAGGGCTTTAAAAGTTAAGACCAATATCTTGAATTTGATTTGGAAGACAATTGGAAGCCAGTACAGTTGCTTCAAATCAAAATAATATCAAAGTATAATATATATAATTGTGCTTTGAGAGGAAAAAAGTATCAAGAAGAACTTGACATCCTCTTACTAAAGCAAACGTTGAAATGAGTAACCTGGATAGAAAAGTAAAATATAAACTCCAGCTGTGTAACTAAAATAATATTTAGCTCTAGTGACCACTTGGCTTACAATCACACAGAATAACATCAGAAGTAAAATGCATAGGCCTGTCCTTCCTTACCCTGGTATGTGACTATGTTCTTTTCCACTGCCAACAAACTGGGTCTCCTCTTCCATTCCTTGTTCAGTTACCATGCCACTGCCGAGAAGTGGTTGTGAACGGACATCCAGTTCACCGTGAGCAGCAACAACTTGTAGTAAAAGAGCATCTGTTGCTCTATTGTGAGAATTTTCATCCTCTTGTTCCTGTGATTTGTGAGGATTTCTCTCTAGCAGAGTTTCAGCTTGTGTCTCATAGATCAATTCCTGGCTTAAAGCAATTTCTGATTCATTATGAGAATGCTTAGACAGTGACTCTATTGTGTCTGTCCTGCTGCAGCTTTCTTCAGGTGATATATCATCCACTCCATTTTGGCCCACCATAGTCCATTCCTGGTCTTGCACAGGGCTTTTGGGTGATTTCTTTTCATCTCCTAGTTTTTGAGACACAACAGCAGGACTTTTCTCTGCTAAATAAAAAGAATCCCATTCAGTATCCAGAGCAGACTTCCCTTCACTTCCATTTATTATGGAGATTGACTGAAATGTATCCGAGGAGTCTGCTGAAAAGACTTCAAGAGAATCTATTTGTTCTGATACTGCTGCAGCTTCCTGTGAAGCAAAATTACTTTCTCCTGTTACCAAGATATCTTTCCCCAAAGATCTATTTTCTTCTCCAGTAATGAGCACATAATCCATCTCTAGTGAAGATTGATCTTTGGCCTCCTTTAACTTTGTATGTTCCCTGCCTTCTTTTCTTATCATCTCTGGACTCCCAGTGGACTTGCATTCTTCACCCTCACTATTAAGCATGTCACAGACAGCTTCTAAATGAAAAAAAAGTCGGATCAGTTAATTCATGGTTATGGCTATTTTAAAATAAAGATGAAAACCAGGAGGGGAAGTCTAAAAACAACATCCAATAACAAGGGGAACCTAATCCAAGGAGACTCAAGACAATATACACACTATTAGCAATAGTAACAATTTTTGTTGCTTTTTTATAAAGTGCAAGTGCTCAAAGTGCAAGATTAAATATAGATACATATAGATATATTGTTACAATTAAATTCCTTCTATCACCAGGGTAAACACCCCTAATAGTCTGCTTATTGTCCACACCGATGCATTTCCTATTTAAACAGTATCTAATTTAGTTTGGGTTAGGTTAGTTTACTAAAGTATTCTACTTAATGTAGGTACACAAAGGTAAGTAAACATACATCTTTTTTTGTATTGCATGATGTGATACAGCTAAATGCCTGAAAAATCTTATTTATTTATTTTAAGATATTTGTATGCTGACTTTCCATCCAAAACAGGGTCCCAAGGATGGCAAACATCAAAACACTAACAAAAATCAAAACAGTTTAAAACAATTTAAATCTAAAAATATTTTAAATGGTATTTTAAAAATTTCATAACAGACACACAAACATACAACACAAAACAAAGAACAGGGTGGAAGGCTGACAACAGTTATTTATGGGGGATATGCAAGACTAAACCTGCTGGCAGGTGAGAGGTCTAGAGCTTTAAAGGTCAATACCAGCACTTTGAATTGGGACCAGAAGCAAATTGGGAGCCAGTGCTGGTAAAATGAGACTGGAGTGATATGGTCCCTACAGCTCACTCCAGTCAGCATTCTGGTTGCAGCATTCTGTACCAACTGATGCTTTGGGATAGCCTTTAAGAGCAGCCCCAATGTACAGTGCATTGTAGTAGTCTAATCTAGATGTTATAAGGGCAAGATCTTTCCTGCCCCAGACTGGCCACAGTAGGCTCACCAGCAAAAACTGGGTAAATGTTACCCCTGGCAACTGCTGCCATCTGCCTATCCAATAAGAGGCGCAGGTCCAGCAGCACCCCCAAGCTATGAACCTGCTTATTTAGGGTGAGTACAACCCAATCTAAACCAGGAGATAACCCATTTCCTGAGCCAAACCTTCCCCTCCACCAACAGCACCTGTTGTCGGGATTAAGTTTCAGCTTGTTAGCCTTCATCCAGCCTAAAACTACCTCCAGTTCATAGTTCCCACAACCTCCTTGGGATCTGCTGGCAGTGTGAGATAAGAGCTGAGTGCCATCTGCATATCGGTGGCAACAGAGCCCAAATCTCCTCATGACTGCTCCCAGTGGCTTTAGATAGATGTTGAAAAGCATGGGGGAGAAGATTGAACCTTGAGGCGCCCTGTAGCCCAGAGGCTAAGGGGTAAAGCAGCAGTCCTCCGGCACCACACTTTGATCCTTGAGTTAGGTCCAGAACCACTGCAGAACAGTGCCTCTCAGTCCCAACCCTGAGAGGTGGTCCAGAAGGATACCATGATAGATGGAATCAAAAACTGCTAAGACATTCTGGAGAATTAATAGGGTTGCACTCCCCCTGTCCATCTTCCAGGCAGGTCATCCATCAAGGCGACCAGGCCTGAGACCAGATTGGAATGCAGCCAAACAATCCACTTCATTCAGGAATCTCTGGGGCTGGCCAGCCACTATTCATTCAGTCACCTTGCTCATGAATGGTACATTTGACAGTAGCTATTCAACTCTCCTGGATCCAGAGAAGGTTTCTTTAGGAGTGGACACACCACTGCCTGCTTCAAGGCAGGAGCAACCATTCTGTCTCAGGGAGACTTTTACTGTCTTCCCAAGCCACTCTGCCATTAACAGTTTTAAACAGTCAAGAGAGGCAAGGGTCATACAAGCAGGTGGTAGATCTCAAGCTTCCAAGAATCCTGTCCACATTCTCAGACTATATAAGCTGAAAGGTATCACACATAAATGGGCAAATTGGTACCCTTGGCCCATCAAGAATCCCAGTCACAACTGATGCAAGAGATTTTACCTGCAGAGTACTTAGCAAAATAATTGCAGTAGGCTGCAGAGCATTCCACCTCCTCCTGTAGGCCAGAGCCAAACAGGCCCCTGACCACTTGGAAGAGTTCTGCAGGTCTACACTGTGAGGATTCAGTGTTAGCAGAGAAATATTGTTTCTTTGCCATTATCACTGCCATGCAGTAGGCTTTAAGTGATCTCTAGCCTATGCCTTGTTGGATTCATCCCAAGTCTTTCTCCACTGTCACTCTAGCCATCTTCCCTGTCTTTTCATCATCCACAGTCCCTCTGTAAATCAAGGGGCTGACCAGGCTCTTAGACTTGGGAGAAGGTGCCTAAATGAGATACTGTCACTGGCCCGAGTCATTTTCTCATTCCAGAGGTCAACCAGCAAATTTACAGGAGTGCCAACCATATCAGGAGGAAAATTTCCTAGTTCAACCTGAAAACCAGTTGGATCCATCAGGCTACAAGGGCAGATCATCTCAATGAATCCCCACCTCTGCCAAGTCTTGGTATCCCTATAAGCCTAAACCCCAGCAAGCAGTCATCTGTCCATGACAAGGAGGCTGTCTTCAATCCCTCCACTTTCAGATCGCCTTCCTGCTCAGAACCGAGCACCAGATCAAGAGTGTGTTCTGCAGAGTGTGTGGGGCCTGTTATTACCTAAGACAGGCCCATGGTTGTTATGGAGTTCATAAAATCCAGAGCCACTTCTGACAAGGTAGAATGAATGTTGAAGTCCCCCAAGACAACCAGCCTAGGAGTCTTCAATACCACCTCTGAGACTACCTCCACCAGCCCAAGTAGGGAGACTGTTGGGCAGCAGTGGGGGCAGAACATTGACAGAATCCACCTCCTGTTTTGCATTCCCAATGCTAGATACACACTCTCAAAACCAACAGAGTTCTGGACAGGATACTGAGCCAGGGGGATAGAATCCCAATAGACTATAGCAAGCAACACCACCTTCCTGCTTGCCAGAACTATGCTGATACATCACTGAGTACCCTGGGGGGTGGGGCATAGATGGAAAAGGTTAACCCCTCCCCTTTCCCCAGCCAGTTTGCCAGTGAGAAAAAAATGCAATGATCAATGTCTCCTGTTTCAGACAATGATTAGAGTGGAAATGGTTAAGCACAAATTACTGAATTCATCAAACAGACAGACAGACAAGACAAGACAAATTTCACTGTCAGCATCATCCTAGATTTCCTCCATCTCAATTTGTCAAACAATTTTGTTTTTATTAGTGGCTATACTAATCCCTTACCCTTGGCTGTTCCTCTGACTCCATCTGCTGGTGAATCAATGTTAATTGATTCTGTTTCATAGTCAAATCCTGTCAAAGAATCAGTTGATTTAGGAGTAATTTCAGATTCTAGCAACAAAGATCCCCAGTCTTGGTCTTCTTGAGAACATTCCCCAATCTTGTCATTAGCATTACTGGCTTTAGATTCTGAAAGAGTCACTTCAATTCCACCAGTTGTTGAATCTGTAACACTTGAATCTGTTTCATGTTCAAATTCTTTCAAAACATATGAAGATTCCGGAGTCTCATCAGATTCTAACAAAAGAGATCCCCAGCCTTGATCTTCTTGAGTAAATTTTGCAACCTCTTCCTTGACATCTCCACTGTTAATTTCTGAAAGGTTTCTTTTACCTACATCAGTTTGCGAGTCAACAATATTTGTTTCTGTTTTGTATGCAAATCCTTTTGACGTGTATGAAGATTCAGGTGACACTTCAGATTCTAATAACAGGGACCCCCAGCCTTGATCTATTTGAGAATATTCTGCAACCTCATCTTTAATAACTTTACTGTTAGATTCTGCAAAGTCTGTGTTACCTTGCTGAAAAGTGAATTCTGTGGCAAATGATACATCAAATGGAGAAACACATGCAAATGACGACTGTTTACTGGATGATCCTGTAAAGCATGGGCTACTATGATTCTCTTGCAAGTTTTCACATTCCTGTACAAAATTTGTAGCATATTGACTTTCTGTACCATTGAGAAATTCTTCCCCCTCCTCTTCTTGGGAGGCTTGAGTAAATTCTGCAACCTCTTCTTTGACATCTCCAGTGTTAATTTCTGAAAAATCTGTTTTACCTGCATCACTTCGCAAGTCAACAATATTTGATTCTGTTTTGTATGCAAATCTTTTTGAAGTGTATGAGGCAAATCTTTTTGAATGTGTATCTGTTTCATTATCTAACACTGCTAGATGATTTAATGCGGTGGATGAGCTACTAATAATTTGTGGCTCATTGATGCTCTGCTTTCTCCCGTCTTTGCTGATACCAATACATATGTCTGATGTTTCCCATTTATCAGATATTCCTGTCGTATGGTCAAAGGCTGGAATCTGGTTACCATCGGGAAAGTTACTAAGTACAGATTCATCAGGAGGGGAAACAGGAGCAACATCTTGATCGGAGTTCTTAACTGCATCTTTGGAATCTGAGTCCTGCTTTTCTCCAAGGCTTCTGTTTTCACCTTTATTGTTTTCCATATTTAGGGATCCTGTTTCCAAAACATCAGTAAAGGAACTTGTCAGAGACATTTGTTCAGTACTGGTTTTGTTTGTTACATCAGATTCCTGCATGATATTGTCCCTTCCAATTTCAGTTGGCTCTTCAGTTTTAAAAGACATTAATTGGTAGAAGTCATCAGCCTTTGAATTACCACTATTTAAGAAACATAGACTGCTTTCTTCAGGATGTGACTCTTCTCTGTCAACTTTCAGTTGGTGTTTGACACCGAAGTCTGTGTGTTCACATATATCAGATGGTATGTGAGACATCTGAATAGCTTCTTCAGGCTCTGTTAGAACTGAAGATTGTGCATAGGTTTGTTTGGTTTCATACTCCTGGCAAACATCAGGGCTACTTGAGGCTTGTGAACTGCTATCTTGATCACAATGACTTAATATATCAGGATTTTCTCTATTTGTTCTCAAAACGAAAGGCTGTTCAGCATCAGTCCACAAGTCAGGATCAACAGTGAAGGCCTGAAAATCCCCCAAGATATTATTTTGTAGTATATCTGGAACAAATTCATTCTGTTGCAGAACACTATCTTCATCATACATTGGGCTGAAATTCCTTCTTGTTTTTGAAGAGCCAGATTGAGATTTTTCACTGGTGTTCAAAAGAATTGGATCAAATGGATTTGTTATGTTAACTTCAACTGGGCCGTTGGATGTTTCGTTCATGCTGTCACTTAACAAACCTAGTGGTGGATCTTCATGAGTAAATGCATTTAACTGACTTGACTGACTGTTTTCGGGAATAGATTGTTTAAGTGTATCTTGGTCAATATCGGCTTTAGCAAAGGATTCTTCTTTTACATCTCTTTCATCCTTGCATGCTGGTGACAGTGGACCAAGCCCTTCAAAGGTTTCAGCATTGTGCTCTAATCCATCTACTTGAATAACCAGTGAGTATTCTTTGTTTTTGTGTTCACCTTCACTATTATATTGAGAAGACTTAATTTCTTCATTAGCTTCATTTAATTCTTTTATTTTTTTATAACTGGCAGTGACTACTGCATCATTAATCTGAAAGTCACCAGAATTAAATTGATCTTCCATTGGTCTCTCATTATGGTTTTGTATGTTCCACCATTCTGAAGAATCATCTGGAAATTCAAGAGCTATGCACTTTTGATCTTTTCCTACTACATTTTCTGAATGACATTGAAGTAGTACATCCCACATGTCTGAATTCTTTGAAGCATAATTTTCTTCATGATTCACTATGGTACTTTGTGCATTTTGATCATGTACTATACATGAATTCCAAGAATGTGCATCATGTGGATGTTCCTGTGAAATACTTAGGGCTGGTTCAACTTGAGTTGTTTCACAGTGGGCCGAATATTCAGAAACTTCGTCAACATTGTCCTCCCTTGAAGTGTTACATGTATTAATTTCTTCAGAACTTTTATTTAAAATGGTCATATGGACTTTTGTCTCCAAATTAGATTGAACTCCAGAACATTCTGAATCAATGTCAAAATTTGTTTCAATGGACTGCAAACTATCCTGTTCTCTAATATCACTAACTGTATCCTCCAATTTGTTCAGGTATAAACCTGATTGTATTCCTGCTGGATAGACATTTGAGTATTCTGAATATTCATCTGTTCCAGGACTAGATAGAGACGATTGTGTATCATCATCATCCACATGTGCATTCCAAAGATCTAAGTTTTTCGGAACTTTGTGATCAGTGCTTGTTTCAGAATCTTCTTGGCTTTTAGTCTCAAGGTTTTCTTTTCCAGTTGCTTCTGACGTGGTGTCGTTTGTGAGGTCCCAAACATCTTCATTTACTTTCTGAGTATTAGCTGTTTGCATATTGTCCCAAATATGCCTATTTATAGATGAATCACTTGTATCAGGACTTGTTGCACTTGAGTGTGTATAATCATGAATGGAACCACTACAGAGGTTATCTTCTTTGTAGGTGTTTTTTGTTGGAATATCTGATGGGAAACTATTTATGATATCTGATGCTTCAAGAACTTCACTTATCTCAGGACTTGTTTCAACAGATTGAGTCTGTTCATTCACTGATATGTTCCATGCATCTAGAATTTGGGACAATTCATGGTGAGGTACAATATCAATTATTTTCTCATATGAAACCTTATTGTCAAACTCTAAACATTCAGAAATTTCACTTCTCTCAAAAGAATCCATTTCATATGACAATGAATTATTCGTTCCATGCATATTTGTGTCATCTAGGGCTTCAGCACAATCTGCATCTGGATTCTGAGGGATTTCACTGCCTTGATCATTATCTTCTAAAGATGTTTCATGACCACTGCTCATTTCTGAGATGTTTTCAGGAGTTTCTAAGCTTAAAATATTCATGGTATGATCTGTTTTTTCCAATAAAAGTTCCTGATTTTCTCTTATTAATATTGATGTTTCATGTGGCAAGGATCCTGGTGCCTTATAGCTGCTCTCCACCAATTCATTCCATACCTCTTGGTTGTCAACTGTTTCTAATGCTGAAAAATGTTTTTCTTGACTGTTTTCCCCTCTAGGAGAACTTGGAGAAAGACTTTCTTTCTCAGGGATGGTTACATTCTGGGCAGATAGATCTTCAAAATGTTTAGAATTTAATGGAATTGTTTCTTTATAATCATGTTTTGAGTCATCTGCTATGTAAAAACGTACCATATGTCTGGTATCTTCTTTGGGACAAACCGGAAAACATTCTGAATCGCCATCTAAAGATCCTTCCTTTCTTTCCTTGATAATAGGATTAATCTGTTTGGGAAATGGCATATTTGTTTCCAGTGGTTCTGTTCCTTCTTCTTCTAAACTTTCTGGTGAGCTGGGATAATCAGAAGCTGACCTGCTTTCCTCTGAATTATTAAAACATGGCAGAGGCAGCAGAAGTGACAGTGGTGTATTGTCATTTTGTATGATGCTATTCTTAATATCGTTAGGTATGACTTGTCCACTTTCCTTGTTGGTCATTTTACATTTCCTGATTTCTGCTAAGGCAAATGAGATGTTATCGTGCTCCTCACCAGCCTGTTCATCCTCTTGGTCCAAATGTTTATGTGGAAGTTCATCATCTTTTACTTGATCACTAACTGAAAATCTGCTCTCCGAGGTACTTGTTGCCCAATCTAAACTTTCAGCCATGTTTGGAATTTTTCTAACCGGTTGTATAACCTCAAGGATGACTCCACTGCATATTTCAGATTTTTCTTCTGCTTTGAGGTTGCTTGTACTTAGTGGTTCATCACTATTTTCCTGTTTAGAAAATAGCATTATTCCACAGTCTTCAGAACTAGAAGGACTACTTTCATCAACACTGTAGTTATCTGAAAAATATGTATCATCCTTCTGCTCTGAAATCACTAAACTTGTATTAGTGTCTGTAACAAGCATGCTTTTAGGCTGTGCAGCTTCTATTTGAGCTTCATTAAGTGGTGATTTCCATGGGCCGACATTTTCATTGTTTGAAAGGGATGGGCTTACAGGAGATACTTGTGATGATTTTTCATCTGCTACATCATTTGTTTCAGGTTTGCCTAAGCTTGAGTTAATGATATGGTCCAGCACTGATTCTCTTTCAGGATGCTGGCCTTCACCTTCTCTTCCATCCCCATTTCCTGTTGGAGATACATACGAATCAGATGAATAATTTGTGTCTGGGGGAGAAACAACCCCACATGGATCTGATGTGATAAAGTCTGAATCTCTGTATGACATGAAGGGATCTTCCCAAGGCACTAGGCTTCCAAGTATTTCTTTTCTGACATTTGTGCCATATACACTCCAGTCATCTGTATTGTCAAATCGCTCTGGCTTATGCAGAGTGTCATTTTGGTATTCTGTGGATAATTTAACATTCTGCTGTATATTACCAATATCAAATTTCATATTTTCATATGTTCTGTGCTTTTCTGCTGCACCGTCTTGTCCTTTGCTTTCAGAGTCTAGATCTACTTTCTGGTTTAGATTTTCACATTGTTGGTCTGCAGAGAGTTCTGGTGATTCTGTTAAACTACATTTAGTCCATGTATCAAGATTCCTTAGTGAAAGCTGATTAAAATCCATTTGAGCAACATTCCATATTCCTTCTGAATGCCCAGAGCCGTCATGGTCAGCCTTTGCCCAAGCATTAGGAGAATTTGTCTTGACGTACCCAGTATCCAATCCATCATTACACCAAGGATCAGATATTACAGGAACAGGCTTACTGGACTTCCACATGTTAGCAAAGTCTTCCATTTGTTCTTCATTGTCTTTTTGTTGATACTCTAAGGCACGCTCATTCTGGGCTGGACTGAACTGGTTCTCCCAAATGCCTGCCCTTGAATATTCCATATACTTTGGTTGTTTTTGCATACATACTGAATCCGAAGCCCTTCTGTCAGCCTGCTGTCTCAGTAATGCACTTGCTTTATAATCTTTCCATGAATCAGGACTCTGAAAAACAGACTCTTGTTCAATTGAATTCCATGCATCAGCATTTTTGGAATCTAAGTCAAAGCCATCCCACCAGCTGTTGCATCTCACATGCGACTGAGAACTGTTCACAGGATCAATTTCAATAATCTTTTTAATTATATCTTGAGGATACAAGACGGGTTGCCCACTAGCTAAAGGTGAGCTTTCCACAAGGCTGTTCATTGAGGTTGGTGGGGTTCTTCTTTCAACGTTTTTCAACAGTTCAGGGCAAGAGGAAGAATCACTTTCCAAGTCAACCACACTTGACTTTTTTTCTGAATAATCTCTAGTGTTTTCTTTCCCGTGGCTATATTCATCTTCTTCATTTGTTGGCAGTAAGAAATCAGTTGAATAATGTTTAATATCGCATTCTGATAGATTTGTCTCACCAGTTATTTTAGAATCAGGCAGCGGCTGTCCTTCTGATGAGCCACTGTCAGGGAAGAAATCATCGGCAGGAGAACAGGCCACAGCAACTGGTGCTAAATCAAAACTGAAAAGATCAAAATGATCACTGCTGTTTCTAGACTGAGCATTTTCTTCTTCAGCTATGGCTCCTTCAGGAATGGGACTATAGGAATCAAAACCAGAAAGGAAGCTGTGATGAGATGCAGCGCCTTCTGCTACTGGGCTGTCATCACTAAGAAAAACGGAGCTCTCTTTGGAAGATCTGCTACTTCTAATAGTAGCCAGTCCACTATCTGGACTGACAAGCTCAATGTTAACATCAGCATGGGCTTGAGCAGATGCATTATGATCTTGTGGGTTTTCTATGAAGTTTACAGCATTTGGATGTGGTTCAATATCAGAACCGTATAGTTCCATAATTCCAGAAGAGCCTTGGGAAAGTGGGGCACTCCCAGCAACAGCTTCGGTGGAAGAGGTTCTACTGTTTGGTGCCATTTCTGGGTGTCTCCTGCTGATCACATCTTTCATTAACAGAAAAATTTCATCACCATTTGCTAAAGAATTTTCTTGTTGATATATGAGGAGTTGGTCACATCCATATTCAAGGGGCTCCAACTCCAGGCAAGGATTTTGACATTCTTCTAACTCACAGCAGATCTGTTGAGAAAGAAAAGGACAGTTTTTTAAAAAAAATTACTGTAGTCTACATTTAATTAACGTATATTTAATTGGAGTAAATATTGCCCTTTAACTGACCACTATTTTTAAAATAACACATTTCACTTTCTAGTATCCAAGTTGCTGGTGGGTAAGCGGGCTTCCTCTGGAAGAAAGAGAACTGGTAACTTGTGGAAAATATTAGTGCTTAGGCTATAGTATATACAGCTTGGCATTTTCAAGCAAGCACACAGAGTACACAGCAGTACCAGACTCAAAGTAACATTGGTTCAGTCTTCTCAAAACTCTAAACTGTAGATTTCACCTTTTCTCACACTAACATATGGAGCAAATCAGTTTTATCACCAATTCTGCTGTATGGGGCATCAAGCGGATTCCCTCAAGGACTGGTGTTATTCCTCATACTTTTTAATATATCAACAACAATATTTGATTTATATACTGCCCTTCAGGACAACTTAACACCCACTCAAAGAGGTTTACAAAGTATGCCATTATTATCCCCACAACAAAACACCATGTGAGGTGGGTGGGGCTGAGAGAGCTCCTAGAAGCTGTGACTGACTCAAGGTCACCCACCTGGCTTCAAGTGGAAGAGTGAGGAATCAAACCTCCACTTTTAATATCTATGTCCAGCCACTGAATGAGAATGTCCAAAGATTTGAGGTGATGTGTCATCAGTATGTAGTTTTATATTTTTTAAAATAAACCTCCAGAAGCTGCCATCTCCATCCTGGGCCAATGACTGGATGCCATGATCAAGGGACTAAGGCAAAACCAGCTAAAATCAAAGTCAGATATGAAGGTGATGCAAGTCAGATGCTTGGGGCATCTTGTTCAGGGGCTTGTAGAATAGGATCCCTTGGTCCAATTCATTTGAAACCTGAGAGGACTTAAGGGAACAGACAGCACTAGATGCACTTTTGGTGTAATTTGATTGAACAATTGGCACTCCAGCCCCCTAACGGCAAAGCTGTGGTTCTCTTTCCCTTTCCTCCTTTATAGGGGTGGAGCCCTTTTTCCCTCTGCAAGTAGGATGGCTGGGGACACTTTGTTTAGGGGGCTTTAGAATTGAGCCCCTTGGTCCAATTCATTTGGAACTTGGGGGGCTTTACATGCAATTTTGGTGTCATTTGGTTGAACAACAGCTACTCCAGTAACTCTGCCCCTGAAAAACATCCCCCTTAGGGATTAATAGCAGAGCTGTGGGACCAGATGGGATGGGGAAGTTTTCTGCAAAGGAAGCCTTCTCATTTGTGAAAGGAAACAAACAACAGACCACAACAAGGAAGAATAGCAAACACAGAGTTTTCAGTAGAAAGATTTTTTAAAATGTCAGTGATTGTAAAAGTACAAAAATGAAATGAATGCAGACAGTTGTGTATTTTTAATGCCAGCGGCCAGCCAGCCTACTCCTACAAGGCTACTGCTTGACTGCCATCCTGCCTTAGGAATCAGTAGAGAGTAATGTGCCTGTACCAAGGGGCACCTACTTCAGGGGTATGTAAAAACCGATCTCCTTTGTTCTATCTACTTGAAACTCGGGGGGGGGGGGGTCTTTAAATTAGGGGAAGAACTACATTATGTGCAAATTCAGTGTCATTATCTTTACAAACAGCTGCCCCAGAACCTCAAATGCATTCCTCATTGCAAATAATGGTCTCAAAACTCTAGAACCTGAAAAATCACATGGATATGAATACCAAACCAGTAACATTCAACCCAAAAATCAGCAATCATGGTAACTCACCACCATATGCCCTGATCTAAAAATTGTAGAAAAATTTTTCTTGAACATACTCCTAACAGGAAGTCATGTTACTGAACAGAGAGAAAGATGTTCTAAGCTTTTACCTACATGGGTGACATGCAGAGAAAAGTAAATTAAGAAAGTAGCAAGCCTGAAAGTTGCATGCTAGGGACAAACAAGGAAACATCATTTAGCAAATAGAGAAAAGGGTTGTACCCATGTCCCTATCTGACTGCCCCTTCCAGGAACTTCTTCTTTTGTACAGTCGATGTCATATATTTCAACATCTTATTTTCCTTAACAGGGGAAAGTCACCATGTGTAAACCCTGATTGAGGAAGTACGGTAACCACAAGAGCTCCTAGGTGTTACCAGTCTTTCACATTCATAGCTCAGAGCATGCCTTGAGTCTTTGAGTGCACCTGCTCCTGTGGTTGCATTAGTTACTATCCATGTGTTTCTTTTTGACTCTTTGCAGGCAGTCATCCAACAGAGAAAGAAGCCAGAATGGTCTCAGTTTACAGTTGGTATGCCAGCTTTACTGTCTGGTCCTTTTTTTTACATATCTAATCTCTGCTAAGAGACCAAAGCATATTGACTACCTATGCCAGCATTATTTTGGCTTCAACATGTTGGTGTCCAAGGTTTAGGACTGTGCTGCTAATGACAACGGAAAGCAGCTCTTTAGGGCAATTACACGGCTTCATAGTTAATCTTTTTCTTTAAAAAATGAATAAACCTTATGATTCTTTATGAAATGGATGGTAAAAGGGAAATAGAATATGGAAGGAAATTAGTGACATTTCTGTAGCCTTTAAATAACTTAAGTGTTCAAACTGAGCCTCTCTCTCTCTCTCTCTCTCTCTCTCTCTCTCTCTCTCTCTCTCTCTCATTTGGCCACTGTATGATGCATACATTATTTCTTATAGATGGTTGTTGTTTGTTCTGCAAACTTTTGATACAGAAATTTTAAGACTATCACTTATTCTGTTTTTAAAATGGCAAAAATATGATGTCACGAAATATTCTGTACTATGACACAGAAAAGAAAATACTACACTCTTTCATTAGGATACTTACCTGATTTCCAAGCTCCATGTTTTCTGAATAAACTGCTATTTGCCTTTTTTCCAGTCCTCCTTCTGATAAGTAGCTTGCCAAAATGACAAGGACATCAAAGTTGTATTTATCTACAAATGATTTCAGGTCTCCAGTCATGTTTCTGTGAAGAAGGCAGTTCTGAAATATGACAAGAGTATTGCTTTATGAAGTAATTTTGCTTAATATTCATACTTGTACACTGAGTTTTTTAAAAGCCATGCTTACTGTAGTGTAGAATAGTAATAATGAGCCTTCCAATAGCAAGCCTGTTTCTCCCTAGAGTGCTGTCCATCTGGACTGAAGAAATCAGAGTCTGTGCAAACAGCCACTACTTTATATATCAAGTCCTGGCATGGACTAGGGCAGTCTAAAGGACTGGCCCAGATTAAAATGGATTCTGTTCCTCCTGCAATTTCTACAGCTGGAGAAGTAAGACATGTAATATCATGACAATATCTGCCTTTCACAAATGCTAAAGTAACATTATGGTCAAATCCAGATGTAAAAATTGGAAAAAAATCTTTCTTATTGAAGGCTTGGACAGAGAAGGGAATTTTTACTTTAGATCAATTGATCGGTGAGAATGAGTTCTTGTCATTTTTTCAACTGAGGTCTAAATATGATTTGCCAACTTCTGCTGAATGGCAGTATTTACAATTGCAATGTTTGTTGGTGTCCAAATACGGTCCGGCAGCTTTGAGTGCTTCAGAATCTCCCCCACTTTGGAGATTCTTATTGAATCAATACAGAAAGTGAAATCTACAATCTGACAGCAGCCTGTTTAATAAAAGTTTGTATGTCAAGGACTTCTTCCTTAGAGTCACCCATTGTGAATAGCAACTTAAGACACAAGGGCTGCCATTCCCCCAGTTGGAGTGGGGAATCCCCTGCTCTTACTCTCCACCCCCTGCCATCACTCACCTGGCCAGCAAGGAGGAAAAGTGGGGGAACAGGCCTTCCAGGCTGGCGCAACAGAGCAATGTCATTGCACCACCCAGGGAATGCACCCGAGCTTTGCATTTGGCCTATTTGGGCCCCAAACGGACCGAATTGGGCCTATCTGGGGCACAAATCAGCCTAGTGCACCACATGCATGAGCTCTCAGGACTGTGCAATGATGTGATTTCCCATAAGTGATGTCATCGCACAGCTTTGGGAGTGTGCACAGCGAAGAGAAGACAGAAAGGTGTGCTGGGTCCCCCCTTACCTGCCAAGAGGGTAAGGGGACCTGGCAATCCTATAAGATACCCTTTAAAAATGAGTATGGTGTTTGTCTAAACCCCACCATTCAGTCCCAACAGAAACGCAAAGCCACTATAGCATTTTCCATTTTTCCATTCCACAACAACCCTGAGAAGCAGGCCAGGCTGAGAGAATGTGACAGGCTGAAGGTCACAGGCAAGCCTTTTAGGCAGAATAGCATTGAATTCTAGATTTCCCAGATCCTAGCCCAATGCTCTAATCACTATACCAAACTGATCCTTGTTAGAAACTGCGTTATACAGGAATGACTTCAGAGACAGGCTAAACACAACTGAAAAAATAACTCTCTTAGCAGTAGCAATTGTAATGCTGTGGAATCTGTTTCATGTTTTATGTTCGTTCTAGAATACTAGACTCTGGAGCTGCTCCAGCACAGGTTTTACTCATTTCTGTGTAAGCTGGCTAAAGGACTGCTCTGACTCTCAAAGGCTTATACCTTGAAAACCATGTTGATGTCTAAGGTGCCAGTGGACTCAAATTCTGCTGTTCTACCAACATAGTTACACACCTACAACTAGAAAGCTCTGGAGATCATTTTCGTGGCTGGCCTGCATTCACAGTCTCAACGTGAGACTGCAGAGGAGCCACAAAGATGAACTAAAAACGTTATACATTTTAAGAAGACAGTATAAATAACTTCTTATGGTGTTTAAAGTTTTAATTAGGGATGTGCGTTTCGGCATTCAGAATGCCGAAAGAATGCCGAAACAAAAGTGTTTCGGCTTCTTTCAGGGAATGCCGAAACGTTTCGGGGAATGCCAAAACGTTTCGGGTAGCCGAAAGAAAAAAGCCGAAACGTTTCGGGATTCTTTCGGCTTTCTTTCGGCTTTTCAATGGGAAAATGCCTCCGTCTTCCCGGACGTCTGGGGGAGGCATTTTCCCACCAAATAAGCCCAAAATTGGTGGGAACCTTCCTCTAACCCTTCTCTAACAACCACCCAAGTTTCAGACAGATTGGACTTTGGGGGGCCATGTTATGGCCCCCCAAAGCAGGTCCCCCCATCCTCCCATAAGAAAGCGAAGGAGCAGCATATTGTTAGCATGCTGCTGCTCATCTTCTTCATTATTTCCTATGGGGAAAAAATGAAGAGGCAGGCTTCCTTTGCCAGGGGTGGCATTTTGCATGCAAAATGCCCCCTCACCCTCAGGGGCCCTTCTCCCACCCCTCCTCCCACCCCCCACCAAGGCTCAGCCTGCTCCCACTTGGGGGGGCATTTCATGGCCTCCCCAAGTAGGTGCTCTCATCTCTACCACTGACAGCTGGGGGAGGCTTGTGTTGCCAGGGGTGGCATTTTGCATGCAAAATGCCCCCAAGCCCTCAGGGGCCCTTCTCCCACCCTTCCCCCCACCCAGGCTCAGACTGCTCCCACTTGGGGGGGGCATTTCATGGCCTCCCCAAGTAGGTGCTCTTTTCTCTACCACTGACAGCTGGGGAAGGCTTGTCTTGCCAGGGGTGGCATTTTGCATGCAAAATGCCCCCCAGCCCTCTGGGGCCCTTCTCCCACCCTTCCTCCCACCCCCCACCAAGGCTCAGCCTGCTCCCACTTGGGGGGGCATTTCATGGCCTCCCCAAGTAGGTCCACTCAGCCCCTAAAGTCCACCCCTTACAGCCCCACACAAACCCAATTCCCCCCCAGCTGCCACACACAGACCCGAATCCCCACATTAGCCCCTCACAGACCCAAATCCACCCCCACCTGCCCCACACCCATAACCCCAGGAACAGGCTGGCAAAGGCCAGCCCTCTCCCTTTGTTCCCTATGCTGGGAACTTCTAAACTCTCTTTCCCTGGGCAATTCTGCACAGCCCAGGGGTGCCACAATGGTGGGCACACTTCTGAGTGCCAGCTGGTCCCTGTGAAAGAGCACCTTAACCACAGACACCCTCCCTCAAATTCCCCCACCACCTACAGAGATGGCTGGCCAGCCAGCCCCATTGTTCCCTATGATGGGAACCAACTGCACAACAAAGAATAAAACAAGAACAACACAAAATAAAGTTTTAATTTTTTTTCTCCCTTCCAAAGTACAAGTAGGCAAAGCATTATGACACATTACACCAGCAGTCCCCCACACAGAAAAATAACACAACTCACTTAACATCAGAGAATCACAAAGCATGATTCCTGTCAAAAACACTTTATTTCTTGAACAGCTTTAGGTTACACAGCAGGGGGGAACACCAAAGGGCATGGCAGCACTATCTTACACAAAAATAACACAACTCACTTAACATCGGAGAATCACAAAGCACAATTCCTGGCAAAAACACTTTATTTCTTGAACAGCTTTAGGTTACACAGTAGGAGGACACAACAGGGCATGATAGGAATGTACTACAAAAAATAATACAACCCACTTCACCGTTTTTGACAGCAATTGTGTTTGTGTGATTCTCTGATGTGAAGTAAGTTTTGTTATTTTTGTGTAGTACACTGCTTTCCTGCTCTGTGGTGCCTTCCTACTATGTAACCTAAAGCAGTTACAGAAATAAAGTGCTTTTGACAGCAATTTTTTTGGGGTGATTCTTTAATGTGAAGTGAGTTGTGTTATTTTTGTGTAAGATACTGCTTCCATGCCCTTTGGTGTTCCCCCCCTGCTGTGTAGCCTAAAGCTGTTCAAGAAATAAAGTGTTTTTGACAGGAATTGTGCTTTTGTGATTCTCTGATGTTAAGTGAGTTGTGTTATTTTTGTGTAAGATAGTGCTGCCATGCCCTTTGGTGTTCCCCCCTGCTGTGTAACCTAAAGCTGTTCAAGAAATAAAGTGTTTTTGACAGGAATCGTGTTTTGTGATTCTCTGATGTTAAGTGAGTTTTGTTTTAATATTTCTGTGTGGGGGACTGCTGGTGTAATGTGTCATAATGCTTTGCCTACTTGTACTTTGGAAGGGAGAAAATAATTTTTTTAAAACTTTATTTTGTGTTGTTCTTGTTTTATTCTTTGTTGTGCAGTTGGTTCCCATCATAGGGAACAATGGGGCTGGCTGGCCAGCCATCTCTGTAGGTGGTGGGGGAATTTGAGGGAGGGTGTCTGTGGTTCAGGTGCTCTTTCACAGGGACCAGCTGGCACTCAGAAGTGTGCCCACCATTGTGGCACCCCTGGGCTGTGCAGAATTGCCCAGGGAAAGAGAGTTTAGAAGTTCCCAGCATAGGGAACAAAGGGAGAGGGCTGGCCTTTGCCAGCCTGTTCCTGGGGTTATGGGTGTGGGGCAGGTGGGGGTGGATTTGGGTCTGTGAGGGGCTAATGTGGGGATTTGGGTCTGTGTGTGGCAGCTGGGGGGGAATTGGGTTTGTGTGGGGCTGTAAGGGGTGGACTTTAGGGGATGAGAGGACCTACTTGGGGAGGCCATGAAATGCCCCCCCAAGTGGGAGCAGGCTGAGCCTGGGTGGGGGGTGGGAGGAAGGGTGGGAGAAGGGCCCCAGAGGGCTGGGGGGCATTTTGCATGCAAAATGCCACCCCTGGCAAGACAAGCCTTCCCCAGCTTTCAGTGGTAGAGAAAAGAGCACCTACTTGGGGAGGCCATGAAATGGCCCCCCCAAGTGGGAGCAGGCTGAGCCTTGGTGGGGGGTGGGAGGAGGGGTGGGAGAAAGGCCCCTGAGGGCTGGGGGGCATTTTGCATGCAAAATGCCACCCCTGGCAAAGGAAGCCTGCCTCTTCATTTTTTTCCCCATAGGAAATAATGAAGAAAGATGAGCAGCAGCATGCTAACAATATGCTGCTCCTTCGCTTTCTTATGGGAGGATGGGGGGACCTGCTTTGGGGGGCCATAACATGGCCCCCCAAAGTCCAATCTGTCTGAAACTTGGGTGGTTGTTAGAGAAGGGTTAGAGGAAGGTTCCCACCAATTTTGGGCTTATTCGGTGGGAAAATGCCTCCTCCAGCCGTCCTGGAAGACGAAGGCATTTTCCCATAGAAAAAAGCCGAAAGAATGCCGAAAGAATGCCGAAAGAATCCCGAAAGCCGAAAGCCGAAAGAGATTCTTGTTTCGGCTTTCGGCTTTAACGATAGAGAATCTTCTTTCGGCTTTCTACTTTCGGCTATAGCCGAAAATTTTTGGCTTGCACACCCCTAGTTTTAATATAACGATTAGCCAAGAATGTGACCCTTATCAAGCAGGACAGTTAGCTATTGTTTGGACAGTATTCTGAAACTCTATAAATATGGAAAGTGGGAAGCTGAATTCATTGGGAGCATCTTTTTAGAAAGGGCTCCATGCATGTGACCTTGGGGTAAGAAACTTTTATGGACTCATGTAATTGCTCTCCTTTAGAGAGCTAGAATTAATGGTATGATTTTATGTTGATTGAGATAACGTTAAGAATATTGAATAATTATGTTTTAATAAAAGCATATAATGGATAGACTAGAATAAAAGCATAGACTTTACTTGTGTACTATACCAAGTAACAAACCTAAAATGTTATTGAGGTGCACCTTTTGTCAGGTATTAAATGATCTGATATAAGAAAGCTAACTAGATGCTTAACTTCTTAAGTGCATGCCTATATCTGAATGAAAACAGTACAGAGAGAATCATGAGAAGTAATAACGTATCAAAGTATCGTGATGTTCTAACAAAATAAAGTACTACTACGGCCTTCCATAGGCAGCCTTCCTTAGGAGCATTACCTGACGTCTGGCTTACTAGTGATTGAATAGAATCGTTTCAGGAATTGTGAAATTGATGTCAACTTTTTGACCATCTTTGATAAAGAACTGAAATGGGACCTATAGCGAACGGGTCAGCCCGTTAGATGGTTTCCTTTCCATCCTGTACACCTTGACCTACAATTGGCATTGATGGACTTTATGCACCTTATATCAAGAATTGTTTACAAAAAGCAATATTGAATGTTGTTAAATGACTGTTCATCAATTGTATTGAATGTACTAGCACTTTATGTATAGGTCTGAAGGTGGGAAGATTGCATGTGCTGGTATGTTGATGTTAAATTGTGCACAGATGAAATCAGAACAACTTAATTATTTTGTAATTGTTGTAGCAGTACTTTATTTCATTAGAACAGCACGATACTTTGATATGTTATATCTAAATGAAAGCTGATGATAGTCATTCAGAACACTATGGAGTTGTTCTAAAATGTTGAGATTGCACATGCCCGGTGCTAATAATCATGTGCTGAATGGCACAGTTTGTTCTTCTCAAAAAACACCATGATTTGAGGTATTCCACCTCTTAATTTACATATGAGCAAATATATACTTTGGGACAAACCTGGTGTGTGTGTGTGTTTATTCCAACATAAAACACAGAAAGTCCAGTGGAACTGGGTACTGAATTGAAAAAAAAACTCTCAGCTAAATGTTTAAATATTTACACTTGCAATAATTGGGTGGGTGGCTAATCTCTGTTTGCTTTAAAAGAAGTGGCAATGGCTTCTTTAAATTGTGGATAATCATTGCCTAGTTTCCTGTAGAGTAGGGCAAGTTGGCTATTGTAACTCCCCACATAACTGAAGCCAAGCTATACTTATGACCCTCTCCATGACTGTAGCATGATTCATACATCATTGAGCATAGTTGCTATTTCCCCCATGTCTCCATCCCATGCCTCTCTGGTAATGGATGAAGTAGTGAAATGATGTGTGTCAGGACAGAGAGAGCATCATGCCAGCCATGTGATTCTCTGGGTCAGCAGCACTGACCTCTTCGTTTTCCATGTGATCTGCTATACCTATGTCATTTCAATACATCATAGCTGACCAGAGTTCTGGAACTGCAGTGATGTCTGATAAGGAGTAAAAAATGAGCTGCTAGAAAATGGAGAAAGTTTAATTGCCCCGAACACCAACAACCAAATCAGATTGTTTTTGTTTTGTTTTTATTGTGAGTAAATGATATGTATCCACTCAACATGTTGAATGTTTTTCTTTAGTTTCTGCCTCTTGCAATAGCTTAGTAAAATACAGAACAACTTCATCTGCTTTTAGAAAAAAATTCCCTTTGGCTTGTTCTGTTTGTATTTGAGACAATGTATTGTTGTCTTCCGGCTAAACTCATTACCATGTGACATTATTGGCTTTTATGCTGCTACTACACAACACTCTTCTTAAATAAACATCACTTCATCAACAACATGTCACAACTGTAGATTCAGGTGGGCATTCTATTCACTTCCTTCACCGCCAACTACATACATCTGTCTTCTACCTGATAAATTACTCTTTAACTTGCATGTGTACAAATACTATTTGTTAATCTACTCAGACGTGTCCATAAAATGTGTTTTGTTTCCCCTTCAGTTAAAATTAAAATGGAAAACACTATTTATCAAATTGAGAGAGGAAAAATATTAATTTTTCAACATGAAAAAAACAAAGCTCATATCACAATTTTGTGTGCTTTGCATGTAGGAGGTGATTTCTTTTCATTTGATGAGCATGATACATGGCCAAAATATAATTGGGATTAACTCACAGTATAATGGGCCTGAGATTAAATTACACATCAGTTACCCAAGTGCCAGAGAACAAGGACTGGGATTCAAAGAGCTATTTTAACCCATGGGATTGTGCACAACCTGTAGTGTTCATTACCTTTTATTCACTGAAAGTCATATCAACGTTACATATCTCAAACTCCTTTTGAATCTCCTGTCATTTTCAAAAGTGCACGGAGGGGCTGTTTTTCAAGAAATGCATCCAAAATTCCCTAAGGCAGACACAACTAGTTGCATTGCTCTTTGGATGCTGGCCAAAAAAATGTTCCTAACAGAGCCAGCAATAAGTAAACTCTGACAATATTCTGAATACGCTGTTAATGAGAAAATAAAATTATCACGTTCAAATGGTGGTTGCTGTAAGATACATCTTACTCTCATCTTAAGAAGATGCGTATCCCTACACCTCATAAGCTATACTAGAAGCAGGCTTTCTGAAACAAACCAATAGGTTCTGTCATATTGCTGAAAGATGCACCGATGAGACCTCATTACAATGTTAATGTGTCTAACAGTACAACAGCAATAATATGACTAATAGACAGTGGTAGAAAGGTGGGATATAAATGTTGTAAATAAATAAATGACATAACCTTCTACGCCCATTGAATTTAAAAGGTGTGACTCTGCTTAGGGCTGCACTGCAATTTTTCTATATGTAAATATTAAAAAAGAATACTGGGTTCCTTCCTATTGGTTTTGATAAGATTTCTATCCCATCCTTATATAAGTCATCATTCATGTGATTATCCTCAGAATACTACTAATAATAATAATAATAATAAACAACTCATAATAATAGTAGTAACCAATTGTTTAATTAAGTATCACTAGAGTCTTTTCTGCACAGGTGATTTTTGCCATTTTTGGCCCCATACCTCTTTGGGTTTTCCTCTGAATTCTGGAAACTCCCCCTTTAGAGTTCAATGTGGCGTTTTCAAGATATCTCTTTGGATTTTCTGCCTGCGTTTATTCCCCGATGTTTTTCTCAATGCAGTTTTGAGTCAGCTTTTTCAATCATGTCGAATTTTACTTTCAGTTTTTCCCCCTCCATCCTCTTCAGGCTTTTGGGGTTAAAAGTTCTGTGTTTGTGGTGACTCTGTGCCAACACTGCACACACACCATGTTGGGTTTCTTTTCACTTTCATGTCTCGTTTGTTTGTTTGTTTTTCCTACTGCTAATGCCTTAATGCTCAGTGCCTTTGGTAGGTTGTAACATCATAACATTGTATGCCATAACATAATAATGCAATGGGGCATAGATGAAAATTTTAAAATGATGTGATGTGGTGATGATGCGACAGCACCGGTGATGCCAACAGTGATGCTGATGATGACATCCATATCTCACCGCATACCCCTCTTTATTCCATGGTGGTGCAGACAAAAAAAGATGGCACGCACAATAGGATTAAAATCAGTGTGCAGAAAGGTAGGTGTCCAAAACAAATATGACCCCTCAGGAGTGAACAGTCAAAAGAGAGGAGAAATCACCAGTGCAGAAAAGGCCTAGGAGAAATCCACCAAACATGAATACAGTACAACCTCTGTTCTTTTACTGGGGTTTGACCAGGTTCCACGAGATCATGTTCCACCATAATAACCAGAGCTAACAAGCTGAATTTTCCCAGCCAAAGTAGTCAGTGTCAGTGCAATCCTAAGCACAGTTACTCCAGTCTAAGCCATAACTCTGCTTAGGATTGCATTGTGTAAGTTGTTGCAAAGAACAGCAGAGTATATTCCTCACATTAAATTAATTAACTTTAGCATGTTACTATGTATGCTCTGTATATACTGTACATCTTCTGTGAGCAAGCCCATTTGTACTTCCAGAGCCACACACGATAACTTGGCATAAGAAACTTCTCTGCCCCGTCTCACACTTTCTGTTCTAGAAGGAGTTGCCTACTTATGCTGCAATCTTAAGAACAATTTTCTGGAAGTAAGCCCCATTGATTAAAATGGGACTTCTTAGAAGCCCTACTTTGGATTGCTCCCATAGACTATTAGTTGGCTAAATACAGAAATTACCCAAACCAGGACTTGGACCAAATATTCTATTTTATAAATCGAGACAGGGATTTAGCAAAATAATCAGAGAAAGTTTATTGACAAGTACAAGCAAGTACAAGCAAGCAGTCAGAGTAATGTTTGGGTATTTTGCAGTACAAAATACCAAGGACTCTATGGATATCAGTCCCCAGTTCCACCGTTCAAACAATATTTATGCACATTAGGAAAAGTGTATCTCAAAAAGTAGAGGATTACAGAGTGGAAGAAAAGAGAAGGAACAGTGAGGAGAGTAAAAGGAGATATTACCTATTCCTTAAAATATTGGGATGTTGACTAGGGTGGTTGATAATGTTCTGCAGTCTGATGATTGATGCAGCAACCCAAGAGGGGTCACCTGGGCATGGATGCCAAGCAGGAATCCAGAAAGCCATTTGGGTAGTAGCCCAAAGAAGCCCATATAGAGAGCATGTGGAACGAGACCTGGAATGACAAGTCGCTCAGGATCCAGGGTGTACTGTTGGGACTAAACATAATATTTCCCTCTTCGCTTTACAAAAGAATTGCAGGGGAATAAAAAGAAATGAAGGAAAGCCTGGGGAAGGAGAGGCGAAAGACAAGGGGAAATAAAAAGAAAGAAAGCCTGAAGGGAAGATGAAACCACAAGCTTGGATGCTTACTAGCACTCTTGTTGTACTAGTACTGCCCCTGTGCCCCCAGCGGCCTGAATCACACCCCACAGTGCTCTGCAGCGGGCCGATTTCAGGCCAAATTGGGCCCATTGGGGAGCGTGGGGAGTGCCCTTTGACATGCGGGATGCCCTTTGACCCGTGTAATGACATCACTTCCTGGAAGTGACATCATCATGCAAGCCGGGTGCACGCACACACAAAGAGAGACTCCATGGAGGCAGCAGGGTAAGATCCAGGCTCCCAGTCTTCCGCCAGGGGAGATAAGGGACCTGGCAACCCTACCTTTGATACATGATTAATTCTTTAGTAGACAAGTCTAGGAGGCTGTCAACATGATTTTGAGATGGTAAAATAATACAGTGTGTAATGCTCTGACAATCTAGAGTAAAGCAGAAACCTCAAAGATGCAGGGAAATATTCTCAAGACAACATGACTGAATGAAAGTTTCACCATTCACTGTAAGACCAAAATAATTATCTTACTGATATCATTCTAAAGGAGATTGAATAGTAGGACATGTCAGTACTGTAGAACTCATGGCCAGTATACATTCAATTAATATACATCTCCATGATAGTTTACAAAAAGTTTGTTACATAAACTAAACAATAATGGTACAAAGTATGTTATATATCTTCTGTGGAATGAAGATATTCCTGGCTATACTTGCAAATGCATACTCTTGAATAAATAGCACAATTTAAGCAACATAATAGATTGTTTTTTGTTGTGTTGTGTTTTTGCCCTTTGCAACAGTTACACTTTCTGATTTATGGCATCTGACAGTTGATTACCCAAGTGAACCCAATATAAATGCACACTGCACATAGACCTGACTCTTTGGAGGAGCTAGCTGTGTCAATATTAACCTGACCAAATTAAGAATAAGATGGCTCTTTTGTTCCTCACACTTCTCACATGGAGAGCACAATATGGCTTTTGTCAGAGGTGCTCCATCATTTTGGCTCAAGGAAACTGTCAGTACAGTTTGGGATTCGTTATTCATGGGCAGATATCCTGATGGGTCTAATGAAGCCTTTCTGCTGACAACTCATTTGCTAAAAATACCCAACCATCACGAAGTACAAATGAGGAATATATTTCCTTCCTCATTACTGTTTTCCCCCTCCCATAATGGCAATTATGTCATGAACCCCAATGATCCACAACCTGGGATATGCTGAATTTCACTCTGAAGCCTATATATGAATAGCCTCTTCATACGTCTCGGTCAGACTTTTTATCGTCTTGTTTCTTCCTATTAACTCATTGGAAAACTTTATGACATCTTTAAATTGCAATATAATAGGGTAAACACCAATCTTATAGCACACATGCCGAGCCAACAGCCTGTGTGCCATTTGTTGAAAATTTTGAGCTAATTACTACAAGCCCCCTCCTGCAAACAGGCCTGGGCTATTTTTTAAAAATAAAAGTTTTCAGGTAATATTATCAAAGTGAAAATAACGATATATATATGAATTTGTCACATCAGTACTTATTTTTTTGAATTCCCTCTCCAGATACTGACCCTTGGGATGTTGGTTAAACACAAATCTAGGTTACATTCATCATGACTTGGTCTTACAAGAAATAGGCAGGCATCCCTTTTTTTAACATCAACCTATTTTTATTCCATTATTTTCTAAGGTTCATAAATACATTATTTTCTCATATCTTGAATTTCTAGCCACTAATATATTCTTGGGCTTCCTTCAGTTATGTTTTTGTAAATTTCGTTCCATTGGAAGTATCCTTGCTAAACTATCTAACAACTTATTGGTGCCGAAGGAGTTCAAATAAGCAAATCAGGGGCCCTGGTCAAAAGTGGGCCCTGCCCCCTTTTTATTACATCCTTCTCTCAAGGAGAGCTTTAGACAATGGCCCTGCCCTCGTGGAGGGGAGAGGGAAGGAGGAAGTGCCGCTGGCTGCACAACAGCTCCCTCCAGGCAGCCTCCCAGTAGTACCCACTGGCTGGCAGGAGTGGCAGCAGCTCGTGCCCACCCAAGTGCCTCATCTGGCCAGCAGTGATACCTGGTGCTAGGCAGGCATAAACCACTGCAAACAGTGGTCGAGCGCAAGCTGCTGCCAGCCAGTGGGAAGTGCTGTGAGGCTGCTTGGTGGGAGTAGCCACAGGGGCTGCTGCAGAGTTGGCTGCCCTTCTTCCCTCGGTCTCCCCTCCACTGAAGAGTGATGCCATTTTCCAAGGCTGTTTTTCCAAGGCAGGTTGCATCTGCTCTGCCTGAAACTCAGGCAACTGCCAGCAGGGTAGCTGAGGGTAGCAGTGCTGTGAATCTACTGCTGATGCTTGGGGAGGGGCGGGGGTATCTAGGTACCTGTGCTGTCATCCCACCCCTCTCTCCTATCCCAGTTTCCCATATCTAGACTACCACTTAGAAATCTCAAAAATGTTGGGGGATCCTTGTGGACAAAGCAGTATGTAGTATAGTGGGGATGCATTGAGAATTGAGTGAAATCATCCTGCTAGGAGAAAGCTTTTCTGAGTGAGTTTCCCCTGCTAAGGAAAGAGAGATGTCAATTCTGGCTGCTACTCCTTCCTCAGTGCAACCCCCCTCCTCCCAATGCCACATGGTTTTTTTGTCTATGAGGGCCCCTTCCCTCAGAGAGCTGTTGAGGACAGGTGACGAAGACATGCCTCTAAGAACTCCTTATGATAGTTCATTGGATCCAATACAGTATCTACTGGTTTTCCTTAGGATTCTCTTAGGCTCTTTACTTTTATATATTTTTCTCCTAGGCCAGATGACTCTCTCCTTAAGTTTGAATTACCAGGTTATCAGATTTGTGAATATTATTTGCATCTTCTGCTCTCACTAACTACAATCACAACTTGAATATCATAACACAATCTGAAATTAAACATGAAGAAAATGTAGTATCATATTCCTTGCAAAATGCTATCATTCCAGTTATGCCTGAACGGATGTCAGGGATGTTATCTACTGGCTTGGTTCACATCTTGCATCTTGGTTGCAGTCAAAGAAAGCAATTTTTCAACAGACTGTTCATCTCCAGAGCAGCCTAAATATGGCAAATTGTAAGGAAAACTGTGGATGCACTATTGTCTTGCAGCTGTCACTTCCATCTTGCACAGTGCTTGCAATTTCAAAAGATATATTGTTAAAAGAAAAAAAATTACATTTTTGTTGAAACTTACTCCTTTGGTGTTGCTATATCTCTAAGTTATGATAGAGTAACTCAGTGTCTGTTAATGGCTGCCAAATGATCTGAATCCAGATCAATTCACTCATGCACATTCTCACATTTCCCCTCTTCCTCCTTGTCTGTAAAAACTTGTATTTAAACTTTAAAACTAACAAGGATGCATCTCAGGCCTTGTTGCAATGTGCCCACATTGACACCTAAATAGAAAGGCAGCCAAACTGTTCCAACTACAGATACATTTGTACAGAGAGGGGGCAAACTGTGAGTGATCTGTGCTTTAAAAGTAGGTCACTTTAATGTGACCCTGAGGGATGTGTTAACTTCTCCAGGGACTGAGAAAATTCAGTTTGCTAACTGGGTAGGTGTAAAAGCAGCCAGAAGCCACAAAAACAGAAATAAATGACACATCTACCAGTACATAGCAGAGCCATGACCAAGTAGCAAAAGCAGCTACTGTGAAATTTAAGTCAGTCTTCAAATAGCAAAATCAAGGTGGTCAGGCAAGAGAACTTGTTGCAAACCCTTTGCTTTCTCTAGCTGATGCTGTCCTTCCCCTACTTTGAGGTAAAAATTTCCTCCCAAAGCATATGAAGCCGTTTCCTGGGCTGGGAAGCCTTCAGTAGCATGTTGGTATCTGTAACTCAAACTTTTATTGTCCCACCCTTAAAGAACATATAGGTTGTAATGCTACCCAGCCAAGGTTACGTAGAGGGGAAAACAGGGGTTTACATTTCCCTTAGAAATGAAACTGGAACATTAGGCTTATTGAAGTTTAAAAGACAACATAAGGTTTATTCACAGGCAGAACCAGAACAGATAGGTAGGAGTGTGGGCAGGTACTTAAAAGCTTCCATAAGTAGGTGGTTTTTATACAGATCACCTGCATGAGGCACAATACACTTGGGGCCAAGCTACACATGACAAATGACACTTGAACGGCAAGTGGATTGAGTGGAGGGCAAGTGAACAGGGAGAAATACACTTGCTGTTCAAGTGTCATTCGTCATGTGTAGCTTGGCCCTGTGTCTGGTTAAGTTTATTATGTTGGCTAACTTAGATGAGAAAGGTTGGTGTTATCAGACTTAATCTCTTTGAAATACAGTTCCTCCTTTTTCACCCCTTCACAGATTAGGTGCTCCAATTTATGCACCCACAGTACTTCCTCCCTTTTACTACAGGCCTCAGGGTATTCCACTGAGTTAAAACCCTCTCCAGATACTGGGCAGGAGTTATACTTATATCCAAGCTATAACCTGGTTTCTTTGGCTGAAGGGGAGACTCCTTTCTACCCACTTCCTGGGCCAACTACAAGTCCCCAGATCTATTTTGTCTCAGAAAAATTTAGTGCTGTCTGACTCACTTTAGAACAAGGACTAAAAGTGCTTCATAAACTTTACTGTGCTTCATAAACTTTCTTCCTCACACAGAGGACTCTCTGGCTGACCCTCTCTGGTTGGAGGCCAGGCTCCAACTCTCTAACTCTTCAGTTTGCTCCAACTATCAACCCCTCCTGTTAGCACCAACTGTCAGTTCAATTGCCAACTGCCATTCTCTCAATTGTCCTCCCTTCTCGCTGCTGTTTCAAGCCTTTACCTGCCTCTGCTGGATGTAGCATTTGGCAATCCTGACATTTTTATGTTGATTCCATCACAGAACTCTATTCAGATGTAGGCAAGGAGTTTTGATCAAGATACATTTGGTGGGTCGTCACATTCACAATTCTTAGCAGCCCTTCTTACTGCTAAAGCTAATACTTCTACTACTTCATACACTAACCAGTGCAGGTGTGTTATCTAATTCTTTTAATTAATCTATTAATGTACAAATGCTTGTCCATACATTAATACTGTTGCAAAGAATTGCCAATACCCTTGCTTTGATCTGTATTTCCACATATAAATCGTTAAGCAGTTGTCCTTGTTTCAGAATCTATTTTCCTATATTACCTTTCATTTCCTCCAGTCATTCCTTAACCCTTCTTCTTGTATCAGCCAAAGTTAGATTGTGAACCTGCAAGCAGGGAATCAGCCTGGTAGAAGCACTGTACATGGGCTGTAACTCTACCTAGTATTTTTAGGGTCTTTTATAAGTAAAAAATGATGCTGATAACCCTACTTTTCTACAGCTGTTTCATTTTGAAACAGTACAAATATATCTATCTTTTTGCTCATTATGTATTATTTATAGGCCTGAAGTCCAGACCTTTTATTTCTGTTCTCAGCAGTTTGTTTACAAGCTCTAATTGTAAAAGTTACTGGAGAAAATCCATGGGTTCCAGATGCTCTCATCCAATATTAATATCAAATCAAGGGCAAATGTTTATGAGTCTTGAAAGATGAGAAAGGAAGTACATAGTTTTTTTCTGCAGGTAATGGAATACTAAGCAATGTAGAACAATGACTGCCATACCTAGTGACCAGGAACACTCTGTTATAAAACAGTCTCAGGTATAAATTTATATTCAGCAATTTGTCCTGTGCGGTATAACTTTCACGTAAATACTGTAATACAAAAACACATTTCTTGCTGTCAAGAAAATGTCTAGCAAAATTAATCAACCATTCATCCATTCAGGCTCTTTGCATACCCTTTTGTCAAAGAGGGAGCGCTAAGAGATTTCTTTCCTCTTCCATGCATTCATTGTAGAATCCATCAAGCCCATGTTGATTTATTGAACTGTCTCTTAGCACAGCAGTATAACTATAGCAAATGAACTGATAACATCTCAAAAAAACTGTAATGATTCAAAAGTATCTGGAGTATTTAATTTCATCCAACTTCAGATTATAGATTTCTTGAATGTACTGACTTGTATACTTCTCAGGGGTTCAACAACTTAGCACTTAGAAATTTTAAAAGGTCCACGTCTCCATCATACAACTGTAATAATTTAGAGGTATCCAAACTATCCAAGGTATTTGGCTGTCAAATCTCAAAATGGTCCAGACTCCATATATATTTTATCTTTACTATTGGTAGTGTCATTGGTGTCAGCATTTTAAAGAATATTTTATATTCATGAGATCCTTTATATACTGCAGGTCGATACCTAACACTGATGAAGAATGAGGTTTTCCTGCACATCCCAGCATACCTACAGGCTACAAGTATCTCCCTGTCTGTTTCAGGCATTTCAATATAATGTGTACAAAAGGTATTTACGGAGAAAAGAATGTAGAATGCCAAGCAGCCTGCAACACTATTTAAACATGGATTTCATCCCTGAGCGGCATCCACTGAACCCCACAGAGCCCATTCATCACTCACCAGCTTTGCATTTTTCTTCATAAAGATATATGACCTTTGCCCATTAGATTTCATTAGCAGGGCACCATACAAGGCTCCTTCGCAGATGACAGGCCAGAGAGCTAAACATCCTCGCCTGAAGGAGTTTGTGGGAACAAGCCCATATTCAATCCTTGTCCCTGGGAGGCACTTTTAACACCTGCCAGCCACAGCACTATCATCAGAAAAACATTTACAAATTTATCTTCAGGCTGGTGATTATAAGAGATAATTTGTTTGGAGTATGGATAAAGTTGGTCTAGCATAAACAAACTAGATGTTCAAATTACATGACGAACATCATTAACTATTGATTTAACCACTACCATTCTGAGAGAGAGAAAAAGACATTAGCACAAAATGATAGGTTGTTTTAACAGAAAAACAATAGTCACAAATAGAAGGAAATTGTAGCTTGAGCATTTGTCCTCTCTCTTTCCACAGTAGTTTACATTATGTTTATGCCATATTAATATTTACACCCTACCATGAATATCTACATATAGTCACTCCTATTAATTTATATACAAAAACCCTTATATTTGTCTATCTGTAGTTGCTCCCTACTTATGAACTCTAAAGCTAATCAATAATTATTTCCAAATTAGGCATTAAGGATGCTTGGCTCACCCTTACAGTAAAGCAACAAACTGTATTCTAGAGCCAAAAGGAATATTTGCAAAAATTCAATACTGAATTTGCTGAATTTTGTTATTTAAGAAAAATGAAGAAGCAAATGTTACTTCAGAAAGTATGGAGCAAAATTTGGATTGCAGTTGAATGTACAAAATTCAAAAACCTTTAGATTGCTGGTATCTCTTGGGCATTTTGGCAGGCTTTGAATATGATATCATGCATGTTTTCAACTCTCAAATATGATGTTATCCATCAAATGCTCTAAGATAAATCATGTTAAATTAAACAATATAAAATCTTAAATAGCATTTCATACTACAACCATCAAATAAGGATAGTCCACTGGGTTTCAATTGTCTTCCAAGGAAGCCTGGGTTCTTTGAAAGTTTATTTTAATATTTTCTTAATGAGAAGACTAGCTGAAAGTTTCTACTACAGCTATTCCTCTGTAACTTGCAGCTGCAAGGATGTAAGGTATGTTCTGGAACACCATAATTTGCCCACAAAATGAGAAGAGATTTTATAAATGTTAATGTGGATTATATGAGCTGAAGGCAGAACACTTGAAAATTATTGCAGAATCTGTGGAATAACATTGCACGTAAGTTCATAATACCATCAAACACAAAATGCCATTGCATACAAACTATAAATTTCTGACACAGTCACAAACTGAAATCAAATATCATTAGATATAAAATACAAATAGGTACCAATATTCCAATGGGAATCCACTTTGAGTGATTTTAATCAGAATGAATTGCCTCTATAGTCCTGTGAATGAAGTCCCACTATCACCTCCCATTGTGTCCCCGCTGCGCCTTCTGAAATGCTGCCTTTGCAATCCAGGAAATACCCAGAAATAGTGCTAAGAGTGAGGCAGAGATCTATGGAGGGGATCACTGAAGGAAAAAAAAAAACTCCTCTTCCTGCAACAGAAATGGCACAAAATAGGATTTGGATCCAACCTCTTTTAAACAAATAAATGTAGCGGTCTTATACTCAGTCAAATGATTGTTCTACCTCAGTATTCTCGACTTTGACTGGCAGCACCTGTCCCAGACCTCAAGTAGAGAAGGTTTTTCCTTATTTCTTAAAAGATGCCAGGGATGGAAGAAAACACATGAATGCCCAACATCCTACACCCCCCCTTTTTTTAATATGAGCCGAGGATTAGATTGAAAACCTGCAGCCCTCAGGTTTTCTGTCCACACCCTCCCAGCAATGCAACTCTCCCATGAGGTAAGCTGCAGGAAGCTACTTGAGGACTGCCTGATAGGACAGCCATTCAGAGCCCAAATGCCAAGGGTCACCCTGTCCCTCCTCCCTTCCACCCAAAAATTGGCAGAAATTGGCCGTTTTCACACTGCTTACCGGCAATGGAACATCGCGCCAAGCTCCTGGAATGACAGCTTCATCCCGTGCGATTTTGCGCGAGAATGGATCCAGCTTCACGCTCCTCTTTTCAAAATCATAAGGTCAGAACCTGCTGCTTCCTCAAGGCCCTGCTTTTCAGTCCATTTCCGACTTTTGTTCATTTCCTAGCTTCTTTGTTAAGCCTCCTTGCCAAGCACTTTGCTTTCCACAAAGCGTAGAGTTTTCTTTGTAAGTACAGCAACTTTTCCTTTTGAAACTGAAAGGGCTATTCTGGCACAGAAGGCACATGGAGATTTCCCATGTTCTTCTCCATGCCCACAAGCCTTTTCTGATAACCAGAAAGATCATTCTCAGGGTTGTGGGATCTGCACAGATGAGTAGCTGGACAACGGAGAGGGAGCTGGACAAGAGGATCATCCCTCCCTCCCCTCCCCTCCCCTCCCCTCCCCTCCATGAAGCTGTGTGTGTAGAAGCAGAAGGAAAAGCCATTTCACCCACATGTTCCTCCTCATTCCAGTCCCTGTGAGCTATTTCTAGGCCTTCCCAGACCTCAGGAATTATTTTTCTAGAAGTCATAAGGAAACCTAGGAATGAAGAGGAACACAGGAAAAGTCTGTGTTCTGTGTAGGTCTCTCTGTCTTTAGGATCCCTAGTATAGCTCCCAACACAGTATTTGACTATAAGCTTCCATGCAATGCATTCTGGCCTCAAAAATATGCTGTTGTTCTGGATGACTCTGGTCAGGCCTGATACAGATACAGCCATGCACTTAAGAAGCCCGAGGCATTTAGTTCCTACATCGAATCATTTAACTCCTAGCAAGAGATACACCACAGACAACATTTCAGGTTTGTTACTGGGTATGGTACATAAGTAATACTATCACAGAATCTCTGCTTTCATTCTAAGCCTTTATTATTACAACATGATTATTGAGCATTCTTAAGAACCACTCGATCAACAGAAAATCATCATAACAACAACAAAGACCATTAAGAAGAGCAATTATATGAGTCCCAATAACTATCTTACCCAAAGATATGAAGGTCACAGGCAAGGAGACCCTTTTAGGAAGAGGTTCCCTATCAATTTAGCTTATTATATTTATAGGATTTCAAAACCTTCTCTTAACAATAGCTGTGTCTGTCGCACTTTAAAGGGGTACATATATTTGGCTAACCTACTATCTTAGAACTTCAAACACCAGACAAGGTTATCCATATTTGAAACATTTTCTTAAAATATATAAAAATAGTTCATTCTTGCTACCTCTTATCTTAATAAAGGCTATGTAAAATTAGTGATTACAAGTTCTCATATGAATATTTTTTGGCCCTCAACTAATACTTCTTAGATTCTGTTTCTGACCTCTATGAAGTTAAGACATTCCTGCCATTCTCAGACACTCTCTGCATCTGGGCCATAATATATTGTATATATTGATATGAATTAGATGGCTCTTCTAATTTATACATAGTCATACAACTGTGTTACTCCATGCCCCTCTCCAAAAAGAACCAACAACAGGACACCACTGATTGTCACCTACAGTTCCCAGCTCAAACCTATCCAACATATCTCAGCGATCTACAGCCCATCCTGGAAAATGATGCCTCTCTCACAACCCTGGGTGGAAGACCTCTTCTTGCCTACAGACAGCCCCCCCAACCTTAAATGACTTCTCAGTTCTCACTAACAACCATGAACCAGCTAACAGAGTCACCAACACAGGAACCAGACCCTGCAACAGACCCAGATGCCAACTCTGCCCACATATCTACCCAGAAAATACAATTACAGGACCCAATGGCATCAACTCTGGCTCTTACAGCTGCTCATCCTCCAATGTGATATCCCCCTTATGTGACAATAGTGCCCCTCTGCTCTGTACATAGGGCAAACCAGCCAAACTCTGCGCAAAAGAATAAATGGACACAAATCTGACATCAAAAATGGCAATATCCAGAAACCAGTAGGAGAACACTTCAGTTTACCAGGACACTCCATCAAGGACTTAAAGGCCACCAAAGTTCAACAGAAACATTTCAAAAGCAGAATCCAATGGGAAGCTGTCCACCACCCTACATCTATCCACCACCCTACATATGAGCAAGGGTTTGAAAAGCAGTATTTTATCGCCATCTGAAGAGAAGCTGTATTGTATAAAGTTGTTTTAAAGTTATTTGTATACTGTTTTATTTGTTTTTAACTATATTTATGTAATTTGAAATGTTGTACTCCGCCCTGAGCCCGCCTGGCGGGGAGGGTGGACTAAAAATTTAATATAATAAATAAATAATAATAAATAAGCTGCTGAATTGGAATTCATATGTAAATTTGACTAAATCAGACTTGGATTAAATAGAGACTCTGGATGGTTATGTCATTATCAGAAGTAACAGCCTTTCAGGCATTCTACTCAGATTCAGCTATGAAGGGGAGGGGTCACACCCAGCCTGGATTGTGCACTCCACCTCTTTCATGATTTTTGCAACTGATTTACATCTACTCCCCCCCTCACAACCTATATATCTCTGGCCAGTTTCTTCATACCCTCCATGCATATGATGACGAGAACTGTGGTTCTTGAAAGCTTATGCTACAATAAAGTTGTTAGTCTGTTAGGTGCTACTGGGCTCTTTACTATAATCCATGACACTACGTGGAGAAGGGGTGGGTAGTAAAAATGGTTGACTGGATATTAGTGCATGAACTTGGATTGTTAAATATTTTATTCTAGGAACCAGAAAGTTTATTTGTAAGCAAATAAATAACTATATGGCATGGCTGCTTCTAACTATTCTTTATAATTCTGCTGATGTTTTGCTAAGGATACTAATAAGCTCTCATGGTTATGTGAGTTGTGAGATGCCTTTAGCAACTCATTTGTTAAACAGTCAGTTCCTTCAGAGGAGATGTTAAGAGTCATTATCTTACCAAGCAAGGGGAAAAATGCAGATGCCCACCCTATGCAAGATGCTCAGTAGCTCTTGCTTGGATGCTTAATCTCTCTCTTTCTCTCTCTCTCTCTCTGTGTGTGTGTATTTCTTTGGCAAAAGTTTAACAGTTGCAGAATTCAAAATTTCTGTATAGATAAAATTCAAAAGGCCCTAATTTTCTAAGTGGCTCATATCAGCAATGGTGCAGCAGTCAGAAATCAATAAGGACTGAAAACTTTCAGCATGAGAAGTCAATTTGGATGAACCTTGAAACCACAAGGTGCCTTGGGGGAAACCTTCCCTATTACATGCTTGCACTTGAGCCCAGCCAAAGTTAAATATTCTGAAAGATGTCAGAGGAAAACTGCCTTTTCTCGGAACACTTTCCCTATAATTACCACAATGCCAGTATTGCCTTCATTGAGAAAGAGGAAGCTGTTAGCATTAGCCTGGGAAATAACCACATGTATAAAGAGACCCACATAGTGCTACTTGCATACATTATGGGTCCTCCTGGCCACATGGAAGATTTTGTTTTTTGCAAAGCTATAGCAGACAGCATATTGATTGCATTACATGTTTACACAGATACATTCATTGTTATGAAAAAACACTTGAGTATTTTACAAATGAAGTCAACAACTTATTTATGACATTCATTCCCCATGGAACTCAAGGCTGCGTACATGGCGGGGGGGGGATCCCAGGCAATCTCCCTTTCAACCCCTGACAAGACTTAGGTCCGCTCAGCTTCAGCAAAGTTGTTTTATTAAAACAATATCCCTTCCCATCACAACCTCAGTGCTTTCATAATTCTAAACAATTCATCCAAGTAAATATTAATAGGATTTTAAGTACTGGAGTCCCAAATTCAGAAAATAAATGTATAACTGAACAATCACATCCACAAGATGGCGATCTTGGCGCATCTGTAACCATATAAAGAAAGGTTTTTTATTGGGGGGGTGTCTTAAATTCCAGTATTTCAATACTTTCTCAAAGAAGAATGTCCCATGCTGTAGATTTTCTACATGCACATTTTGCAACAAACTATAAGATATCGAACCCCTCCTTTCTGAACATTTCTGAAATTTTATAATTAAGATGAACTTGTTGATAGGAATGGGGAGAATACAGATTTAGTTCAAAAATTTCAACATCAATTTTTTTCATAGGTTAATTTTCGTGCATGGTTCTAAGTCCATTCTAAAACAACGGGCCTGGAAAGGTGTAATTCTGGAATTCACTGCACTAGAATTTCTTTTAGATATAAAAATAATACAAATGTACAGAATTGTGCATTCATCTCCTGAAGAACTACTAAAAAGCTCCAGAATCTTGTGCATCTGTAAATATTTATCCTATTTATTTCATACCATTATGCATTTACCAAATGTTAATTAACAAGCTGAAGTTTGTACTTCTCCAGGTAAAGGCTTCCAAGAGCTACTTAGCTTTCGTTCTTACTTATGCTATGTTAAGGAAAGCTTCACGGTATAATTCAGTTTTCTCCATCTGGTAAAGAACAGGGTATTGTTTTTCTTTCTTTTAATTTCAACTTTAAGGATTGTAAAAGAGCAACTAACCTCTTATCTTTAAAGGGGGAATGTGAGTTATACGGAGGAGAATAAATTTGGGAGTAAAGTGAGAACCAAAGCAGCCACTGACAGGCCAGTTCAGGAATAGAAAGGGAATCAGATTACGAAGCAGTAGAATCTGTGTCATTGGCTGGACCATGCAAAATGCGTCACAAGTACTAATCTCAAAATACACAATCAGTGCTAGTTTATTACATCTTTTGTGAACTAAATAATATTTTGCTAAAATCTTTAAGAAAAAAAGCCTTTCAGAGCAAATGATGCATCAAATTCAAACAGGCCATCAAGATTGCTAATGGATTTTAATAGCAGCTATTACAGCATAATGGTGCTTTCCCAAGAGCTATTTGTTTATAAAATTTTCAGTTTACAAGACCTTTATGTCCAATCCCAGGAGACAACCCTCAATCATTTATAATCATTTGGTTCAACCTACAAATAAATGCTGTATCATTCAGAGAGTGTTGCCAGATTGACAAAGTACCATTTTTGCCTTTAAGTTTTCTGACACAAGTGGGGGGGGGGGCATGGCTCATATAAAGTGGGGTGGGAAATAGCACTTGGCTTTTGCTGCCAAGAACACAAAGAAGCATGATCCGAACAGGGATGGCTGGGTCAGCACTGTGTAGGTACAGAGCTGCTGCTGACTGACTCGCTGCCCGGCAGCATGTCGCAAGGCCATCAGATACTGACATCAGTGAGCCACGCAGGGCACTACTGGACAAATCAGCAGCTGCACACCCATGCAAGGCTGCACCAGATCCCTACCCCTAAGGGTGCCTCTCAGTGCCTGCTGGTAAGGACATGAATGTCCTTCTATCGGACAATAGAAGGACCATTTCCTTCAATTGCTGCTCAGTAACAGCTTCTATCTCCCATCAACCACGTTTTCCTTTGAGTTACAAGCCTCAAAAGGAAAAATAGTTTTCTGGGATACAGTTCTGGCCCACTCATGTTACATGGATGAATGAAAGAGGCTTCAGTAATTTTACCTTCCCCATTTGAATTCAGTCTAGTAAGTACCATATTATGTAACCTACATCCATCACAATGGAGTTTCAGCCGCCATGATTATAAACTAGTAGGCTGTATACAGTCATCTCTAATCCCCTCATTTTCCCTCCCCCACCATTCCTCTTTCTTGACAGCCCCCACAGCTTCTCCCCTTTTCCTGATTCCTTCTTCCCACTCACCCACCAATCTATCTTTATCTGTCCTCCATCCTTTGCCCTGGAAGTTTCTCTCTGGGAAACCACTGTGTAGTTCCAGCCACAGTGTGAATCTGTGATGGCTGCACTATCTCCACTTTTACGTTGGGGTGCACTATGTATGGGACAGGAGAGGAGAAAAGAGAGAAACAAGCGAGACTCCTGAGGTAACTGCCCTCCGGACTTATGGCCGTCCAAATCCCACTCTTTGACTTCTTTTATTTGTTTTAACTCCATCAGTCACCCACAATCAGTACAAAGGGGAGAGACAAGCTTTATTTAACTGGTCAGTAGCATGTAAGCTCTGTGTTCCCGAATGTTCCCTAAGAACCTAATGGGTTCTTATTTGTGACCTTAAAAGAATAATATGGTACTTAATGGTGAGGTAAGTATAATGTCCATTTTCACAGCTATTTTGACTTGACAACCCAGACACAAATGGAACTGAGCAACAAATATTTATTTACAGAAAATAAGGTGTGTAGCAAGTTAAAGGTTTCATGTGGAATAACCAACATGGAATGTACTACTGCTTTCAGCTTCACTCCCTAGAGATTATAAGATTTTCCCATTTGGGGTTAAAACATTAAAACTGTATCTTAAACACACACTGAGGAGAGATTTGATTCCTTTTTCTCCAGACAGAGATCCTCAGCATTCAAAGTTCAACTATAACCTTTTTACCTCAGCCGACAGGTTTACTACTCAAGTTCCAAGCTGCCCCTTTGTCTCACAGAGATCCAAGTCATAGAACCTTCACAAAGAAAGTTAGACAGGCCCTTAAGAGTTGTACATGTTTATTTCACTAAAAACAAGTTTTCTTCCCTAACCTGACTCCAAAATCTCAATTAAAAGCCCAAATAAGCTTACTCTATCCACAGCCACCAAAATCCCTCTGAGGCGAAAAATCTCTTTCCCCTTCTTAAACTGAGTCTGGCTAATCCCCTGCCAACCAGTGAAGTTCCAGGGGCTCTGACTGGCAGGCAATCTCTTGAATTTGAATAAGGCTTAAATCACAAGGATGGATTCAGAACCCTGAAGAATAGGCAGGACTTCAGGGATGACAAGTGGGGAACCACAAGGACTTGTGGGGGGCATCTCATGTTCCCCTCCCACATCATGTCCTCTTTCCCTTCCCTGCCCCAATAGCCTCTTCCCCTTTTCCCTGCTTCCTTCTCTCCTTCCCACCCACCTTTGCCTGTCTCCATATTCACCTTCCCCCTTCCACCCCAGGCAGCCTCTATGGCCTCTCCTCTATGACTCCACGTTCCCCTGTATCCCCTTCCTCAAACAATCTCCTCTTTCCCTCCTCCTGTCATATACTCACTTTTCCCATATGCTCACTTTTCCCTATGTCCTTCTTTCCTTCAAATCCTTCTGGATGAAGGGGTAAACGGGCTACTCATGAAATTTGCTGATGATACCAAATTGGGAGGAGTTGCAAATACCCAAGAAGATAGAGTTAAAATTCAACAAAACCTGAATACTCTGGAGAAGTGGGTGGTTGTGAACAGGATTCAATTCAACACAGATAAGTGCACAGTATTACATCTGGGCCACAAAAATGTAAAGCACAAAAACTGGATGGGGGATACACTTCTGGGTGGTAGTATATGCGAAAGAGATCTTGGGGTAAGAGTGGACTATAAACTAAATATGAGCAGTCAGTGTGATGCATTCACAAAAAAGGCAAACTCAGTCATTGTATCAAAAGGGCCATTGCATCGAAATTGCAGGAGGTCATAGTCCCACTCTATACTGCCTTGGTCAGGTTGCACCTGGAGTACTGTGTGCAGTTCTGGAGGCCTCACTTCAAAAAGGATGTGGACAAAACTGGGAGGGTGCAGAAGAGAGTGATGAGAATGATCAGGGGTCTGGAGACTGAGCCCTACGAGGAAAGGCTGAGGGCCTTGGGAATGTTTAGTTTAGAGAAAAGGAGATTGAAGGGGGACATGATTGCTCTCTTTAAATATTTGAAAGGATATCATTTGGAGGAGGGCAAAGAGCTGCTCCAGTTGGAAGCAGAGGATAGGACCCGAAACAATGGGCTTAAATTACATGCAGAAATGTACTGGAAAAACTTTTTCATGGTCAGAGTAGTTCAAAAGTGGAATCAGCTACCTAGGGAGGTGGTGAGCTCCCCTTCACTGGCAGTTTTCAAGAAGAGGTTGGATGAATATTTGTCAGAGATGCTTTAGGCTCATCCTGCATTGGGCAGGGGGTTGGACTAGAAGTTCATATGGCCCCTTCCCACTCTGTGATTCTGCGATTCACTAAACAACTTACCTTTTATCTGTTCTCTGAGCAGAACCACAAGTGACAAAAGGCACAGATTGGACACTTGCCAGCTTCCCTCAAGTTTTGATGGGAAATGTAGGCAGCTTGGCAGAATGTTGGACAAGTGACAGTTGAAAAGTCCATTGGACAGCAGTCAGAGAGCCGAGCTGCGAGACCAGGATGCCTACATTTCCCATCAAAACTTGAGGGAAGCTGACAAGTGTCCAATCTGTGCCTCTTGTCACTTGTGGTTCTGCTCAAAATCTTCATCTATATTTACTATATTTACTTTATTTATATACTCCCTTTCTACAAGGGGGACTCAAAACAGCTCCCATCATGCCTCCATGTTATTCTCAGAACAACCCTGAGGTAGGTAGGCTGAGAGTGTGTGACTGGATCAAAGACACTGAATGCGGAACTACAAATGACAAAAGGCACAGATTGGACACTTGTCAGCTTCCCTCAAGTTTTGATGGGAAATGTAGGCATCCTAGTCTTGAAGCTTCGCTCTCTGACTGAAGTCCAATGGACTTTTCAACTGTCACTTGTCCAACATTCCGCCAAGCTGCCTACATTTCCCATCAAAACTTGAGGGAAGCTGACAAGTGTCCAATCTGTGCCTTTTGTCACTTGTAGTTCCGCACTAAGTGAGTTTCCACAGCAGAGTGGTAATTCAAACCTGGGTCTCCCATATCCTACTTTGAAACTCTAACCATTACACTACACTTGCTTTAGGGGAGCTGCTGTTGAGCAATAGAAAGCAGCAGGGCCTGGATGATTCATGCAAATCATGTGGTATCAAGTCATCCAGTGGTTGATTCTAGGCTTGGTCCCAATGAGTCCTCCTTCAAAGGACAAAACTCCCTGGAAAGAACCCTACCCCCTACCCTTGCCTTTTACTGACAGAAACTAAGCCTGGAATACTGACCTAAATGTTAGCTGGTTACTTAGCAACAGTCACTGTGTTAGTGGTCAGACTTGCCCTCATGATATTTAGATGGCTATATCATAAGCCCCTCCCTGTATGTGTTTTAAACACAAATTGCTGCCTAAGCCAGGCAGAAGAATGGAAGCCAGATGTCGGCCAGGAGACTGAAAAATACTAGCATGTTAAGTGTCAGGCAAGACCAACTTTCAGCCCCCACAGCCCAGAGATGTGCAAAGATCCTAAGACAATAGGGTCTTCCCAGTGTTCCTGAATTAATCACCTTAACACACCCTACTGATCTTCCCTTATCCACTCTCCTATTTTCAGGTGATTCAGGGCTCTGATAGCCTTACCTACCTATATATCACGGGTTGTCAATCATCGCTGATAACTTTAGTTTGCCCAGGAAGGTTTTATCAAACCTTCCCAGTTTATTGTCTCACCTCAGAGACAGCTTACAGTTTATTGTCTCACCCTGGAGACAGCCTTCTAGTTCTTTGACCCACTCTGGAGACAACCATTAAGTCATTGTTTAGGGGGGCAGAAGATGTAATCTTGCCCCAGGGTACGTTCCACAGTATAATTGGATTACCCCTCCACCATAGTGATGTGCATGCCCTTGGATCCAGCATCAACCCTCAGACCTCTGTTCAAGCTCTTCTACATTGGCATGCTGATTGCTCAGCACTCTCTCTCCTGGATGCACTCTTCAATCTCTCAAACTGTATCCAATTTTCACCACTGCTTTCTTGTTAGCTGTGTGTGTGTTGTGGGTTTTTGTGTCATATAATAATAATATAATAATAACATTTGATTTATATACCACCCTTCAGGACAACTTAAAGCCCACTCAGAGCAGTTTACAAAGTATGTTATCATCCCCACAACAAAACACCCTGTGAGGTGGGTGGGGCTGAGAGAGCTCCTAGAAGCTGTGCCTGACCCAAGGTCATCAAGATGACTTCAAGTAGAGGAGTGGGGAATCAAACCCGGTTCTCCAGATTAGAGTCCCATGCTCTTAAACACTACACCAAACTGGCTTTATTGACCTTCATTATTTTCAATTGAAAAACCCTTTTGATTGAATATCTTCCTCATTATCGAAATAGTTCTCTAGCAGGAACAATCCTCATATACATAGGTGGTGATCGTGCTAAGTTATCTGCCTTTCTCCTTGCATGCGAATTCCCCCAACTCACAAGGAGACCTCCTCATTGGTTAACTGAAGGTATCTGGTTAAAGCTACAGGAGTTCCTTTAATCATTTTGGGCTTTAAAAAAAACAAAAACAAAAAACTGATGTATTTTTTAGATTTCAGATTTTTCTGCAAACTGAGGTCATTTTCCAGGAAGATTTGCCTGTTCATGGCTCCAATCTCTGGTTTTAAGTATCCCCAAATCAGGGTCATTTGGCCATTAGTATATAAGATTACCACAGAACCCACGAGAGGCACCTCACTTTCCCCTGTATCCTCTTCCTCACAGTTTCTTTCCCTCTTCCTAGCAAGCCCCATATCCTAACCTTTCCACATTTCCTTTTCTCCTTCCTACCCACCACCTTTTAACTGCCTCACCACTTCAGCTATATTTATTAGTTACTTCATTTAAACCTCATCTTTCTCCGCAATGTGGATCCAAAACAGCTTACATCATTCTCTTCTCTATTTTATCCTCACAACAGCCCTGTGAAGTGAGCTAGACTGTGAATGTGTAACTAGCTCTTGGTCACCTAGTGAGCTCCTATGGCAGAATAGGGAATTCAAACCTGGATCTCCCAGATCCTAGTCTAACCGCTGCACCATTCTGGAATGGCTGCTGTTGAACAGTGGCAAGCCAGGTCTGGGTGAGGAATGGAAGTCAAGTGGTAGCAAGTCACTCAGGCCTGAGCATGATTCCTTCCTTCCAGGGGCTGATTGGCTATTATGGGCTCCAAGATGCCTACTGGCTAGGCCAGCCCTGTGGCAGGATAGTGGTGTCTCACCTGCTCAAGCTCCACACAGTATTGTGGAGTTAGTACCCAAGCCTGCACAAAGTGAGGTGGTGTCAGGCCTGCTCAAGTCCTGTGTGAGGTGGTACTTGGCTTACCCAATTCCTACACAAGGTGAAGGAGGTGGCACCCAGACCACCCAAGCCCCATTTGAAGTGAAGCAGTGCCTGGATCACCCATTCAAGGTTAGGGAGGTGACACCCAACCAATTGGGAGAGGCCCAGCCTTTGAGGGGCATGGCAAGGGCTGACAGACTGCTTCTTCCATTATCCCTCCCTCCTTCGGGTTGTATGGTTTTTTTTCCAGGGCTGTTTTTCACTCCTAGGCTGCCTGTGCCTTCTCCCTCAAAAGTCAAAACAGCCCTGGAAAGGGCCCTGCCTGTCCCCCTTTCTTTTACTGCCAGAAGCCAGGGCTCAAAGGCTGGCAATACTATTGTGATTGCCTATCAATGGCCATTAAGGGCATTCATTTCTTAAAGCTACTTTTTAATATATTTCCTGTTTTCCTGCAAACCTGGGGCATTTTTCAGGTTTGTAGAAAGATCTGTCTTATTTATTCATGGCTCCAATCTTGAGACTTAAATATCCAAAGATTCAGCCATGCTGAGAATTAGATATACCGATAATAACACTAATACTGGCAGCATTTTATAGTTCTCAGGAGCTGCTGTAAATGCAAAATTAAAAGATATGTGATATACACCTATAAATCACTGATCTATGAAGATTCGCTTTGAGCATCTCTACTTTTATATCAGCTCTCCTGGCCACTAGGTGGCTGTAACTTTCCAGAAAAACACCAAAAGACAATATATTTTTAATAATTTGTTTAAGCAGGACAGCATTTGTTTTGTTATATGTAAAAATGCTTTTTATGATTAAACTTCACAGTCCACGGAACAAGTATTAGGATTAAGTGGTACAATTAATGACACTCCATTGGTGTAGCAAATACTTAAGCTTAGATCCTTGCTAGTTTGTGAAAGCAGAAGGTACTTTGATCTATGGAAGAAAAAGCTCATTTCTGCCAATTCCCTCCTTTCTTGAGGGACGCTGACCTCCTGTTGCAGGATTGGGGGACATGACAGGTTACCAGGGAGAGTTCAGAAAGTTCCCTTCCACAAGCATTGCTCAGCTTACGTTGTATAGGATCCAGACCTTAGAACTTTGCTCTAGAGCAATAATGCAAGGTAGTTCAAGAGCACCATGCAAAGCCTATTATAAGATATAAGAAGAGAAAGGCAATAGGATGCTGGAATATAGGACAGCAGGGTGGTGATCCTATTCTTTTTTTAAACTTAGTTTGGCATAACAATAAAGCATTTACAAATAAATGTGTTGCACCTTGCTGAAGGGATAGCCGCTTGGTTTTCCTTATTCTGGGTGCTGATCACAGCCACTCCAGCAATCAGCAAGCAGGACGTACTCCCTTTTTGTTTGTGAGACTGAAAGCTCCACCTCCTCAAAAGACTTGGCTTTCCAATCTCTGAATTTGTTCTGGGGTATATCCATGCCCATGTCATGGATTCCAGACTTAGCTTAAGTAAAATTATATTTATTAGCTTAAGGAGTGTTTGCAAAGCATAAAACACTCTCATACAGGCAACAGACATAAAACAAAAAAATCTTACTGTTGCTACATAAAATTCTGCTTATCTAAAATTTAAGAGCTTGCAACCTAACGATGGTTCTTGTGGGTTTTCTGGGCTGTATTGCCGTGGTCTTGGCATTGTAGTTCCTGACGTTTCGCCAGCAGCTGTGGCTGGCATCTTCAGAGGTGTAGCACCAAAAGACAGAGATCTCTCAGTGTCACAGTGTGGAAAAGATGTAGGTCATTTGTATCTACTCAGGAGGGGTGGGGTTGAGCTGAGTCATCCTGTAAGAGTTTCCCAGGGTGTGGAATGCTAATGGCGGGAGGCTTCACTGTATCCTGAGGAGGTTCTTTTGCATATGGATTGGTACTTGATGTGCTAATCTTCTCTGCAGGGCTATTGTCGGGGATAGAATGTTTTGTTAGCCTGGTGTTTTTCAGAACTGGAAACCATGCTCTGTTCATTCTTAAGGTTTCTTCTTTCCTGTTGAAGTTTTGCTTATGCTTGTGAATTTCAATGGCTTCCATGTGCAGTCTGACAAAGTAGTTGGAAGTGTTGTCCAGTATTTTGGTGTCCTGGAATAAGATACTGTGCCCTGTTTGCGTTAGGCTATGTTCAGCCACTGCTGATTTTTCAGGTTGTCCAAGTCTGCAGTGTCTTTCATGTTCTTTTATTCTTGTCTGGATGCTACGCTTTGTGGTCCCGATGTAAACTTGTCCACAGCTGCAGGGTATACGGTATACTCCTGCAGAGGTGAGGGGGTCTCTACTGTCTTTTGCTGATTGTAGCATCTGTTGTATTTTTTCGGTGGGTCTGAACACTGCTTGAAGGTTATGCTTTTTCATAAGCTTTCCCATCTGATCAGTAATTCCTTTGATATATGGCAAAAACACTTTTCCTGTAGGAGACTGTTTTTCCTTGGTTGTTTGATTCATCCTGGGTTTGATTGCTCTTCGGATCTCATTTCTGGAGTAGCCATTTGCCTGAAGTGCGTGGTTTAGATGATTAATTTCCTCATTGAGAAAGTGCGGCTCACATATCCGTCTTGCACGATCCACTAATGTTTTCATTATGCCTCTTTTCTGTCGGGGGTGGTGATTGGAGTTTTTGTGTATGTACCGATCAGTGTGAGTTGGTTTCCTGTAGACCTTGTGACCTAACTGAAAGTTTGCTTTGCGGATGACCAAGGTATCCAGGAATGGGAGTTTTCCCTCGAGTTTTTGCCATATATCAAAGGAATTACTGATCAGATGGGAAAGCTTATGAAAAAGCATAACCTTCAAGCAGTGTTCAGACCCACCTGAAAAATACAACAGATGCTACGATCAGCAAAAGACAGTAGAGACCCCCTCACCTCTGCAGGAGTATACCGTATACCCTGCAGCTGTGGACAAGTTTACATCGGGACCACAAAGCGTAGCATCCAGACAAGAATAAAAGAACATGAAAGACACTGCAGACTTGGACAACCTGAAAAATCAGCAGTGGCTGAACATAGCCTAACGCAAACAGGGCACAGTATCTTATTCCAGGACACCAAAATACTGGACAACACTTCCAACTACTTTGTCAGACTGCACAGGGAAGCCATTGAAATTCACAAGCATAAGCAAAACTTCAACAGGAAAGAAGAAACCTTAAGAATGAACAGAGCATGGTTTCCAGTTCTGAAAAACACCAGGCTAACAAAACATTCTATCCCCGACAACAGCCCTGCAGAGAAGATTAGCACATCAAGTACCAATCCATATGCAAAAGAACCTCCTCAGGATACAGTGAAGCCTCCCGCCATTAGCATTCCACACCCTGGGAAACTCTTACAGGATGACTCAGCTCAACCCCACCCCTCCTGAGTAGATACAAATGACCTACATCTTTTCCACACTGTGACACTGAGAGATCTCTGTCTTTTGGTGCTACACCTCTGAAGATGCCAGCCACAGCTGCTGGCGAAACGTCAGGAACTACAATGCCAAGACCACGGCAATACAGCCCAGAAAACCCACAAGAACCATCGTTCTCCAGCCGTGAAAGCCTTCGACAATACATTGCAACCTAACGTCTATGATTGGCATCCATATGTGCCCCCTCCCATGCCTGCCTGATCTGGCATAGAGACATGCTGAGGAGAAAGAAATAAAGGAACTGGGTGAACTGAGAAGCCAAAATTTCTAGGACTCAATGCATCATCCAGCAACTCAAGAGCCAAACAGGGCCAAGCTGTTTATTTGGATTTCAGCTATGTGAAAAATCTAAGGAGCGCAGATAAAGCCTCTCTGAGAACAGCCTCCCAAGGCTGAATCACTGGGGAATTCAGAGACTGCTTTGCAGATATTATTAGTCAGCCCATACAACACATATCTGAGCTAGGCCAGAATCCCATCAGCACTTACAACTCTGAACCTAAGAGTCTCTCTATACAGGACTTCTGGCTTGTGTTCTTCACATGTCAAGAGACATGTTAGCCCGGAAGCATAATTTTAAATAACAGAGCCAGTGGAAATCACCCTAGGAGAGGTGGATTCTCTCACAGCCCTCCACCACCTCTGGCGTGCCAGACTGTCTTCCTTTCCGGAGCCTTTGCCCTGCCACCCTCGCTGCTTAATACTTTGAATTAGCCAAGCCTCGGCAGGGCAAAGGCTCCACAAGGGGAGACAGTCCAACATGCCCGAAGCAGCGAAGGGCTGTGAGAGAATCCATCCCCTCCAGAGTGATCTCCGCCGGCTCTGTCATTTAAAACTATGCTTCCTGGCTAACATTGTATCTCCTGGCACTTGACAAACATGAGCCCAGGTGTAGAGAGACTCTCAGTTCAACCATTTTTACCAAACCCTGGGTTTGGGCTCACAACTATAACATATAGTATTTTCCTATAGACTGGGGTTTTTTTGTGGTGGTACTCATTGCTGGTCCTGAGTACCAGCACCTTTCGGGAGGCTCTCTGAAATCCTGAGCTGGGAATTGGTAGACATCAGTGCAACCTTATATATGTATACTAGTACTTTTGTAGCACAGTATATTGTATCCCAGTTCTCTCTTTCGATCTCTCCTGCTTTTATCTACTCCTATTCAGTAATGTTGTTTGTTTAAAATATTTATATCCTGCTGCTCACTAGTAATCTCCAAGTCAAATAGCAAAAAATTAATTTAAAAGCCACCAGAGAAAGAAAAAACATATTAAAACGAAAAGCTAGAACAAAGCCAAAAACCCAACAAAACAATGGAAACGAAAGAAAAAACATAGCTTGCACTGGCACTAAAATAAAACCGCTCTACTGATTCAGACCATTAGTCCATCAAAGTCAGCATCATCTGTTCCGGTTGGCAGTGGCTCTCCCAGTTCTCAGGCAGAGGTCTTACTCAACACCTCTTGACTGAAGATTCCATGGATTGAACCTGGGAATTTCTGCATGCCGAGCAGATGCTCCAGCACCGTGCCACAGTCCCTCCTCAAAGCAGGTCACCCCCAAACTATCTTGTAGGGAAGAGAGTCTCCTTGGCCTACCTTCTAGAAGCCGGATGGTAAGGGCACGCACAACGTGCAGCTCACAGCAGTCAGCATTCAGGAATTCTGAATACTAAAGAATGTTGATGCCCGTCTTATTCATGCAAAGAAGACAAGCTGCAACCACCCCTTATACTTGCAGAATACTGCAGTCACAAAAAGGAATGCTATGCAAAAACATAAGAACTGAAAGGCAATACCAGTGCTAACGGGGTAGGGGGAACCAGCCACAGAGTATAAGACTTATAAGGAGGGTACTCCTGCTGCCCATAATCCCATATTCCTGCATCTTGCTTCCTGGAGTGGCTTACCAAATTTTCCTAGAAGCCTCCAAGTAGGCGAGGCAGATTGACCATTAAGGCCACTAGGAAAAGTCCCAGTGCACCAATGGCTTGCCACCCCTAGGGTCAGAGCCATCACCACTGTAAGCCACTCTTCCCCACCTACCATGTGGCAGCCTTGTGTGACGTAGGCATGAGCTGCCAAAAGTCTGCTCTTCCTCCTTCCCTCTCCTCTCTTTTAGAGGACAGGGTCTTTTTCCAGGGCTGTGCAGACAGGACACTAAAGCCAAAGCCTCCCTTATAGTTGCTCCACCTCACTGATGCTGCATCTGAATAAGGAGGTTCCACTGCCTCTTAACAGGAATATTGTTTACAAGATTTATATCCCACCTTTCAGCCAAATCAGGGCCACTAAGGCAGCTAATAACTAAAAACAGAGCAGTATAAAAAGAGACATCAATTAAAAGCATAAGACAAGGAGGGGGATTATAGAGGGAATGGCAAACAAAACAAAACTAAAAGGTCTTTATCTGCCTGCAAAAGACAGTGATAGAAGGGGAGATTTCTACAGTCTTGGCTCTGCAACTGAAAAGACCCTCTTTCAGGATGCCCCTTGTCTAACCTCAGGCAGGGGGAACCCAAAGCAGGGCCCCAGAAGATGACCACAGTGGCTGGGTAGGTTCATATGGGAGTAGGCGCTCCTCATGAATTTGCCTACTTCCCATTTGAAACCCCTTAGTTAGCGATCATTACAACATGGGTGGACATGTAAGTGATTACCAGGCCACAGATAGAGCATGCTATACAGGATATGATTAGCTATGGATGGACCCTACCTGACTGATACTGACATCAGGCAAATGGGCAATTCAGTTGATGCACTGGGGTAGGATCTTCCACCATGGCCATCACACTTCATCCTTCTTCCTTTTTGCCTTTTAGACTGGACCGCCAAATACTTCATACTTTTCTTCATACTTTTACTTATGTCGTCCTAGTTCTTAATGGTCTGTATTTGAGAATTAACCTTTTTAATGGCTACAGATTATTCTTTCTTGAACATTTAGGGAACTCATGCCTCCGTTCTTCCAGTGATAATGGAGCTGCATAATGAAGGCTGAAGCTATAACCTTATCTTCCAAAAAGGCAATTGGAAGTACATTTGAATGTTCTCGGTGCTTAAATGCTTTCTGTGCTAAACTGATACTTAACTTGGGATTTGTTCTTTATTCTTTGTCAAAGTAATGGAGACACAATCAAATATTTCATGAGGGAATTCAAACCACTGTCCCTCATCCTCATAAATACGGTATTGTCTAAAATGACTTATCTCAGTAGCAACTTGGGCTCAGATTTATTGTACAGTTCATCAACTTCTCAGCATGCTGGATAATGAATGTTTCATTTACATTGCTAATTGACAAGCCATGGTTCCTCCAACCTTTAACCCTTAAGATTTATCACAGTATCACCATATGTCAATATAATTGCATTTAACTTGCCTGACTTTTTTTATAAAAAGCTTTACTAGCTGTAGAACAACATATTTACAAAAAGATCAAAAGGGCAACAATAAATGTAAACTCAAAGTCACAAGATGACAAGATTACTACTCAACTAGAGAATATTTTCTTTTGTATTTGTTATTTTTAAAATTTGCACATGATATTTTGAAGATGAGGTAAAACAGTCTCATGGAATGGGTGCTGCACCATACCTCAGTAGAGGTATAAACTTATCCAAGGATGGAGACAGCATTTAAAAAGTAGAACTGTCAAAAAAATTAATATTTCATCCTTAGTGATGTAAGCAGTGCACTCAGGATAGTTTCAATACAAAAGAATTCTTTGCCACCTACATAATGCTTGGTTTGGGAGTCACATCTGAACATCTTAAGACAAGAACAAGATTTCAGTCCCTGTCATGCTTGCCGAAACAGATCTCTGAATGGTTAGCTCATAGCAGGACTTGAACAAACAGATGTTCTGTTGAGAAGCTATTTTTCTCAATTGCTGCGCATTTCTTTTCTCTCGGATTTTGGATGAGAAATATCAACAGGTGTTCCCTGCTTTCATAGACCTCTGCTAGAACTTCCTCTATCCCTACTTCTGAGGCATTTGTGTATAACAGAAAGGGCAATTGGGCCCTTGAAGCACAGGTAGCCCAGACAAGATCATTCTTAAGTCCTGAAAAGGCTGTTGATATTGGGGAGATCACAGCATGGGTTCCAGGACCCCTTTCCTGAAAAGATCTTTTCATGGAGCTATAGGTGAAGCATAATTAGGAATATACTTCCTGGCACAGATTATAGGTTTTTCAGTAGTTTTCTTCTTAAAACCCTGCATGGTTTGGGACCTTTGTATCTGAAGTACCACTGAAGGACCTCTTTCTCCCACAATTATGAAACAGTATCCCCAGGGAAGCGTGCCTGGCTCCTTCCCTATTAATCTTCAGGAGGCCGGAGAATCAATTTTTATTTAGGACAGTTTTTAATTAACTTTGTTTTTATGTTACTGGCAGTTCTAAACTGTGTTGTTTTTAAACTTTGTTCTTTTTATTTATATTATAAGCTGCCTTGAGTTCCTGAATGGTAGAAAGGTAGCAAACAAATGTTTTAAATAAATAAAAATAAAATAAACTTATAGCGGGCCAATAAATTAGTCTCCCACCTATATCTTTTCAGTTCCAGATGCTGTTTGGTGTAGTGGTTAAGAATGGCGGGATTCTAATCTGGAGAACAAGGTTTGATTCCCCACTCCTCCACTTGAAGCCATCTTGGGTCAGTTACAGCTCTTTCAGAGCTCTCTCAGCCTCAGCCACCTCACAGGGTGATTGTCGTGAGGATAATAATAACACACTTTGTAAACCGCTCTGAGTGGGTGTTAAGCTGTCCTGAAGGGCAGTATATAAATCCAATATTGTTGTGGTTGTTGTTGTGGTTATTATTCACCTTCCCCTTTTCCTCTCAGGAGAAGCCTGTCAGGGTTAGGGCAGATGGGTCTACACTGTGATTCCTGGGTGCTCCAATACTTAGGGGCTGTCTGTGAACTGAAGTTAGTTGCCAAGCCAGAAGTCTAGATCACCCATGAGCTGGGACCAGAGACTAGGACTACTAAGGAACTCACAATGAAACCCTATTCATTCAAATGGGGCATCGTCATGGCCTGCCTCACATTTAAGACTGCATAAAATCACTCACTGCTACAAGCCTATATGCTCCTTGCAGCTTGGGATTTTCCTGTTGTCAAACCAGAAATTCTGATTGTATCATCAGAACCTTTGGAGAATGCCAGGAAGTCATATTGAGGTCCCCGGAGTCCTTTGGATGCCTCATTTATAAGCAACTCTTTCCTATCAGGGCAGTTACAGGGAGATCATCAACTAACATGGAAGAATAGTCATGTCAATTCCCTGTACTTGGAATACTAACTAAAGTGCTGGATGTCCTTCAGGCCAGTCATATCAATACATAACCCTCTGCTACTGAATACAGGGTACAAGTACAGGGATCATTTCCACTTGGCAAAATATCATGGCACTGCTTGTATATTTCTGTTTGCCACCCAAATAATTGGATCTGTACCATCAAGGGTTAGATCTTGGCATTTCCCCTTTGCATAAGTGGCCCAGTTTTCCACACTAGAAATATAGACCATGTTTTTTTCTGTTCCCTGCACTGGTATTTCCAGACATTTTCCAATTCTTACTGAAAACTGTGTTGCCTTCTCTAACTGGTGCCCCCATACAGGACATCCTATGGGGTTCTCTCCAGTAAGGAATCCATGCCTTCCTGGTCTGCTGGCTATTCTAGCTGGCTCTGTCCCTCTATCAAGACCTTCTACATGGCCCCACCAGGACAAGACCTGTTGTGTATTGGGCCGAGAAGGCCTCTAAAGTATTTATTGTATTGATTGCAATGCACTATACTGTATTGAGCTTAAGGTTCAGTCAAGGCTCCCAATGCCTGCATTCTCATTGGTCCTTCATCCCTGCAATATCATAGGTTACTTTCTCAAGGCAGCAGCCAATCAGTCCTCTATAATAAAGACCAATCAGTGGCCTGCCTACTTCAAACATTGTATATAGTTTATGCAAATAATGGTATTGTAAAGTATGTATTCTTATTGGCTATCAGTTATTCTGGGGGTGGAGCTGCTGTATATATATTGAGGGCTTCTGTTCAGTCAGTCAGTGTGTGTTGTGTTCCTGCTAAATAAAGAGCTGTTGAATTACCTCGTGTCTGAACCCACTATTTAATAAGACCCCTCAAAGTTTACCAGAAAGGCCTCAATACTATATGGAGAAAACTCTCCAAAGATCCTTTATGGCAGGCAGCCTTCAGTAAGGAGTAACTCCTTGTGTCAATTACCTCACCATCCTCTCCTGTGAGTCCTGTTTTTTGTCATTAAGCAGGATATCATATCCTCTTAGGCTTTTGCCATCCATTAGCTGAACTGACTGAGCACTACTTTTCCTGTAATCTTGAGTTGTGTTACTCCTCAGATCTAATAAGCAATGCCTTTTTACCTCATTTGAACAATAGGCACTGTCTAAGTGGGGTTCTGATGCCCATAATTGCCACAGCCAGTCCCAGCCATGGACTGTACTCCCAACAGATATCCAAGCAACACCTGATATTAGGTGAATGCTTACTTTATCACTGGTCCTATTAAGCTGCCTGTCTCATTAAGACGTATGGGAAGAACAGTGTTCCTTTACATCTCGGTTTCCTGTTCACCAACAAAGAGGTAACTGTTGTGTGCCACTATCATACCTCATCTGTCACTGGAATCAGTTTTTGCTGTTATGTATGAGCAGCATACTCTGTTGTCAATTCCTGACAGTTGCTGACCCCAGTATTCTAAATATAGACAACTCTTACAGGTGTCCCGGCACTGCTCAGGCAAATACATGGTTGTGCCATTTTCACAACAACCTGATCCACTTCCTGTCAGCCTGTCCTATGCTCTGGCAGCCTTACTACATTTCCTAGTAGTACTGGGCCACAATGACGGATGGACCATTTTGTTTGCCCCTCTAAATAGGTAGTAAGAAGTAGTAAAACAGAATCCAAAACTCCAACAATAAGAAATGTAAAAAAACCTCGATTTGCATTCAAAAGCAGCTATTCTTGCTTGAGAGGAAAAGAAATATATGAAAAGCTTTTAACAACATACATCAAACTGTGCATTTGATGATAAGAGTTAGATATGTGCATATTTCAGTTGTCCATTTCCAGCTGCTTTTGTGGCATCAAACTTTTTTATGTTAACGGATCACATTATTATCGCATTTAGAAAAGAATAATGGCATATGGTGTTGATACATCATTGGCAGCACAGAGTGCCATTTGAAAACATGCTTGCTCTTTGCATCACTAATAGTGGGCCAGAGAGACACTTGGGTTTTAGCATTAAGCCACTGCTTGCTCATATTTAATGATGTAGCACAACAAATGGATACAAGTTCCATGGAAAATGACTTGTATGTTGAACAATTCTTGAAGTCAAGCTTTTGTCAATGGACTAAAATGAACCAAGCTTTATTTTTTTCATTAATGAATCTATACAAAGTTTTCTGAAATAGCAGTAGGGGGGCCAGGAATCAATGTGGAAGGGATGCATTAGTGATTAAGGAGTTCATACTATTTTAAGTGATAATAGGACAGATATACAAAGCTATAAGGAGACAAGGAATGAGATGCTAGTATTTATTTTTCCTATATACAATGTAACAAAAGGTAATATGAATATAGAACTGTTTTAATTTTGCATAATTACAAATGACTACACACAACTACAGATGAGCAATGCCTAAGTGCTTACAGACATGAAATTCTGTACAATTTGTTTGGTTTTGGTTGTGAGTTTGTGTGTGTGTGTGTGTGTGTGTGTGTGTGTGTGTGTGTGTGTGTGTGTGTGTGTGTGTGTGTGTGTGTGTGTGTGTGTGTGTGTGTGTGTGTGTGTGATCAGGGTAAGGTTAGACTATAACTGGGTGAGATACAATTGATGCATTTTGCATGTGTCATGCATTTTGCATTATAGCATGTGTAGGTGACCTAGCTTTAGAGAACAAGTTTAGTTGTGCAGCCATGTTGGTCCTCAGTAGAACAGCAGGATTTGAGTCCAGTGGCACCTTAGAGACCATCAAGATTTTCAGAGAGTAAGTTTTCAAGAGTAGAGCAAACTTCTTCAGACTTGGGTTGAATTAAAAAAGAGCTCTACTCTTGAAAAGCTTACACTCTGAAAATCTTGATGGAAATCTTGTTGGACTCAAATCCTGCTTTAGAGGACCATTGGTACAATACAGTGCAGGTTGACTAAAGTAGCACTCAGTATCTTTACAACTTAATTGGAATTTATTATTCTATGCTACACACAAGAAAATAGTGGTCATGGGTCATCTTGAGGTTCACTAGAGCTGAAATAAATATATGCACATCAGCAGAAATAAATACGTGCACATCAGCAAAAGTTGAATTTTCAATGAGAAATTATAGCTCAAAATATCAATGCTTAAGTTTAAGTGGCACTTAATCAATTGTATTTCAATAGGCAACAAACAATCTCAAAAATTGTTAAATATAAAACAGCATTGTATTATATCTTTTGAAGTAAAAAAAGCAACTATCAAATATTCAAGTGTTCAGAGAATAGCCACTAAATATTTTACATCAAAATTCTTAGATGATGATCTTGAAAATCTGAGGAAACTAATTTCAACTTGACATTCCATTCAGGCAGCAAACTAAGCTAACATGAAACAAGTGTAACTGTTTTGACATGGTATATAGATTGGCAAAGCACAGCAGGGCCATTGGTCCAGCCCTGAAAAGTCTGGAAGCTAAACCCATTATTTCAGTTCTAAACTATACAAACCGTGCTTTGGTATGATATCTGATTTGAGTGTTAAACTGGATGACAAACATCTCATATGTACAGGACTTGTGGGCCGTATGACTGACCGACTGACCGACCAACTGACTGACTGACTGATGGAACGATAAGTTGTCTTGATTATTTATTTATGTGAAACTGAGCCAGTATTTCTGTAATTATCTGAAGCAGGGCAGACAAAACTGACAGGATCAAGCCCATGAAATAACCTCAGAAAAAAATGACAAAATTTGTTCAGCCTACACAGATGTACTAATGTTTATCACTACAAATATGAGTTTTAATTCGACCTAAGGCATCAACAATATCATAGCTACTATCCTTCAGAGTGGTTCATTTTATCATTTTAACATACACAGAGTGTGTTTAATAATGGCTTTTTGGCTGCCCCATTTGTTTTTAGAAGCTGATTATTTAACTAGAAATATATCTAAGAAGACAAATCAAAGAATACTTCCAGCTATACAACAGATACATCATGAAGTCGATGTTTTTTAAAAGTTTGATTTGTTTATAAAGTGCGGTGTTTTCAGCATCCAAAAACATGATGTATATTTTCTTATAAAGAATGCAATTAAAATAATATATAAATATATACACACTGCAAATGTAATACAGATAACAAATTCATTTAAACCCATTTATGCACATTAGTAACACACCATGTGGCAGAAAGACTAGGACTACAAGAAGGCCCCTTGGCGATTTATTTTATATTAAATCCCTAATGGCCTCTCCTTAGCTTTGCAAAAATATGCACAAAAGTCCAGATGATGAAGCCATTGAAGTGAATGGTTATTTATTTGCTAAACAAGAGCCCTATGTTTAATGTTCCTTAGACATAAGGTAGTCTGCAAAAGTCGCATTCCTACGGCTCCATACATCATTTATTTTACATACCCTAACTCCTCATAACAGACAACAGAAAAATATCTCACAAGTTACTTGGAATTTTGTTTTGAATGCCATTACTGGAATATTACATAGTAGCATATTTATTTGGCTTGCTAGCGTCAAACTACAACTTTCTAAAATCAGCCTGAACTCCATTTTAAACGCCATGTATATGTTTGTTCAGCAGCAGAAAATATTTTAATCTTTATGTGTTCATAAATTACACAGGACTAATTCAGTCCTTTAGAACTACACATACTTAAGCAGATTAATAAATGGTTTTAAAATATCAAGCAAACTATGGCCAAGAAGAAACATACTTTATACGAACATGCAATACACCTTTTATAATTAACTGATCTTTACAAAGCAATAAACAATTGACATGATCCACCGTTTCTGTCTTTGCCTGGACTGCAGGATTTTGTTATAGGAGGTAAAATTTCTGGCAATGGTGGGAGTATATCTAAAAACCTCACATCTATCTATTTATATAAAGACAAGTGTCCTGACTGACTCATCAACGTCCAGCCCAAACCCCTGGACCTAGAAACATGAAATTTGGGGAGAACATTCTTTTCATGATGGAAACACCCACTAAGAAAGGATTTTAAGAAATTTGCCCCCTAAGGGGGTAAAAATTGCTAAAATGTGTTTTCCCAAAGGGATACAGCTTTCCTGTGTGGCTGGCAGGCTGCTGCCTGCTTGTGCACCTCCCCCCCCCCCCCGTCCTCTGCCAGCTCGGCCACCCTCCCTGATTGGACCAGCCTTTCCAGGTCATTTGCATATGCAGGCTGGTTGAGGCTCACAACATTCCACACCTCACACACACACCCAGAGACAGTTAGAATACAGATGTCATTTGCATATGCGGCCTGATTGGTCTTCACCCCCACATTCTAAACACTCTGCAGTTGCTATTGGGAATCATTGAATGTGTCCTGAGGTAAAATGCACCTCCCAGTCTTCCCCTAAAAGTTCACTAGGGTTGCCAATCTCCCTGTGGGGCTGGCTTTCCTGTGTGGCTGGCAGGCTCCTACCTGCTTGCACCCCCCTCTCTCTGATTGATCAGTTGTGGAACTCTGTGTTCTGAGGTAAAAATCAGGTCAAGGAAACTGCAGACAGTTTAAGAAAGATAGTACAAGACTCCTGAATAGGGATTTTATATAAAAGTGGTTATCAGGTACCTGGCCTCCCTTCGAGAGCAGGGTCTGGCACCCAAAACTATGCATGGGCACTGGGCTGCCATCGCCTACTTCAGCAAGGCCATGGATTTCCCTGACCCTTGCTATTCACGTCAGGCCAACAAAGGCTGAGGGCAGGTGGCAGAGGTGCCACCTGCCCTCAGCAGACAGCTGCAAGCCCATTACGTGGCTGGTCCTTGAGTGCATCATTGGCTAGCTCCCAGGGCTCTCCCATTCCCCATTTGATCCCAGCCTTTTTAAGACTGCTTTCATTTTGGCCTTTTAGGGGGCCTTCAGGATTGGGGAGCTGGTGCTGATTCCTGCCACAAGGCTTCTGGGCTTGCCCTGGCACATGAAGACATGGTTGTACGGGGGCAGTGGGCCTTCATCTGCTCACACCTATCCAAGACTGACCAGATAGGCTGGGGGACACACTTCATCGTAGGGCCTACTAAGGCATCTCTGTGCCTGGTGCGGGCACTTTCAGCCTACCTTCGGGCCCATCTGGCTGGTGACAACCCCCTGTTGGTTCACATCAATGGCACCTCCCTCACCTGCTTCCAGTTTACTGGAGTCCTCAGGTCTGCCTTAACAGCAGCTGGCCTCCCCACTGGCGAGTCTGGTGCTTACTCATTTAGGATTGGGGTGGTCACAGTCACCTTGGGCCTGGGCCTTCTCCCTCACTGCATTCAGGCCATGGGCAGGTGGAGGTCGAGCATGTATAAGGCCTATGTACACCCCAATCTTACTCTTACCCCCTCTTGTTTTTAGTTTTCACAGGACGGAGGCAGATAGTGTGGCTCTGCGGGCACAGTGTCATCCACTGGGCTGGTTGTTATGCTGCTGAATTGGGAGGAGGCCAGGGGGCCATCACAATGCACTGGTTTGACATGCATGGGATGAGATTTAACACCTTCCTCCCCATGGTGCTGCGACACATATTCGACTTGGGACCTTCAGATGCCTTGGTGATCCAGCTGGGGGAGTACGATTTGAGTTTATAACCAGGGTTGGACCTCTTGCATCATCAAGGGCCGGCAGCTTCTGCATCAACAATTTCCAGGAACTCTCTTGCTATAGTCGGACTTGCTTGGGCAGTGCTCATGGCTGGACACCTCTTTGCCCAAGAAGGTGGAATTGGCCAGGTGGAGTGCAGCCAAGGCAACAGGACATTTCCAGGAGGCATCGGGGAGTGCATTATCCACCACCCAGACATCTCATTCTGATTGGAGGCTTTGTACCATCCAAATAGGGGGCAACTGTCCAGCTGGGGACAGGACATTTGGCTGCAGGACATCCAGGTCTGCCTATGGGATTACCTGCAGGTTTAGGATCTTTGGTGGGACCATTTTAGGACTCTTGTGGCAGTTTGTCATTGGGCATGGATCTGTTTGGGGTTAACACAGACTGGATGCTCTCTTTCCCCATAGCAGGGGATCCCCTTATGGGATCTTGGGGGAGATGCAGAACAGTGACAAGTCTGGCTCAAGGGAACTGTCGGGGTATGCTTGCTCTTGGTGACAGGGGAACCACACGCAGGTGTACACCCAAGTGCATTCCTGCTTACTGCAATCCCATGGTGCCCCCCGCAGCTGGCAGTCTAAGGGGGTGAGGGGGTGATCAGCTGGCAGGTGGGTCAGCCAATCAGGGATCCATGCCCCATGCAGCACTAAGGCTCTGGTAAGCTGTAAGCAATAAAGTTGTGGCCTCTTTTACCTCCAACATGGTTTCTGTATCTCCTTCCTCCATCCTACCCCTCTCCGCTCAAGCTGGTAATACAAACTAACTCTCCTCTAAAGTCACTTTGATAAAACTGTTGTTATTTTCAAAGAAATCCCAGTAGAGAAGAAAAATACACTCTCAGGATTGAGCATAATATAGGGCAACAAAGTTAAAATGCATGAAAGAAATTTGACAATACTACTGAGTAATATTTTGACATCATTTGGGAAAAAATCTCCCAAGAAAGTCAATGAGAGCACCTCAGCAAAGTTCATTTCACCTCTCAGCTGCTACTTGAGCATTAATGCTGCCAATTATATTGGCATTAAGCAGATCTAACAGATTTAAGAATACTTGTCATAAAATAATATGATACCGTAATGGCAGATGCAAACCCTGCAGAAATATCCAGAATGTTTAGCAACATGTCCAATAATAAATAATTTAAACTGTCTTGGAAATAAATATGCCATTCCCAGTACATGCTTTTTTTGTTTTACAATGCAGCAAATGTCACAATAATAATATGCAGGCAAAACTAAACAATCACTGCAGCTACAAATTAACTCTCATGGAAAAACGATAATTAATTTAAAACTGTACATTATCTGAGGTGGGAACTCAATCCTTTACTTATTTTTTTCCAGGTTTATCCTTATATACTAATATATGTTAATATTTTTAAAATATTTTTGTTTCTATACATTTTTGTTTTCTATACATTTTCTATCTTCTTCAGTGTGTATTCCTCTACCACCACCCATGTATCCTGCTGAGAGTATTTAAACAGATTTTAATGACCTGTAATTAGAAGAATGAATACTTAATATAAATCAGTCAACATAAAATGGAAATGCTACCTGATTTAGATTTCCCACAGTTCGATCTATAAATTTTATACAACTAAACCAATGAACTAACGATGCCAATAAAAATGTAAATGCAGTGCCAAGATGCCCTGGCCCATAAAATCCTTAGTCTATTATTACTTGCCTTTTACATATAATATATATAACGCCCCCTCCATGGATGAGATGTAACATTCATAATTAAACTTGATTCCAAGAACAGTAGTTTGAGCCAACAGGGGCCTGACAATATGATCAGTTTATACAGGTCTCTAGAGATTTCTATGTAGACAAAGCATGGCTGCATCTCTGCTTGGTGGACTAAGCCCACTGACCCCACTGCCTCTCTTTGGTTATCTTACAGCAGCCAGGAATCACAGAGTGCACACAGCGCTGCCGCTTGCCCTTGTGGACAATGTTTCCCTTTGTGTCTCTTTGACCTTCTGTGATCACCTGCTTGCTAAACTACCATCAACAGAGGTTCAGCATAGGCTAGCATAAGCACTAGTGCTTCCTCATTATTCTCTCCACACTGAAAAATAAATCAAGAACAAGGTAATGCCAATCAGCTACCAGTGAATGAATCTGAAACTGCCCCTGCAAGTATCAAGAGGGAGTTGAGCATATCAATTACATACACTATATCACAAGCAACATTCTATCAATTGTTCAGCAACCATAAAAATATGCTCATATATCACTGAGAAAAAGAGAAGAAATACTGGCCTTAAAAGAGCTATTTCATTTGGCTTTCTTCTTACCTCCAGATTCATACACACAGTACCAACGGCAACTTTTATTTCTCCATCTGACACCTCCTTCAGATCCTTGAGAACAGCCTCCTCAATCTTGAGCCCTATGGGGCAGATAGGAAAGTTATTGATAAATGTTTGGGATTAGAATCTGGACTCTGATAAATTAATTCATATTTTGTCATGCTAATAAATCCAAAAATGGATTCCTCACACTAGAGTTACCAACTCCAGCTTCAGAAATTCCTGGAGACTTGGAGGTGGTGCCTGGGGAGGGCAGGATTAGGAAAGAGAAGCGAGATCGTCCAGTCTGCCCTCCAAAACTGCCGTATACAGGAAGAACTGGTCACTGTAGTCTAGAGATCAACTCTAATTCCAAGGGAACTCCAGGCCCCACCTTGTGATTGGTAACTCTGTCTCACACACAGCTAATATTGAAACTACCTAGGGATCAGTCTAGACAAAGTAAGACATTGTTTTCAGTTGGGTTTACTCCCAGGAAAGTGTTCTTAGGACTGCAGCTTCTGTATAACATAAGGTTGCTAAATTCAGTTTGGGAAATTCCTGTAGATTTGGAGATGAACCCTAGGAAGGGCAGGAATTGATGAGGGGAGGGAACTCAGCAGGGAATCTGTTATATAATCGAAAATGATCAACATATATAGGTGCATGCTTGAGCCCATATTTATGGTGGACAACAGCATATCTATGAAAAAATGCAGACTGATATGGTTATGGTAACTGAATTTCCAAGTCCATCCCATGGATACTTTCTCTCACATGTTATCTGGACTTAGTAATAAATAATAACAAGTAGGGGACATGCAACGACTTGTAGGGTCATCTCACTTTCCCTCTCTCACCATGTCATTTTCCCTTCCCTGTCTCCCCATAGTCTTTCATCCCTTTCTTCCCACCCACTTTTATCTGCTCCTCGTCTTCACCTTCCCCCCCACCACCTAGCAGCCTCTCCCCTATGGCCCAGTTGCATGCTTGGGAAACTGCAAGGACTTGCAGGGGATACTTCACTTTTCTTTGTATCCCCTTCCTCACACTTTTTTCTCTTTCCCTTCTCCTGGCAGCCTCCATATGCTCACCTTTCCTTACATCCTTCAAACCCACTAAACAACTTACCTTTTGTTTGCCCCTCATCTTCATCTAAATTTATTATTTCATTTATATCCCACCTTTTTTCCCAACAGGGATCCAAAGCAGCTTATATCATTCTTCTCTCCTCCATTTCATTCTCACAACAAGACTGTGAGGTAGTTGAGGTGAGAGTGTGTGACTGGATCAAAATCACCCAGTAAGCTTCCACAATAGAATAGTATTTCAAACCTGGGTCTCCCAGGTCCCACTCTGAAAGTCTAACCACTACACCACACTGGCAGGCTGCTGTTGAACCCTAGCAAGCAGCTGGGCTTGAGTGAGTCATGGAAGTCATGTGATATCATTGCCCAGTGGTTGCTTCTGGGGTGGGCTCTAATGAGTCCTCCCTCAAAGACCAAAACAGCCCTGGAAAGGGCCCTGCCTCCTCCTTTTACTGATGGAAACCAAGCCTGGAATATTGGCTAAACTGTTACGGTTGCCTAGCAACAGCCACTGGGGGCATCTGGTTAAAGCTACAGGTATATTCCTTTTTGTCATTTTTAACACTTTAGATTTTTCTGCAAACCTGGGGCATTTTTCAGCTGTGCAAGAAGATCTGTCTTGTCTGTTCATGGCTCCAATCTCTTGATTTACATAACCACAGATCAGGGCCACTTGGATATTAGTATATATGATATCTGACACTACTGACTGAACAGTATCATAAAAACTAAGCCCAAAGTATGTAATAAAATGCATGTGCATAATCTCACTTCCTCTGCATTGTATCCCAAGTTTTTTTCTAGACTGCAGCTTATCTCCTGTAAACTGTCAAATGTCACCAACAAATATGTCCTGATAAAATATTCTCTTTAACAAGCATTACCACATTCTTGTGCTTAAATAAATGCCAACCATTTAGGGGCAGATTGGGAAATTAAAACAGCCCTAGTCCAAGCTACGTCAAGGGACCCCTGAGGTGCTGGCTGCACTGCAAGGTCACCTCAGCTTGGCACCAGACTGTGGTGACAAAGACAAAGCATGTAGGCTCAGCCATTGTCATTATCACCACGTCCCACATCGGAGCTAAGTGGCCCTGCAGAACTGCCAAAACGGCCGAGGCCACTTCACTCATCTTGCTGTTGGCTACCAGTGGTCCTCCAGAGCAGCAGCCTGCTGAGAACTATTCCAAGGGTCATTCTGCTCCTGCATCTATTAACGCTAAGAATAACCACTACGCAGTACAATTTTTTAAAAAAAAGATTTTCTATATTTTAGAGATTTTGTGATGCTATAAAACATCACCTTCCACAGTAGTCAACAAAGTAAAAATTGTCCTGGTGGATCAAGACAGAAAAAGAAAATGTGGTACCATTTGCATGAAACTGAGCCTCCTCTAGGACACTGATAATCTCTTCTCGGGGTAGCAGCTCTGGGAATTTCTCTTCCAAACTGGAAAGCACTTCCTCCTCCTCTTTGGGCATTTTTTCAGAATCCACAGCAATTGCTTTAGAGAGGATGCTCCCTGTAACGTTTGAGAGGAAAAAGACAGGAAGAAAGTAGCATTCATAATGAGACAATAGTAATAGTTATGATTTTATTTGTTTTCACTCTTCCTCTTTCATGGGGCTTTTAATTTTTTTTAAAAAAATACAGTAGTAGCAACTCTAGACATAAGCTTCTATAAAAGGTCTCCAAATATCTAAAAATAAGTCCATACACAATGATCGTTTATATGAAATACATTCAAACATTGATATGCTTTATAGGGTCCTCAATCCTTATAAAATGCTGTCCAAAGCATATGCTTAAGAGACTCATCTTATAAGGTACAACACCAACATTAATTGGCTTAGATGGGAGTAACTCTGCTTAGGGTTTCACTGAACATTTCTTAAAACATTCCTAAGAATTACTTTTGGATCTGCGCAAACTTAAAATTTATCCCAAATCCTGACATCTCCCAGCAGAATAGCTCTATTAAAATAGTTTGTGCAAAGAAGTACATATTTTGTATTCTAAATTATTGGTTATCCTTTTAAAAAATGAAGAGACAGACAGAGAGACAGAGCAAGAGACCAGTAGTACCTATAAGACTAACAAAATTTTTGGTAAAGTATGAGCTTTCGTGAGTCACAGCCCACTTCATTAGATACAGCTAGAATGTGAGTCCATCTGTCCTTATATCTTGGAGAGTGGAGTGATACAAGCCATTAGAAACACCATCCCTGACAACATCACAGCAGATCTTGCCACTGAACTCTGCATGTTTGCATACCCCCGCTTGTGCAGCATGAACTGGTTCAGACCCAGGCCAATAAGCCCCCGGAAAATCGCACAAAACTCACAGTACAACAGCGTCTTCATAGTGTGCTTTCCCGTCATAATCCCGTTTAATGGCGCGATGACATCAGAAATCATGCCATTAAATAGGATCATGACAGGAAATTGCGCTATGAAGACGCCGTCATGCCATGAGTTTTGCACAATTTTCTGGGGGCTTACCGGCATGTGAAAACAGCCCCATTCATTGCCAACAGTAATTGCTCACAATCACAATATGGCAAACTGGTAGTTATGTTAGCACAATGCATCACAATGGTGCAGATATTTCAGGATATTCATAACAAATACTTTAGAGATGTGATAATTTGAACATGTCCCCTGTGCTGGACAAATGCAGCCCAAATCCTCAAAATGTGACTGGTATGTTAAATTTCCAATGACCTGTTTGTGTACTGAACTAGTCTCTGTCCTAGCATCCTAGTCCTAGTCCTAGTCCTAGCATCACCAGACTTCAGTAGGTTCGTGGTGGCATAACAAACAGACTTTGTATTTTGTCCTGTACTTCCCATTGTACCTATGAAGCACCAGGAACTGGGAGAGGTCACATAACAGAATGTACAGGGGATACCATATACTAATTTAGCCATACTGAGTATAGTTTTCCAAAAAAATAGTGCTAAGAGAAGAGAAAATCACACTTCAAAATACTTTTAAAATACTTGGCTTAAAGTGAAAAGTAATAGGTAGCACTGCCATTTGAAAACATGACAGGCTCATTAGTTTAGAATTAATGCTGATGAAAAGATCAGAATTGATGTGTAAGCCTAATTGTACAGAAAAAAAGATAAAGGCCATGCTTCAGTACAACTACAGTAACATTATTTGATTAATTTTATTTTAATTTATCACTTGTCTACACAGTCTAATTAAATAATTGATAACAAATTGAGTAATAATTGCACAACAGCTTTTGCCAAATCAATTGAGGTTCTCAATTAAGATAAAAGATAAATGTTGGGGTTATATGGTTCTATGTGTTACTGATGGCAAAGGCAATACATGAAAAACTATAACAGATTTTTATTTCTCAGAATCGTAAGCATTACACCATTTGGGGGGGCAGAATCTGGTAAGTTGATTAATCAATCATGGTCAGATTTGTAAAACATTCAGAATGTGAAAATGTTCGAGAACATATTGATGATCCAACTTTCCCCCAGGTGTGTAGGCAATGATACGAGGAAGACAGCAAAAGAACATTCCCAACCTCAATCAGTAGCCAACGGCTCAACCAAATCTCTCCAGAAGGGAGGTACCGAAGGATACAAGTACTATGTGCAGAATTCAGTAATGCAATTAGGTTAGCTATAGCCTCAAAATGTATTTTGTAGGGAACCCACAATTACCGAGAGAACTAGTATGAATCATACACTTCCCAATATGAAAAAAAACCCACTGAAAATCACCTATCTAATTCTGAATGGCATGGGCTTATATTCGAGGATCCAGGCCACTTGGGAACAAAACAGAGGCTTCTGCATCCTGGGAAAAAAACCCAGAGTCACAGAAAATCCTTCTGCCTCACTAATGACCCAATCCTAAGATCACCTTCCATTGAAGATGGTAAATTCATCAGGTAAACATGTTCACTGCAACGTTTGCAGCATCCTAGTTAGAGTGTCAAACTAGGACCTGGGACAACCAAATCTGAATCCCTGCTCTTCCATGGAAGCTTGCCAGATGACCTTGGGTCCATCACTCTATCAGTCTAACCTACATCACAGGGCTGTTGTCATGAGGACATAGTGGAGAAGGAGAGAACAATGTATACATTAAGAAGAAAAGAGGGATATAAATAAAAAATAAAATAATTAACAGACAAATTTAGATATACTAATTAAGTCCACAAAGGACTCCTAATATGATCATAAGCAAACCATTTTCCCAGGTAGATTTTGGTGTACCATATTGCAGTTATATGGCTTCTTGTAACACTTCGACATATGCTTGCTTGTCATAACTACTGCACATGTAAATTGAAGATAAATTGGCACTAAAAGCTCAGCTGTGTTTTACATATAGCACACAGTTAATTTCCATGTTATGTTTATTTTTAGTCTGGTAAATAGCCTATCTTTTCTAAGACACATGATTGTGACTTCACAAAAATACCATGCAGCATGTGGTAGTACTACTATTAATACCTGCTTCAGTGGCACCTTGCAGAAGATGACTGTGATCTCGAGGAGTGAGTGGTGTGCCACAGTCCCTCCATCTTGTGCCCAGTTGCAGACCAATGCAACTGCCAATGCAAAGTGTTTTTCTCTTTGTCACTCTAATGCCAATTGGGCTAATCATAGCATCATGCTATTGCATTTAGGAGTGACCTGCTTAGATTAGCGCCTGGTATGAGAGTTTTAGGGAGAATAGTAGCAGTCTTCATCTTGAACGCTTGCCAGACGCACAGCTTATTAGTTGGCCTTGAATATATCATCTCTCTCTTTGAAGTATCTTAGTATCTATAGAAGTCTTACCAGTCTACACCCATTGAAATCAACAGGCTTAGACTGGAGTAACTCAGCTCATGATTTCACTGCTAGGAACTCCCTCTCCTGTTGAACCTCAGCTCAGGCTGAACCATAGAGGAGCGCTGCGCAACCTGCCAGAACCAGGGGTCCACCCACTGTTGTCTCCAGGGGTTCCTGCCACCAGTAGAAGGGCATAAGCATAAGTTGTATCTTTTCTCTGTTGCTGTTGCATTTACTCATTTCTTTCCTGTACTTTACTGGAGGGATTTAATAAATCTGTTTTCCTTCCACACTTGTGTGCTTATTGTCTTCAAATCCAAAAGAACTATTTGCCCCTTGGCAAAACAACTGTTCAATGTGACACAAGCAGGTCTTATCCAGTATGTCTCAGTGTTTAGTATTATGAGGGTCTGGCAATCCCAGCTCCCCTTGACACGTGTTTCCATCTGTTCTGTTCCTCCTCTCCATCTCCTGGTATTATAAAGAAAGCTGACTTCTAGAAGGAAGGAAGGAAGGAAGGAAGGAAGGGAGTGCCTGCCTGCCTATCTGGGAACAGACTGTTTAATCAAGGGCAGAGCTGTTTCTACCTGCTCAGCCTTATGAATTAGTTTGTTACAAGTTGTAATTGTAGAAGTCCAAAATTCCTTAATGTTTTTCCTCTCACAGTATCTCTGAAGCTTAGATTCTTTCTCCTTGAGAAAGGTGGGATCTAAATAATGTAAATAAAATTAAATTTTTCCTTGAACATTCCTGCCCTACTTGCACTTTTCAGTCCTTATTGTGCAAACCCCACCCTAACTAGCATGGAATAAATATGGCACTCATAACACACCACAGTTTTGCCACTACTTACCTCCTGATACATCCACAGGCAACTTCAGTCATACCATTAAGAAAGGATATGTGCATGCATGTCTACAGGACGTAAGAGAGTGCAAGTCAGAGGCAGTAAATCTGAGTGCAATGAGTGCCCTGGGAACCTCACAATAAGACCAAGTCAGTAGCTGTCAGTAACTGTCAAGGGCAAACAAATGCGGTACCATCCATGACTACAGGCAAAACTGATGGACAAAGTACAATAGCAGTATCCTTTCACAAAAGACATAATTAGTTGAACAGAGCGGGCAAGCACCTAATTTTTATAGCTGGTTGAAAATGTATCTTTCACGGGATCTACATGTGAGTCAGTCACAGATAGGCTGATAATCTTGGAACAGCTGGACACAGTCATATGTTACAAGTAGACATGTGCATAACTGCATCTTATGTTATTGCTGTCCCAGGAAATACTTATAGGAGCTATCCTATGAATAAGAACACCAGAAAGCACGCTGGTTCTAGTTTTTAATCTATTGGCTGTGGCACACAACCATGTTAACTTACAGCGGCCCCTATTTACAGACCCTGCTATAGTTAATTCAGGAGTGGTGGACAAAATTATACACTAGCAAACAAGTTGGACAATCCTTTTGGAGAGAGTCATTAGCAGTGATAGCCATCTTCAGGCATTGAATGGGCTACAGCTGGAAATTAAAAAACGTGGCTATTGTTTGTTCCATCAAGAATTCCATTTTTATGTTGACTTTTGGGGCATTTTGCAGCAGGAAAAGATTCTGTTGCATAGAATAAGGAGTAAATCATGAGGTTGACTGAACTATTTTTAACAAGAGCTTCCAAAGATTCTTCCATCATCTGTGATGGAACATACACACAATCAAGGCAGCTTTCACACGGGATTTTTTCCCCAGGTAGAACACTGCATGCCACTGTTTTATTGCCCACAAGCAGAGCCTTGCTGGATCAGACTAGTGGTCCATCTAGTCCAGCTTACTGTTCACACAGAAGTCAATCAGTTACCTTGGTGGGCCACTAAGCACAGAGGCCCCTGATTTGGCCTCCAAGCACGGCTATTCAGAGGTTTGCTGTTTCTTATATGGAGATTCCCTTTACTCATCATGGCTAGTAGCCACTGATGAATCTATCTTCCTTTTAAAGCCATCTGCCTTCATAGCCATCACTACATCCAGAGCAGTGGATTTCACAAGTAATTATTCTTGAGGCTGCTTCTATATGTTCTAATGTTTTCAGGTTTTTCCTGTCCCAAAGCTGCATTTTCTCGAGAACTCACCTTTCACATGCATTGTCTTCATGAGTGTTTTGTGGGTGTTTGTCTCGAAAAAAAGATCTCAAAACAGAACGTGTTCTTTATCTGCACCTCATCACAAATGATGTTGGTGCATTCCCGCCCAACTTTCCTCTTTTTTTTTGAGCACATGTGGTATTAGACTATAGCATTGTCCCGTCTTTCAGTTTCTGTAGAAACTGTACATGCACAGTACTCTGTTCTCTACCTTGGATTTCCTGCTCAAAGTTTTAAATGCAAAAGTGTTTAATAAATATGTGAACAGTAGAGTAACATGATCACATGATTCCATATCCTAATACATAAAAGGCAAACCATGTTACCGATGACTCACTTCTTATCCCCACGCAGACGCAGTACACTGGGATAAGAAGCGACTTGAGGGCAAAACAGTTTGCCTCCCTGCTGCATCCTCAGGGCCTCCAGAGGCCTGGAAAGGCCTAGCATGGCTAAAGGAAGGCCTGGTGCTGTTCAGGGCTTATGGAGGCATGCAAAGTCCTGGCCCAGCAATGAGAAGACCCAGTGCTGTGGTGCCAACCCTTAACACTGCCTCGGGGCTTCTGAGGAGCCCGCCACTGCCGCAGAGGAGCCCACCACACTAGTGCCCAAGGAAGTCCATCACTGTGAGCTGAAGAGCTCTGCTGCTGTGGACGAGCCCTCCACCATGGAGTCTGAGGAGCCCGCCACCACTGCAGGAAGGTTCAGCATGGCAGTGTGGTTCTACCAAGGTCCCACAGCAGCTGGGAGGGCGGAGCTCACCACCACCTCCACAGGGCCTTGGGAGCAGCACCCGAGGGGCCAGAGGAGGAGGGAGCCCCCTGATCTCTTCACCAATCCTCCCCGACTGATGCCACAGGGAGAGGCACGGGTGGGGGAGCGCTGCTGGGGCCCATTTTATTTTTCCAAACAACAGGCCTTATTGCTAGTTTAAAATAAAATCAGAAATGGCATTCCATTCTCAATGGTGTTCCTAGACTGATAGTCCAGTTGCTGAGTGATCCAATGCAGCAAGTAGTATGACCCCCTTTGTATACGTAGATATCGTAATAGCGCAAGGACTGTTTTAAAACGTTTTAAAAATGGGGGGAATTATATGATTGCACATGCGAGCTAGACACATGTGTGATGTTTAAAGGAGGGTAATGGCAAGAGGAGAGGTTGGAGATTTGTGGGAGGTCTCTTCTGAAGAGCAAAGAAGCCTCCGCATACATTGAAATGGTAGGATAAATGCACGGAATCATGCATCAAAAATAAACAATGACCAAAACAGGTCTCACAAAAAGTGCTTAAAAACCAGGATCATCGTGACTGTTTTAAAAAGTTTTTTTAAAAATGGGGGTGGAATTATAAGATCATGCATGAGAGCCAGATGCATGTATGATGTTTAAAGGAGGGTTAATGGCAAGAGGACCCCAGTACTTACTTCCCTCCAAATCACAGAACTATCCATTTATTCCTACTCTCTCCTTCCCGCCATTTAACCCATTCTTAATATATAAGGGGACCTGACTTCTTATCCCATAACTACTATGCTTACTCAGGGGTCTCTGCTGTGATATCTTGTCAAAAGCTTTTTTTTGAAGTCCAAGTAAATGTGATGGACTGCACTTAGCAGCAGGTTTCTGAAGTGCAGCAAAATCAGAGAGCTGGAAGAGGAAGGGTTAACTATTCCCTAGAATGGAGACTATGAGTGACAGCCTCCTCCCTCTTCTCTGATTGGTCAATTAGAACCAGTCTGAAGGCAGTCAGTTGGTTCTGACAGGTTTTGGAGTCAAGGAATCTGACAAGAAAAGTCAGACAGGTTCACTTTTAGAGTGAAGGGAAAAGACTCCTTTGCCTTAACTGTAGTATTACTGTCCTGAGGAAGAATTCTATCTAAGAATTCAAAGTCTAAGCATCAGCATAAGCTGAAATAAGCTCTACACAGACACCAGAGAACTGGGAGTGTGTTTTAGTGAGAGTGATTGTGTAGTTGGATGAGACTCCCTTTCATGCCAAAAAGAAAAGGGGCTGTATGTTCTGAGGAGAAGATTAATTCCGGCCCAGTTTTGAAGGGGGTTTCGCTCTGAGGAGGGTCCCGACTCCCGGGTCTGTTGTGAAGGGAAAATTGTTTTACACTACTCATGACATAAAGATACCCTCTAGTTTCAAGAAAGGAGTGAGTTAGGTGCACAAAGAAAGCAACTAACTCCAAAAAACCTGAACTGTCATAGGAAACTTTCTGAAGAAACATTGTTGTTGTACCTAAATTGCTAAGTAAAACACTTCTCACAGTTAAGAACCCTAAGCTTCAAGGATACTATTTTGCCTGTTACACGGAGTGTATTCTGCAATACCAACAAAATTTTACCTCCACATTTCCATTCCCTGACGCCATTTGCTCAATCCCTGCCTGTTAAATAAAGCTGTTATTTCTTTTTGAATGTTATACAGTTCCTAGTGCCATTTCCAACAAAAAGGAAGAGGGCTACTGCTTTTCCACTTCAAGTTCCTGGGCTAGGCTAAAAAGCCAAAATTATATCTGCATGTCAAAGTGGGATTAACAGACTTTCAAAACCACAAATATTAACACGCTACTTGGGGCTGCTCAGTCAAAGCAGGGAAACTGAATTTTGGCAGGAAAATCTGCCTCACAGTGGGGAGAGTGAAAGGGGGTCCATCATAATTGTCTACTGGAACACTCTTATACACTTGCTTGTTAATTTGCTTTAAAAGGTTGGTGGGGCCGGGATCACCTTTAGAGAAGCAATGCCTACTTCCTCCCAGCAGACTTTGTTTCTTGATGTGCTTAATAATTCTGTCTTTAATAACAGTTTCTACTAACTTACCTGAAACAGATGTTAGAATCCCCTCTGAACATCTTTTTAAATATTGTTGTTTCATTTGCTACTTTCCGGTTGTCCAGCGTGGAGGCTGATTTTAGTGACAAGTTTCTGGTTTGTAGACCAGCAATTTCACATTTGAGTTCCTTAAGAACTCTCAGGTGTATGCCATCTGGACCAGGAGATTTATTAGTTTTCAGTTTGGTGAGTCATCCTAGAACTTATCTTTTGTTATCTCAATACTATCACACTGCAATACTTCATTTGATAATTCAAATGAAGCGAAGGACTTTACCAAAAGCTATAGCCAAGTATAAAAACAAAAAAAAATTATAGTAGAAGCAGAAAATGTCAAGTATTGTAGAAGCATATAAGACCTCATATTTTAATTTTTTAAAAGCACAAGTAAAAATATATAGGCTCAGAAATATAAATGCTGGGGGGCATGGTGTCACTTTGGAGGAAGAAGAACGTGAAAAGCTGGGCTTTGTTCCCCACTGAACCTAATTAAATATATAAAAGATAATACAGCGTTATGATCACTCATGATATGGGCAAACAAAATGCAGAGAAAAAGAAAGCAAATAATAAAATTTCCAGAAGACTCCAGGATTTCTTCCCCACGATGCAGCTGACTGAAACCCAGTGCAGGGTTGGGAAAGACGCAGATAAAATGGTGTCAGAGCACAAGACAAGGAGAGAATCGCGGTAACAAGTACCAACACAACAAACCCGCGATAAACTAACAAAGGTCCTTAAAGGTAATGAAAAGTGAAACAATTTATTACAGTATAATAAAGAGAAATATATAATATAACCCTTCTGTACTAGAGTCACAAATATATATTTTATGCTCAATAGCGCTCAGGAAAGCAAAAATAGATTATAGGTGGTCAAACTTCACAAAGCTTCAAGTTAAAAATAAAGGAAAACTCTGTCTGGCAGAAGATCAGGAGTCAGGTTTAAATTTATTACAGAATATCAACCAAGATCTACCCATGGACTTTGAGAACCCATCTTTTAAAAGGAAAAGATCACACCATCTACTCTTCAAAAGAATAGCAAAATTCCAGTCAGATACAACCGACAGACATTTTTCTTATTCCTATTTTCTATCTCTCTGTACAGCAAAACTTTTATTTTAATGTTTAATCTTAGGAGACATATCTAAGTGAAAAGTAATAAGCATAGAGATTAAAAATACAAGAATAAAGGTTCGGGGGATGGAAAAGGGAAAATAATATTTTCAACTCAGCTCCTGTAACAAATATGATGCAATTGCTCTGGAAATTGTTCCAGAAATCTAAGAGAAGAAAATTGTCTGAGGTTCCATTGGGTCACATGATAGACAAGTATAGGTCTCCTTTAGTGTTTGTATTAACATAAGTATTTTTATAAACATATATAAATTGTTTTAATTTTTATTCTTTATAGTTGTGTTTATTCATCTCTTTATATAAATATAAGAAAGCTGTTAAGAAATCCCAATAAGAGGAGGGGAATCTAGTTCGCTGTTACTAAAAAGTTATTTACATTTATTAAAAAAAATTATTATGTAAGGAATGTGTGTTGAAAAACTCTTAAAATTAGGCTTGTACTGATCTGTTTATAGCGCATGGTTAATAATATTTATACAATTACTTGTAGAGGTACTGTAGTAATAAAAAGAGGAATAAAGGTTAATAGAAGGAATTAGATGGTGATAATTATAAAATTAATTGAAATATATATCAATATATATATCTTTATTTTTTTCTATAGAACATTTTGTACCTTTTAAATAAGCAGGAAACGGACATCTCATAAACTGAGCTTTAATTATAATCTCATGTATTGTGTGTGGCCCCCAAATTCTATTTAAACAGTACATTTTCTCACTGTCTTACTCAAGAGACAGATGGATCTAATTTCAATATCATGCTTCAATCTGTAAACAAGTGAACTAGCAATTATAATTTCTAAAGAAAAGTAGTTTCCCGTTCTTGAATTTACCAGAATTAATATTATATAGCATTGTATTGTATTTGTAAAATTATACCGCATTTGTAAAATAATTCATATTTGTACTGATGATCTGTATTCTGTTTATATTTGAAAATAATAAAAAAATTAAAAATATAAATGCTTTCAATCTTTTGTGATCTTTGAAGTAAGTATAAGAAAGAAAACTGGTCGCTACAGAAAAGTTTGTTACCAGATGGAAAGAAGCAGAAACTTGTGAAATGAACAACTCACTACTTCCTCGCCAAGGAAAAAAATGTTAACAGAGTTCCAGTTGAAGCAAATTCTGAGTTACCTGGAACTTTTTCACATTAAGGAGCTCTTTACTTTACTTAAAAGTCTGGGCAGGGGGGAGAAATGTTTCCACCTTTTCCAACCCCTACTCATAGCATTGCCTATCAATATTTTAAAATCTGTTTTCATGACTTTGAAATATCCATTTCTCTTGTCGTGCTAACACTGAAATCTATAAAAGATTAGTGATGCAATCCATTTAGCCTTTATGACCATATAAGAAAAAGGGTAAAGCATCTACCCTCCTGCGAATCATTCTTAGAAGCAAGATTTTTTTTTTAAAGGCTGGCTTTTCCCCCAAACACCAAGGATCCTTCTGCAACAATATAGCTGATATGAACTGCCAAAATAGTAATTTAATCCTCTTCCTCAGAAGCCATGCTAGATTATCCATTGCACTGGGTGGTATTTGGGAGCCTGCACCTAAACACATGAATCACAACAATGCTTCTTTGTGCTTTAAAGTGGCTTGTGTTTACATGTAACTATCTGTGCTCCTTGTGGTATCCTTCAAGGCCTTATACAAATAAACAGAAGGAGACATTTCTGAGAGTGCACTGACCCAAGATACCTGACAATCAGTTTACTGAATTACATTCTTGCCAGCTGGCTCCAACCAAAAATGTAATGATTCAGCAATTTAATGGATCCTGAGTTTGGCAACAGTCCCTTAGTAAACATCATTTGGGAAATAAAACGATCAGGCTCAAGTCTCTGGCAGGTTTTCTAATTGTTTGCTTCTGGCATAAACCCAAAAATGGAGTAGGCCTTGACTAACTGCAGACTCTCTCTTAGAGCACTTTGATTCTTGAAGCAAATTCGCTGTGTACATGATGAAATGACTAAGTTATCAGGAGAAAGCAGAGCTTTAAACGGACCTTGAATATGAAACTTATCTTGCATAATAATTCTAATCTTTGCACAGATGTTTATTTTTCTACTCTGCAACACTAATGCTGATTCTCCTATACTGGGATTGCCAATCTCTAGATGGGGGTCTGGATATTTCCTCTGGTCTCCAGACAACAGAGGTCAGTTTCCCTGGAGAAAACAGCTACTATTATACCCTGCTGAGGTCTTTCCCCTCCACAAGCCTCCCGAGGCTCCACTCCCAAATCTCCAGGAATTTAAGTAAGTGAATAAATTCCATTCCTTACTTGTCACTTTTATACATAACTGTGAACTTGCCTGCTGTTTTTATCTTTGTGAAGTTGAACGGCTGGTATGAATATAGTGATCTATTTTAAGGCTGCACAGAATTTCTGCACATGTTGATTTTAAGGACAAATGTAGAGCTTGGAGTGAGGTAGGAAGACTTCCTGAACACACACCCGTAAGTAGATTTCATCTTTTCAAAGTGGTTTACTTCTGTTCATTCCTTCATCATCTGCTGCTGCTACCTGATTTTCTGGTAAAGGCTTGCTTTTTTCCTCTTCCTAAAATATGCTGGCCAATCAAGAATGATACTGTGGTAATAGTAGGTAGGTAGCCAATCAGATTTGGCTATGTGATATCACTCAGGGCAGAGTCGAGGCAATGCTTCCTGAATTTGAAACCACTTTCTTTTCCATTCAAAGCACTCTCTGAAAAGTTACCTGGGGGTGGGGGATGCTGTTGATGGAGATGAAAATGTTCGGGAGAATCTGGAATCAGCTTGTCTTTAAATAATGCTTGTTTTAATGCTTGCTTTTTATACTACTACGTATGTTACTTAGCTTGATCTCTGAACTTTGCTTTCGTTGTGCTGTTATTTTACTATGTGCTGCCATTGTCCTATTAATTCCTGGTCCTACCTACCTAGCAACCAGATTTACACCTTCTATCTTCTCCAGAAACATGGGTTTTAGTCCAGTGGGACCTTAGAGAGCAGCAAGATTTTCAGAACGGAGCTCTGATTCTTAAAAGCTTACATTCTGAAAATCTCTAAGGTGCCACTGGCCTCAAATCCTGCTGTTCTACTGCAGACTAACACAGCTGTCCACCTAACTATACAGAAATATGGCATGTGCTGCAGTGGGAGAGCAGAAAGACTCATCTATCTGCAGAATCTTTGTGCCATCAATATCCTGCTTATGTTGTGATGGGTGATTTGGAATGCCATGGAAAAGATCTGGGTAGGGACTCTGTGACGGACTCAGCCTCAGATGTTGAGATTTCCAGAAGTGAAAGTATGATTGACATGTTTCCTTCCGCCCACCCCCAATGTGGCTAGCCTGAAGTGGCAGTTGTGGATGGAATGTTGGGGAAGATGTCAGTTGGAACTGGAGAGTAAACAAGAGAGTGAAAAGGAGTTGATGGAGTCTGGCTTTTGACCAGAGAGGGTCAGACGGAGAATCCTCTGTGAGAGGAAATAATGTTTGTGAAACACTGTTAGTCCTTGGACTAAATTGGGAAAAACCAGCACTAACTCCTGCTTAGACTTGAGAGATCTGGGAACTATAGTGTCAAGGAAGTGGGTAGAGAGGAGTCTTCCCTTCAGTGCCAAGAACAGGGTTATAGCTCATAACTATAAAGCCTGCCCAGTATCCAGGAAGGGTTTGTCTCAGTGGAACACCCTTAAGTCTGGAGAGGGGGGGGGAGTCGTGTTGTGTCTGTGTGTTAAAAGGGAAATATTTGTGAAGCAGTGTCCACCTCTGAAAGAAGCCCGCAATCTAGTGTTAAACCAAGTGTTTTGTGCCTCACACCAGTGAAGTTCCTATATAAAAACCTTTCTGTTATGTCAGTTCAAACATCTGCATACCTGCCTTTTGATTTTTAACCTTCTATAAATAAACCTTCAGTCATGTTTTGAACCTCTCCAAGCCTTGTGTGCCAGTTTCTGCTCTGATCTGTCCCCTACTAAGACTTGGCTGGGTAACCATTTTTAATAATCCTTAAGGGTGGGACAAGAAGGAAAGTTGAAGCGTAACATCAACCACACTACCAGAGGCTTCCCAGCCCAGTATACAGCTTCATAGGCTTAAAGAGGAGAAGTTTTACCTCAGGGTAGGGGAAGGTCAGCCTAAGCCTGAGTTGGACGTGGGTTTGTAGCAACTCATTTTGCAACTCTCTCATACTACATGTCAGGTTTTTGTTATTTGACCCTGAAAGAAACTAATGAAAGGACTTGCTTTAGTACATTCATACCTTAATAAATTAGAGTTGAACCCTACAAGTGAAGAAGAGGGATTTTTTAAATCTCCCCAAAGCTGAACTTCGTCTAAGAGAAAAATACATGCCAGTCTTGCCTTGCATTCACTCTATACCTTGTGCATCACCTAAAATAAAACTCCAATGTTGCTGATACAAGGTTTGTCATGTTTTTCTTTATTTTTTATCAGCTTTACAAAGGACCTGTTTATTGCAATTAGTCTAGGAGATACAGATTCAGAATGCCTGTTTTTAAAAAAAATGGGATATACAGGGGCAGTGCTGTCATGAGTGACTCTTTGTGGTGCTTCTGCTACAACAGAGGATACAAAGAATGTTGCACTCTGTATGTCGTCTTGATCTATTTTGCTCCTACTGCTAAGGAGAAGCAGGTGGTAAAGGAAGAACAGAGGGACTGATGGATTACAGAGGCAACGAAGGGCAAGGCAACAACTAAGAGTCCCCTAAAGTATTTTATTTTTCCTCTTATTTTTACATTGTTTTCCCACCCAGCAGCAGTTACTAGAGAACAGATAACAGCAATATGTTTCCTGTTCTCCAGAAAAGCAACATACCCTTGCAAATCTGTCATAACAGATAAATAACATTCCTGGCCATGACCAACATGTGACGATCCAGAAACAAAGCTTGGATCCAAAGAATTCCCAGGATGCTGACCTGTGCTTCTAGGAAGATTGTAACCCTGTCCCTCATAGGTACAGTCACCTCTCTTATATCAGGAATAGAAAGGGGTGAAGAATGGAACTTGTGGAACAGAAGCAGCCTACTGTGTTGGAAACTTGGATACTGAGGCATCAAAACTATTTCATAAAATACAAATGTGATACTTCTGTATTTGAAACAGAAAAGGATGGGTGTCTCATGAAGGGAAGGAGGGAGTCAAGCTGGGGACCCCAAATGGGACCCCCCTGCATTCAGTATAATAACAACATTCGATTTATATACTGCCCTTCAGGACAACTTAATGCGCCGAAACAGGACTCCCCTCCCTTAGGGCGCTGGTACACCTTGCAGTTTTAAAATACTGGAAAAGGATCAAATTTTCCAGTTCTGACTCCTTAAGTTGCCAATCAGTAAATTAGTTACTATCCAAAAACCCCACGCGGCCTTACTTTCTATCCACCATTTGCCAAAGGTATACCGTCCCAGATGACCTGTTAGGGGTCTCAGCCAACAACCTCCCACTTCAGGAGTGGATCTATAAGTCAGATGCAGTGATGGATCGGCTACCAATATCAAAATCTAAGGCATCTCATTGGTATAAACTAATCAAATTTGACCATTCAATATCTCCCTACCTAGCCAGTATTTCTCATTACAACCTCAGAGTGTCTTTCACTGCTCTGCGCTTCCAGATGATGCAGACAGCTCTTTTGGCAGGGCGTTAATTCTCACACCCCTATGGAACAATGCACCTGCATTTGTGGATTACCTACAGTGGAGAACCTTTCCTACTACCTACTTCATTATCCATTATATAGTGTACCCAGAGCTAAATTTTCAGCCAGAATCCTATCAGTGACAAACACATACTCTGAAATCAAGAAGATTGTGTTTTTGTTATCTGACACTGATAATCATGTGTCCTATAGAGTCTGTCAGTTCGCACTCACAGCCAAAAAGATAAGATCTAAGGTGGTACTGAATGAGGCTGCTTCGTGATCCCTGGGATAGTTTGGCATACTGTATTGTTTTAATTAATTTTAGTAACTTATATAAACTGTGATAAGGGACTTAATTGTCTATTAGTCAATGTTTGGTGAATTGTGACGGCCTATGGCTATAGACCGTCCCCACAACAAACACCCTGTGAGGTGGGTGGCGCTGAGAGAGCTCAGAAAGCTGTGACTAGCCCAAGGTCACCCAGCTGGCTTCAAGTGGAGGAGTGGGGAATCAAACCCAGTTCTCCAGATTAGAGTCCCACTGCTCTTAACCACTACACCAAACTGACTAAAGTATAGTTAATTACAGCCTTGCAGTTCACCAATCCCTTTGTACTAGCTGACCAGGACACAATTCCATTCCACAAAAAAGACATTAATTGCCACAGGATATAACCCTTTATCATAGTGTGTTTGTGTACTTTCACTGAATATCTGACTGACCACTGTCAGAAACAGAATACTGGGCTAGATAGACACCAAATGAAACTCTTCTGATATTCTGCTCATAACATTATATGTTTGACAGGGCACTGCTAATTAGGAAGAGAGCAAAGAGCCTAAGTTAGTTGGTTTTGAAGAAGTGGAGTCACTGACTCCACAACTGCAGGATCTGAAGCAAAGGGAGCAAAAGACAACATTGATCCTATTGTATGGAATTATTGCCCAAATCTCATATGCCTCAGGAACAAAGCTAAAACAATGCTAGGAGATCTTATGGTACCCAACTGATGTACAGATATCGTTAACATTCCTGTCTAATGATACAGCAAACACCCCAGCCATGCCTATTTTTAAATGCACATTTTTAATCTTCCATTTAATGTTACTCTTTAACAAACTCTTTACACCCTGCTTCTTTTATGCAGCTTCCTATGGTCTTTGAAGGGATTGTTAACCAAAGAATGGATCGGAGTCTCTCTGCATGAGCAGATTCAGAAACACTCCATTAAACCTTTCAGTATTTAATATAAAGAGTAATCTCTCACCTCTGAGGAGATGAGCCAGTTGCTGAGTGATTAACTCTGGCGCCTCTCGTAGAATCTCTTTTGCTACTAGGTAGGAAGAGGATTCTAGTAACTCCTGGTTGCAATCACATCGCTCTTCAGGGCTGATGACTCTGACAACAGCTGACTCCAGATTTTTGTCTTCACTATAACGCAAAGTTTTCAAAGGTTGCTTTCAGCTTCATTTTTCATTTGTTTAAACTCTAGAATGCAATGCGGCAGTTGTCGATATGCAGTTAAATGGTGATATTTTTGAATGGGATTGCTAACAAAGGTTGTTACTCCATTTTAGTAGTTGTCTCTTATTCAAGATCAACTGGAAGTAATAATGCACAGAAATCATCAGTATACTGTCACCCAGTTCTGCTGACAGGTTAACCTGTAGGGGAGATACTTGAGTTGCATTTCCCATTATGCCAGCACACACAGAGTCATGCACATTTTAAAAAAAATGTTTCAGGTTAAGAACAACATCTCCAGCTGCTGCCAGATACTTGAGTTCAGCCCCAACCATGTGATGCTGCCATTTCCTCTTTTTCGCAATTCTATAGTAGTATAAAGTGTAGATGACTGGAGAAAGCAATGGCAAACCATCCCGTAAAAAGTCTGCCCAGAAAACGTCGTGATGCAATGTCCCCTCATGGGTCAGTAATGACTCGGTGCTTGCACAGGGGACTACCTTTACCTTTTTAATAGTATTATACAGGGACACAGAACGTAGAACATGCCCACATCTGGTCATCTGTGCACAGACCAAATGAAAGGGAGGATTAGTGGTGCCTCAAAGAATGTTACGCTTTTCATCTTCCTGGAACATGTCTATATGTGAACATGTGACAGAGAAACACATGGAGAAGGCAACATTCATGCATTCAATCTGTGTCTTTAGAACTTATTGCATAAGGCTTCAGAGAATGAACTCCAGCTACGTAAACATGAAATGTGTAAATATGTGCAATAATGGTGGGAAGACTGTGGCTTAACTAATCACACCATTCTACTTACACATGATACCTTTGATGTCTAAGAGTGGCACCATCTAGTACAAAGTTTCTCTCCAGATAAATGACCAAGTCTCCAATAGAGATCAAACCGCATGTGACAGAATCCCCTACACTTCAGTCAGTCTTAAATTCAGTGACAGAAAATCTTCAGTGGTACCAAGGACAAATCTATGAAGCCGAGCATATTGGGTACATAGCATGCTACCTTGTCAGTGCACTGCTGGTCACAAGAGTCAGAGACAATTTCCCTTCATTGTTCAGCTGATTCAAATTGATTTCATCACGGAAGACATGGAGAGTCTCTGGGATACTCAGCTCCTCCAAAATAAACTTTGTTTCTGAGCAGAAGCAAAATTCTCTTCTTGGTATGTTCAATACTGGTAAACACAGGATGTCAGGTGGACTGACCTACAACAAGAGAATTCCCATGAATTAGAAAGCTCTCCATTAGTGTCAATTGCATTGTATACCTGTCAATTACAGGTATACAATGTTTACATATAAACTGCACATATAAATCTAAAAAGAGGACATAACACACAGGGAACTAGAAAATAGATGGAGAAAACAAACCAAATGTAGACGGTCAAAATATAAACGTGTGTGTCTTTAATTATTTCTTTATGATGATAATTATGCTGGGTGAAGCAAGGTGAGAGTCAGAGAGCAGGGCATGCCAGTGACAAGCATGCAGTTAAAAGGGGGAAATGGAAATCCTAGTCTTATATAGGAACAGATTAGTTAGAAAGGTGTTCTTTGAATTACTGTATTGAAACTTTAAAAGAAAAAAACAGTGTTTCATACCTGTAACTGTTATTCATCTAGGTCTTCCGTGCAGGCACACATGGAACTGCGCACGCGCAGGCCTGCCGACTTCGGAGATTTTTACAGCTCAAACCCACTAGGGGGCGCCCCTGCCTCCTAGCGCGCATGCGCAGCCATCTTTTCCTGCCGAAAAACGGCTCCTAAGAGGCAGGGCGCCCCCGACGTACCCTCAGATCCTCTTTCGCCACCGACTACAAGGTAAGTACCAAGAGAATTAGCGGGGAAGGAGGGAGGGTATGTGTGCCTGCACAGAAGACCTAGATGAACAACAGTTACAGGTATGAAACACTGTTTTTCATCTGCGGTCTTCCTGTGCAGTCCCACATGGGAGATTATATAGCTAAATACCTGGGTGGAGGTATAAATGTCTCATCACAGGAAGATTGATTGTAGGACCGCCGTGCCCACTATCGTTTCCTTCCTGTCCAGCACATCTAGGGCATTGTGCTTGACGAAAGTGTCCGCAGACGCCCAGGTCACCGCCTTGCAGATATCTTGTAGAGGGACACCTCTCAGGAGCGCTGCTGAAGCTGCTTGCGACCTAGTGGAGTGAGCATGTATCTCCAACGGACAAGGTAAGTTTGCATATTTGTAACTTAACAAAATAGCTTGCACTACCCACCGAGCCACAGTCTGAGGATTGGTTCCCATCCCCTTTTTTGGGCCCGCAAAGCAAATAAACAGGTGAGAATCTTCCCTAAAGGACTTTACCCTATCCAGATAAAACAAGAGAGCCATACGAACATCCAAGGTATGAAGGGATCTCTCAGCATCTGAAGAATGATCTTTGAAAAATACAGGTAAAGAGATTTCTTGCGATAAATGAAATTTGGACACAACTTTAGGTAAAAATTCTACCTTTGTCCTGAGGACCACTTTATCAGGGTGGATACTCAAGTAGGGGGGATCACATGACAGAGCCGCCAATTCACCTACCCTTCTGGCAGATGTGACGGCAATCAAAAATGCCACCTTAAAAGAAAGGCAATTCAAGGGGCAGGTAGCTAAGGGTTCAAAAGGTTTGGACATAAGTTTGGTCAACACTAGGGGAAGAGACCATTGAGGTACCAACAGTCTTACTGGTGGGAATAAATTGTTCAGCGCCTTCAGAAACAATTTGGATGTGTAATGAGAAAACACCGTCTTCCGATCCACTGGGGAGTGGAAAGCAGAGATTGCACCTAAATAAACCTTAATAGAGGAGTTTGACAACCCAGATTGTTTTAATCCCCATAAAAAATCCAAAACTTCAGGGAGGGGGGAAGTCAACGGGTCTAACCCCCTACCCTCACACCATTCTGAAAATGTATTCCATTTCAAGGAATACGACTGGCATGTGGATAAGCGACATGCATTCTGAAGCACATGCATTACTCCCGCAGAGAAGGCCCGTCCTGCAGAATCAGCCACGCCGTCAGTCTGAGTGTATGCACTCTATGATGGAACACCCCCGAAAGGACAGCAGATCTGGTTGTTCCGGGAACTGGTACATCCGACAGTGGAGTCTCAGAAGAGCATGGAACCACAGTTGTCTCGGCCAGTAAGGGGTTACCAGAATGGCTGGTGTTTTGTCCATCTGAATCTTGGAAAGTACCCTGGCTAAGAGGGGAAAAGGAGGAAACATGTAATGAAGACGACCGGACCAGGTTAACTGAAACACATCCCCAAGTGACTCGAGGCTGACGCCTCCTCTCGAGCAGTAGTTGGGAATCTTGCGGTTTTCCTCTGAGGCGAAAAGGTCTAAGTCTGGGGTCCCCCATTCTGAAAAGACAGGATTTAAATACTTATTGTGAAGAGACCATTCATGGGTATCGCCCCCCAACCTGCTAAGGTGGTCAGCTGTTACATTATCAACACCCGGTATATGCACCGCCACTAGCCAGACCGCATGATCAATAGCCCACTCCCAGATCTTCACTGTCTCCTCGCATAGGGTTGGAGACAATGTACCCCCTTGTTTGTTCAAATAAAACATTGTGGTGGTGTTATCCATAAGAATTTGGACTTATTCTGTACTAGATCAGAAAAAGAAATCAAGGCGTAATAGACTGCCCGTAACTCAACGAGGTTAATGTGTTCTGTGCACTCTGACTCCTCCCACATTCCATAAGCATACAAGCCCTCACAATGGGCACCCCAACCCAGGGTAGATGCATCCGTAGTAACCGAAACATTTGGCTGTCTATAACCAAAACCAATCCCAAAGAGGTTGGAATCCTGTAACCACCAATCTAGGGATAAGATGACCCTGCGAGGGATGCTCAATTTCTTCCTCTGGGAATCTTTTTCAGGGAAAAAGGCCCTAGAAAACCAAAGTTGTAAAGGTCTCATCCGAAGCCTTGCTAGGGCAATCACAGCCATGGTGGCAGCCATATAACCCAGAAGAACCTGAATAAGCTTTGCTGGTTGGAACCTGCATCTCTGAATTTTTTTAACAAGAGCCTTAGTCTTGCAGGCCCTATCTGAGGGCAAGAATCCCATATTTAGGGACCCATTGATAACGGCCCCAATGAACTGAATCACTTTAGAGGGAACCAGGTTAGATTTCTTTTGATTCACGAATAACCCCAATTTCAAACAGGTATCCAAGGTAATAGACACCTGGTTAGTGACATCCTCCTCTGATTGGCCAACAATCAACCAGTCATCAAGATAGGGAAAGATGCAGCACCCCTGAGTTCTAAGGAAGGCAATCACTACTGCTACACACTTGGTAAATACCCTAGGGGCAGTGGATAACCCAAATGGGAGAACACGGTACTGAAAAATCCTGTTACCATAGGTAAAACGTAGAAATTTCCTATGTTCAGGAAAAAGGGAAACGTGAAAATATGCTTCTTTAAGATCTAAGACCCCAAACCAGGAGTCTAAGGGTAATAAATTTAAGACTGTCTGCAAGGTAGTCATCTTGAACTTTTGGGTCTTTATAAACTTATTTAACCCTCTGAGATCCAAGATGGGGCGTAAACCTCCATCCTTCTTGTCTACCACAAAAAGGTTCGAGTAGAAACCAAGGGGGGAATCAGAAGGAGTCACCTCTTCAATAGCCCCTTTATTTAGCAAGGCTGATAACTCAGACACTACCCCAGATTGAGGTGTATGAGAGGAAAAAACAGGGAGCCAGAGACCAGGCCACTGAAAAAACTCAATTTTATAACCAACTTTAACCAACTGTAACACCCAAACATCTGAAGTGATGGCATTCCACTCTGAAAAGAAAAGAGAGAGCCTGTCCCCAAAATAGGGATCAGGTCCTTGTAATTGTCAGAACTGTTTTTGGGAATGTCCCGGTTTCTTGGACTGGTGTTGGTTATTTCCCTGTCTACTCTTGTTGCCCTGCCTTCTCCTCTGGAAGGTAGACTGTGGGCTTTGGTAGCGGTGTTGAGATTGGAACCCATACCCATAGTAAGGGTGATAGCGCTGCTGACGATTCTTAGTAAAGGGTCTATACTGAGCGCGATTAGGCTGATGCAGAACGCCATAGGATCGAGCTGTCAATCTGTCTTTCCATTTCTTAGAAAGATACTCATCCGTTCTATCAGAGAACAGGTTCTGTCCCTCGAAGGGAAGGTCTTCTACTATGGCTCTCGTATCTAAAGGTAGAGCACTGGTTCTTAGCCAAGCGAACCTACGAAGCACAAGTGCAGATAGAAGTTCTCTGGCAGATGAATCAGCCATGTTTCTACTAACAGTAATCTGGTGGCGGGACAAACGCACAGCCTCTTCCTGGATGACTCGAAGGAAGACTCTTTGGTCCTCAGGAAGCTGGGGAACAAATGTTGCTACTTTTGTCCATAGCAACAACTGGTAAGCGGCCATCATCGCCGCATAGTTAGCAATTTTAATACCAAATGCTGTTGAGGCATAGACCTTCCTTGCTAAGGAGTCAATCTTTCTACTATCTTTGTCCGCCGGAACCGAAAGGGATCCTTGCTTGGGTTTCGATTGCATGTCCTCCGTGACAAGAGAGGAGGGAGGCGGATGAAGGGATAAGAATTGACATTGTTCATCTTTGACTCTATAGAGATTTTCAATCTTCTTATTTGTAGCAGGAAGAGAGGCAAGTTTCAGGTTTAAACCTGACAGGAGCTCCACAAATCCTTCGATCATAGGGAAGGCAATTGTCGGAGTTGACCCGGAGTACATATGCTTCAAAATCTTATCTTTGGATCGTGGTTCCGAAGAAGCCACCTCAATCTCTAGCGCCTTTGCCATCCTTTGGAGAAGCTAATTGTAAGCGCAAAAATCTTCCGTCGGGGAGGCTTCCTCCGAAGGGCCAATAACTCTCACCGGTGAATCCAAGGGAGGAGAACAATAAGACCTCTCAAAGGGAACATAACCATCAAGTTCTGTATCTGAGAAAACAGGGGTCCGTCTGGATCCCCCTGGGGAAAAAGCGCGCATCAAAGGCGAGCGAGATCGTCTCCTGGAATCATGGTCGGAACCATAAGATCTCTCTTCATAGTAGTGGCGTCTAGCAGATTACGGGCTGTATCTGTCTGAACGGCGCAATCTTGGTCGACCCCTATCCGTTCGAGAGGAACACGAGGACCACGAATCTCGAGAGGGTGAATGAGGTATACCCGATGGAGTTGGGGGGTTTTCTATCATAATTACATCTGATTCACGGGACCTCTCAGATGCCGGGGTTCTCTTTGGGGAGGTTACATCCCCTGAACCTCGATGAGCTGTAGCAGTCGGTTCCGACTCGGACGCATCTCGTTGGGGAGTGATGACACTCTCGAGTAACTGTTTGTCCGACTTCGAAGAACGGTGCTTCTTCTTTTTCTTCTTCTTCTCCAAATTCGTTCCCAACGGATCCGACGGTCTCGGATCCGAAGATATTTGTGAAATACTTTGTCAGTTCGATAGCGAATCACTCCAAGGGGGTTTCAGCTCCGAACGGGGCACTGAAGCCTCCCTCCTAGGTCGATCTCCTGACCTGGAGCCCGACGGTTCCGATGCAGGCCTTGACCTCGAGATCGGATCCGATGAGGTGGTAGCGATTGGATCCGAGGAGCCACATGCCAAAGCGACCAGGGTTGGCAGTCTCGGGTCGGAACGAGCGGGAGACTGACGGGAATGAGGCGATTTCTCCGCATATCTTGAAGTCAAAGTGGTGGATTTTTCTGGCACAGGAGATTTGCCCAGCGCAGATGGATCTGTTACCGCCATAGATAGGCCTGAAGTCTACCCGACCTTTCTGCCCTGGCCTTTGGCGTGAAGGTTCGGCAGTACTTACAAGTTTGCGGATTGTGTGCCTCGCCCAAACAGTATAGGCATTGAGAATGACCATCAGATTTGGTCATTTTTCGATCACACGTCGAACAACACTTGAATAGAGCTTTCTCAGACATCTTCCAGAAACACGACAAACGCTATTCCAAAGAGCAGAGCTAGCAAGAACCTCTCAAGTCAGCGGCAAAAGAGGAATTGTGGGTACGTTGGGGGCGCCCCGCCTCTTAGGAGCCGTTTTTCGGCGGGAAAAGACGGCCGCGCATGCGCGCTAGGAGGCAGGGGCGCCCCCTAGTGGCTTTGAGCTGTAAAAATCTCCAAAGTTGGCAGGCCTGCGCATGTGCAGTCCCATGTGGGACTGCACAGGAAGACCGCAGATGAACTATAGTTCAGTCATTTCTCAGCATTAGTTCCTGATGGAACTGGGGGACTTTACATGGTCTCCTAGTCTGAGATTTTGGAGGGGGACAATGAGAAAGTCAGCAAGATAGAAATGTCAAAGGTCAGTCCATCCTTTCTTTCTACCAACCTGGTGCTATCCCTTTGAAGTGCAGACTGATACTCTTAGGGACTTCCTTCTTTCCATCTTCCCCTTCCCCTCCTCATTCTCTTCTCTATCTTGCAGCCATGAGAGCAGGATATATCTCCTGCATCTCCTGGCATCCGACTTTCGACCATTAGTTTAGAATGTTATCTCTACTCTGTCCAATCCAAAGGGTAGTTCCTTGCAATAAGGGACTATTATTTCTTTGCTAAAGATAAAGCAGGCTTTATGTAAGTTATTCCTCAACAGCACACATGCCCACATTTAACTGTACCTACTAGACTTCAGTTCCCCTACTGTAAACCAGAATATTTTATTCATGGCATCTCTTATAATTGAGGTGAATAATATGTTTCCATGTTTCCATGTAATGGTAAGCATTAAAATAATAAGATAACTTGAGTATAAAATAATTACCTTGTCAAGATAGTAGGCGTATGTTAAAGCAGAAATAAGGGAATCCACATCACAGAGTTTCTTTCCAAGGATTACGTGCACTTTATCCAGGGGTTTATTTCGACTCTAAATAGCAGAAAATAGAGATACAGACAAAAGTTATCTTATGAAACTGCTGTATCTGTTCCATAGAGCCAGGCTTATCATTCAGCAGTTACGGGACTTGAAAGTAGAGGAAGTAAGAAGTCCATAATATCTAGCATCAGCTGGAGTACTGCATCCAGTTTGATTACTCCAACAGAAACATCTTAAGGATCCCTCCCCCACATACACACCCATGTTTTGCACATCATGACAAAGTAATGGGAATGTACAGGGATCCCCTTCTTTTTATGCATATATTAGTTTTATTTAAGTAACTCAAGTCTACAGTGCCAAAGTGGAAACTTGTATGAAAAAACCAAAACTTAAACTACTGCAATAGAAGGGCTCTGGAGAAACATGCAGCTGAAAAAGATTCAGAAGAAAACATTAAGTTGGATAAATGGTTAATGATGCAAGACATATGAAGAGATACAGGAACCAGCTGTGATCAGCCTAGAGAAAAGTAGCATAGCCATTACTGAATATCTGAAAATCTATCCAAAGAAGATGGAGATCAATAGGCTTGCTAGGCATTCTAGTTCATTCTTTGTTCCATGCATGTCTTTAACTATCCAGGAGTTAGAGGTTGACTGTAAGCATAAGCATGAATTAACTCCTGGACAGAATACAGTTCAAAAATACAGTTGCCAACCTCCAAGTGGGGCTTAGAGATCTCCTGGGATTACAACTGATCTCCAGAGATCAGCTCCCCTAGAGCAAGGTGGACTGTATAGTATTATACCCCACTGAAGTATCTTCCCTTCACAAACACTGCCCTTTCCAAACTCCACCCCAAATCTCCAGGAATTTCCATACCTCGAGATGGCAATTCTATTTGGAAGTAGTCACAAATTGGTGGTAGTGCATAAGAGTGGTGAAAAGTGTGCAGGAATAGATTGAGACTATTGGCAACAAAATGACTCTTGTGAAACATTGGAATATGTGTCCCTAAATAAGATAATATGGAATTTAAGAGAAAGCCACTTTAATCAGTCCAATCACTTGTGAATATTTTTCTGTATGTAATTAGAGCACTCCTAACCTAATGCACTCACAAGATCCCAAGGAAGCTTCAAATCTCACTAATAAATCACTACCAAACATTGATAAAACAGCAGTGGGCAATAAAAACAGCAGCAATAGTAGTAAAATCAATAAAATAATCAAAACAGAATTATAAACATTTCTTTAAAAGAAAGCAGAAACATCCATTAAAAAGGCATCAGTGGTTTATTTTACAGAGTATCAACAAAAGCCCGAGAAAAAAGAAACATATTCACATGGCACTTAAAACTAGACAGGCCATATCCCAGGCAAATATTTGTGGGAAGAACACTCCCAAAGTCATGTGCTGCCTCATGTTACCAGGTCCCCTGGATCTCAAACCGGGGGACGGGAGTAACACTCAGGGATACTTACCTCAGAGCTCTTCCTTGTTGCACTGGGAATGATATCATGGAAGTGCTCTGTAGCATGTTCTGGAGCTCCTAGGTCCATTCCTCACACTTTTTCCCCCCGCCAGCCAGGTGAGAGATGGAGGCTGGGAGCAGGGGATCCCCTGCCCCTACCAAAGGACTGGTAACCTTACAGCTATCGCAGAGTAGGCCTTATCTGTTCTAGCCATCCAAGCCTTAAGTGTGATGGGCTCTGATTAATACACCTGACATATAACTGGAATACCATGGCCAAGCCATACTTCTGAAAGAAAGCACTAACCAGAGGTGGCTGAAGGAGCTTTGTGCCACAGAAAAGGCCAATTAAAAAAAATTCCAAGGGCCTTAGACAAACCTGAAACTAGCTTTCTTCCTAGGGTTGCTAGCTCTGGATTGTGAAATTCCTGAAGATTTTGAGGGTGAAGCCTGGGGAGGGTGTGGCTTAGGGGGGAGAGGCATCAGCAGGGTATAATGCCAGAGAGTCCACCCTCCCAAACAGTCATTTTCTCCAGAACTGGTCCATGTCGCGTTGTAATTCCAGAGGATCTCCAGCTACCACGTGGAGGTTGATAAGTACCCCATTGCCTCCATTTCTACGATTCTTTCCAATGTTTTCAAACAAATGAAAAAGAACATATTAGCCAAAGAAACAGGCATCTGTTTAAGAGCCAAGTGATTAGATCAGACTACCTAAAAGCAGCTTTCAAAAATGACACTGTAGGGAGAACAAATTGTTTTCAGTGGTTTCCACATAAAGGCCATAACATTTGAATTGGCCTTCATCTACTCTTACCAGCCACATTTTCAAATATCTCTTTTTCTGCATTTGGAGGGAGGCAAAAGATATGTAATTTAATATTTATGTGTACAGATGTATTCTGTCATTTTTATACTGTAAGCATTTAAAGCATTCGAATCTCATAACTATTCACACTATGAAAAGCAAGAAAATTTAGTTTAAAATGTATCCGTTACTATCCTGTGAAACTGGAAACTTTTTTTCTTTTTAGAAGTTTTAAAGGACTTTTTTCAACTTGATAATTAATGTTTAGCTTTTTATCTAGAAAAAAATTCACTATGCAGGAAGGATCTTATGTCTCCCAAGAACTTCATGTCTGTATTTACAAAAAAAAACAGTCTCTGGGTTTGCAATTGTATGCCCGCTTACTGGCCCTTTGGTCACAACTTACTTTTGAATATTAGTGCACCAGATTGGATTATTCTATTAAATAAAGACATGGCAACATTTATTTTGTAATTGGAGAAGTAACTTTTGTTAACACAGCCAAAATTTTTAAATTTCATCTGCTACGGACTGAATAAAAATGGGGGAAAAGTAGAGTCCTTTCCAAAATGTTTTGCATAGGGTTGCCAGCCTCCAGGTAGTGGCTGGAAATCTCCCAGAATTACAACTGCTCTCCAGGCCACAGAGATCAGTTCACCTGGAGAAAATGGCTACTTTGGGGGGTGGACTCTACGGAATTATGCCATGCCAAGGTCCTTTCCCTCCCCAAACCCCGTTTTCTCCAGGTTTCTCCAGGTTTCACCCCCCATATCTCCAGGAATTTCCCAGCTTGGAGCTGGCAACCCTAGTTTCGCAGTACAATCCTAAACAGAGTACCTCTGCTTGGGATTATACTGTCAGTCTTATAGTTGATAAGTGGAGACAATTACCTGACAAATGCTACTTTTCCATAACAGGAGTATCATTTCTGTACTGCCCTTAACTAAGCGCCATTATTAATGTGCCACAGATCTGTTTCTGTTCCTTTAAGCGTACCCTTTAAAATACTTTCATCATTAGTTTGGCACTGTATGGCTTAGAGGCCACTCTTCCATAAATCTGACATTTCTATCCATGAAAGTGAAAAGTGGTCTAGTACGCTATTGCTGGTGGCGAGTAATCATCAAGCCATCATATTCATCAGAGAGAGAGACAATGAGGGCCAATGAGGGAGGAATACACGTGAGTCTGTTCACTTGCCGTTCAAGTGTCATCCATCACTTGTAGCTTGGCTCTCAGTAAGAGAAACAGGGTATGAGACCACAGTAGGATCTGAAGCAGGATTCATCCTGTGCACCTCCTTCTAGCTCCAGGGAGAGCAACCACATTATCAAAGAAGTCTCTTAACAGCAATAGGACAGAACAGATCAGGTGACATCCCCTTCATAAAGTTATCTCAGGCCATTTTCACATGTCTTTAAAATAGCATGATACTCATGGAAGGCTGCCTGCCAGCTTCCTCACGCAATGTTTGATGCCGTCCGTTTACAAAGAGGCAGGCAGCAAAGAAAGCGCCATCATCACGGATGGCATCAAGGAAGCCAGCAACCTTCCGTGAGTATTGCGCAATTTTTCAGACGTGTGAAAACGGCCTCAGACTTGCTTGGTAGTCTGTGAAGTTTACTTGTGATGCCACCTATACAGCGAGTTGCCTTGTTGAACTTTCTGACCTTTTTTCTCCCTGTGCATTGCAACACATATGGAATGCCACTTCTAATTTGACTGAAGCTATATCTGACAACCAAACCAATATCATATACTTCTATTCTCTTTTTTTCCCCTTTGCTATTATCCCTTCAGAGGCTAATGGGATTCTCCAGTAAGGCGCCAACTATATCTTCCAGCATTGATTATTTTGGGTCAGTAACAAACACAAGACAAATAACTCACATCAAATTGCTCGGCCTGCCTTGCTGTTATCAAAATTCCTCCACTTTTAGCAAAAATAATGCTTAAAGCATTGTATTCCCAGAAGAGCTATGTTAAAAAACACTTGTGCCCACTGGTTCCTTTAATACAAATGATCCAGCTTTTTTCTGTCTTTCTAATTTAAGACCACTGATTTAAGCACCATAATACAAGTTGTTCTGCATGTTTAAATTTTCTTTTTCAGATGCAGCAAACACTGGGGAAACATTTCCTCTCCCTAGTGTGCCAACTGAACTGGCAATGAAACACCTCTGGATTGTGCCTTCTAGCATCATTGCAACTATTTATCTCTTTTAGAGAACAATAGCTGCAAGCCAACTGCCTCTTGGCCTCCCACCACCAAAATATATGAACAAACATAGTCAATGTAGCCTAGAGGCATTCAATTAGCTATTAGAAAATACTGCAAGGTCAAACTTGAGCTTTTCTTTTCAAGATCAGAGAAAACTTCCCAAATAATTGATTCTGCCTTCTACAACCACAAATTCCCAGATTAATGCAAGTTCAGAGTAAGAAAAAGGAGCAAGTTCCAACCTAGAAGAGTGAAATATTTTCAGATAATGACCAAAGAGCCTCAAAATTGTTTTGCAATGAAATAGTCAGGGAGATAACCAATAGAAATGTAGCTTAAGAAAAAAAAGATTGGCTTATAACTATTCTGATTATACAGCATAAAATAGACTAAACAATGCCCTGATGCACAGAAGTAATCAGAATTAATATAGTTGAATTGCATCAGGAGATGAAAATACGATCCTGCTTTACTGAAAGACCACACAAGTGACATATTTTGCAAGAGGCACCTTCCATCAGATTTAATTGGTATGCCCGCTGCATTACCTTTTGGGGAAAAGATCACAGGGTGTCCATTAGGCACACCCAAGGGACAGCCTAGGGAGACAGAGGTGGAAGGGCACTAAAAACAGAGTCCTGCTGCTACCCTGCCCAGCCCACCCACTGCATCAGAGTCTGCTGTGGCAAGCAGCAGCTCCACTTGGTTCCAGTGGGTGGCTAATGGGGAGCCTGCTCCTTCTTTCCCTCACTCTTTCAGGTGGATGGGGAAGGAGACTATTCCTCTTTCCTTCCCGTGTCCATTGGGGTGTGGCCCTTTTCCAGGGACATTTTCCCTTCCCAATCCACCCATTTGAGGAAGCATGGCACCACAGCACACCTCAGCCCTGGGCTCAGTGAAGGCAGCACAAGTGAAGGCAGTTTCCAGCACGGTGAAATGGGGGAGAAGGAAGGCAGCGGTGTCTTCCCCACTGTGTGGGGGTGGAAAGTAGTTTCCCCACTGTGTGAGGGGAAAGAAATGAAATCATTTGTCTGTGGAGCAAAAAATCTTGGGCCACTATTAACCATTTTTCAATGACAATAATAACATTTGATTATTTGTATACTACCCTTCAGAACAGTATACTCACTCACAGCGGTAAACTGCCCACTCACAGTGGTTTACAAAGTCTGTTACTATTACCCTCACAACAATCACTCTGTGAAGTGGGTAGGACTGAGAGAGCTCCAAGAAGCTGTGACTGACCCACAGTCACACAGTGGCTTCAAGCGGAGGAGTGGGGAATCAAACCTGGTTCTCCATATTAGAGTCCTGCCACTCACTACTACACCAAACTGGCTCTCAAACTGATGTCTTGATTGCAATGCATTCTCTGTGGGGCTGCCTATGAAAGTGTCTGGAAACATTAATTTATTTAGAAGAATACAACACCCAAACTATTAACTGGAATTTGGCATAGGGAACAGAATCCTCCAGTGGGTGCAAGAGTGAGTGGGGGTTGTTTTGGCCAGTTCCCCCTTTTTGTTGCAGCGATCACCTTCAACAACAGCTTTATGGGTGGTGCAGAGGGATGCTGGGAATAGGAAAATGTGGGAAAGATCCACTTCCACTACCGGTGACATTTGGATAAAGGAGCTTTAACTTTCTTCTAGGTTTCCAAACTTTCAGAAAAGGAACCCATATACAAAATTCCTTTGCCCAAACTAGCACTGTCTTGATTCAAGTAGCTTTGTAGATGAGCTTTCTCCTCCTCTCCAGAATTAGACTGGAGATGTATCACTACATATATAGCAGTAGTATAGGACTATGGGATAATTTTAAATGGACTAGACAGAGTCACAGGGTTTTGTTGCTGTCTCCTGGAATACAGGATTTGGACTAGTGTTGCCTGTTTCCCAAAACCTCAGGCTTCACATGGCTTACATCAACTACCCAGAAAAAAAGGAAGTCGCACAGCACCAGTAGCTTACACATATTAAACTACTGACAAAACCTTTAGTACATGCACAGTGGGTGTAACCTTCTTTACAGCCTGTTGTTCTATCTCACTGATTTTTCTCCATGCTCTCAACTTTCCTAATTTGCCCTTAGAATATAGGGTTTGCTAAGATCTTAGCACAACAAAAATATTTATTACATGATATGTACAAGAAAAAAAGAAAAATCCACTGGAACAACCTCCAGCCAAACAGACTATCCAGCCTGCCCAGACAAAAATGAAAATTGATACAACAGCACGGGAAGATTTTTCAGCAAAATGATTTTCTAAGCCTGAATAAACAGTGCGTAATCAAGCTGTTTAGAATGGTTGCTAGTAGAGAGGAAACTGAAGTACAGCAAGAAAACAACCTGCTTCCTTCCGTTATCTTATCTTTGGCAGCTGGAAATACTGCTTTTTGCATGGCAAGTAATCTGGAATACTAAAAATACACAAATCCACATTTTCAGCAAATGGAGTGTATCAGACAGAATACAACTCCCTTCTTCTCCCCTCCTTTATGGCTACTCTATCAGTCCTTAATATAAATATTCATACTAGCCCAGAAGAGCTGGGCTACCCATTCACACCGGTTTTCACGGACAAGATTCCAGGGATTACTACACATAAACCACAGCCCCAGACTGAGTATTTGTTACTTGGTAGCATCCTCTTGTGCCATCTGTGACCTAATCTACCACCACCTTTAGCCAGAAATCCTACTGCCTGTTGCCTGCCTGTTGCCCTGGCCTGGCAGCCAGAGGGGTTAAGATAATTAACTCCTGGCCCCTTTAAAAGTAGAGTAGAAACTCATAAGAGTGCTGCAACCATATCTTGTTACCACTTGCAAGGACAACCAAAATGGTAGCCTAACTCTTGTGAGAGGAAATAATATCCTGAGATTTCAGGAATCCATATAGGGCATGTGTAGCCTGCCACACTATTTTTAAAGAGGGTTGGAACAGTGAAGAGGTGAGAAGGATAGCAGCAGTGGTGAGGCAAGCAAATGGCTGGACAAGTAGGTGGCTACTGCAGCAGCAGGCAGAGGGCAGCTACTGCTGCTATTGTCTCAGGTGACAAAAGGTTTTGAACCACCACTGAAAATAGGAATTTAGGAGAGGCCTTAGATGTGTTCACCTGGAACATCCAAATTCTGCAAGCAGCACTTTAACATAAACTCATCCCTATGATGTAAACAGGTATAACAGCAAGACTAACAGATACAATTTAGTTAATCCTAATAAAGTAGACTACATAGATTTTGTTCTTATCCGGGAGGGGGGGACGGGTTGGGGAGGTGGACCAATATGGCTGTTTATAACTTCTTTTGTACTACATGAGGTCTAAAATAAGTGGGGCGGTTTTCTTTCCAATATCTCCTGCCTGCACTTCCATTTCAGCACTTCCTGTGTGCAGTGGCAAACATACAGAATCTCGAGCAGCAGACCTCTAGCCTGCCTAGGAGATGACTGAGTCCACTAACATCTGAAATAGCTTCATACAAGAATTCAAAACAAATTAGAGAGAAAATGAGCAATGGGCAATGAGAGGGGATAATCACATCACAGTAATTTCACTATTTCAAGAATGTCAGACTATTCTCATAGAATCATAGAGTTGGAAGGGGCCATACAGACCATCTAGTCCAACCCCCTGCCCAGTGCAGGATCAACCTAGAGCATCTCTGACAAATATTCATCCAGCCTCTTCTTGAAAACTGTCAGTGAAGGGGAGCTCACCACGTCCCTAGGCAGCTGATTCCACTTTTGAACTACTCTGACCGTGAAAAAGTTTTTTCCAGCCAGTACCTTTGTGCATGTAATTTAAGCCCATTGTTTCAGGTCCTACCCAATGCTGCCAACTGGAACAGCTCCCTGCCCACCTCCAAATGACAGCCTTCTCATTTGCATCAATTATCTCCTGTCCCTTATATGTGGAATGTCCCCCTGCCCCTCCTCAAGATATTCACAGAGATTGGAGCATTTGTTTAAACTGAGTATACGACCTAAGCCAGCAGCTTCCTTAGTGCAGGAGCGAGGGCAGAACATTTTCTTAGGCTATTTCAGTGTAGGTTTTTAAAAAATTAAACAGTGGATTACATTCACACTGGCACATGTCTAGAGTATATATGTCTTTAGGCCATAGATGGAAACAATAGTGCTATGAGTTTGTTTTTCTGTGAAATTATTACATAAATCCTATGCAGAACTACTCCGATTCCCGTCTAAGCCAAGAGAAGCAGTTGAGCCTTTAGATGACAAAGAAATAAAAGGATTGTTAACATGTCCTCAGTATTAATGCTAAAAGATTGCTAAAGGAAGATGGAGAGATGGCAGAGAAGCCCTCAAAAGGCTTTGGACAAGGTACCTTACCAGAGACTTCTAAGTAAGGTTAGCAGTCATGGGATAAGAGGATGGGGCCTTTTATGAATTAAAAATTAGCTAAATGAAAGGAAGTAGAGAGTAGGAATAAATGGACAGTTGTCACAAGGGAGGGAAATAAGCAGAGGAGTTCCACAAGGATTGATATTGCTGTTTAATTTGTTCATAAATTATTTATAATTTGGATTGAGCAGTGTAGTGGCCAGGTTCACAGATGACACAAACTTATTCAGGATGGCAAAACCCAAGGCTGACTGCAAAATGTTCCAGAAGGATCTTCACAAATTGGGTGAGTGGGCATCAGGGTAGCAAATGAAATCCGAAGTGGATGTGTAAGACAATGCATGTTGGAACAACAAATCCCAACTAAGTACATGCGAATGGGGTCTCAAATTGCTGAGATTTAGAGAAAAAAAGAATGTGGGTGAGAGTGGATACTTCAATGAAAATGTCAATGCAGTATGCCACAGTGATGAAAAAAAAACAGCAAGAAAGTGAAAACACACAAGTAGGAAGCAGTTGCTAATTAACCAATTCAAGAAGTCAAAGGCATATATCAAATACAGAATATTATCTTCATATACAGTCAAAATTTCTCACACAGTCAACATAATATTGCAAGGTAAATTTCAAACAATTACAGTATCATGATGGTACAGCATAAATACAGTCAGGGAGAACATCCCACGGGTAAGCTTCCATAAAAGATTACAAGGTAAGTTGTAAAAAAGTCATTTTAATAATTTTTCAGGTGGAGCAGATGAAAGCCAAAGGCACATCGAGTCACCCTACACACAGCACCGGCTTGACTCGGGTGTTTCATCAGATGACCTCATCAGGGGCGAAAAAACATCCACCATACTATAAAAAATTTAAATGCTAATAAATATCTCCTTTGTATCAAAAATAAGTCTTCTATATCCAATAATCCATAAATTTATGTTGTGAAAACAACTTACCAAAAAGTCAATAGGTAATGTCAACATTGTAACCATTATACTGCACCGATAAAACAGGACAATGGGAAATCAATGAGAAAACATCAACTGAAAAGGTCACATACAAACCAAAACTGTTTGGGTTTGAATTTTTATTAATTTCATCACATTTCAACTTTAAAAAAATGTTTCCGCTCTGAACTCTACAATCTCTGCAGCAGGTAAAAACGAGGCAAAACATGATGCAAAGTCTGTCCTTCTCAAGGTCAGCTGAATATCAGTCTCACATCTCCACAACACGAACTATTATAAGAGAAATAAGAATCAATGTATGCCACGGGTGTATGAAGGGTATTATACTACAAAAGTGATTTTGTAAGTACGGAACAAAGTAGTAGTGGTGGGAGACATGCATCAGGAAATAACATGGAGCATTTTCAGATATACAGCATACCATAACTGGAAAGAGGAGACTCCACCTCACATTTGACTATGATGGAGTGGATATTCCTTTGAGAGGCAGGTGAAAACTGCTTTTTCCATCAAACTTTCTGAGAAATAAAGCATGAGATTGTTCTGCGGCTGCTAGTGTTTTGATTTTATGATGCCTTTAAAGTTTTAATTGTTTTAAGTATATAGAAAGCTTGGCTATGTAAGCAGCATCTAAACCCTTGTACATTAAATGAACAAATTAACTCCAAAGGTTGTCTTTCAGAGCCACCAGAAGCTTAATTCTTCATCATCTTTAATACGCCATGATTCAATTTAATGCAAAGGCTCTGGTACCACATATTTTCCTACTAGGTCATACTCCTAGGTTTCCGTTACAGCCACCCCTGGACATGAGTTCCAAACTTTTCTGGACAGGCTTTCGGGGACTGGCTGCTCTGCCATTCCTTTCAATATTGACAAGGACCCAGGATGCATTTTGTTTGGCGTATTGAAGGCTGTTGTCATTTTAAGTTCACCATAGTCTACCCTAAGTAAGTTCATAATTACATTTAAAAGCTAAGTGATCTGTGCCACAAATGTATTAAAATATATGATAACAAATGCAGTCAGCATTTTCCATACCATATGCTTGTAAATGCTATTCTTCAGGGAACCAATTAAAACTATGGAAAACTTGGAACACAGACATATGGACCAAGACAGAGCAACTTATCTTGTCACTGTGCTGCTTGCTCAGTGCATTGATAAGGGAACTGATAATATTGTATTATGGGACAATTAACTGCTGCCTTAATTAAAGCTAATTTAAACTCAGTGTACAACTACAACCTAGAACTGTGGTTCTCAGCTCATAGTTTCATAGACTGGCATAAATGGTCCACATTTTACTCAACTGTTTCAATTGACAGTATTGCTAGCCATAGTGCCTTGCATGTTTCCTTTCATACAACATTTAGCGTCTTTTTCCAGCTGACACCTTCACCCTGGAACAGAACAAGATGGATGTTCTTTCTCATCCTTTAGACATCTAGAGAGGCCTAATGCCATGATGCCAAATCAACATTTCAAAGACAAGCAACATTTTGGAATGCCCATGTATGTGGAAGGGTAAGGAGTACAACAAGCTATAGCATCTCCTGTGCTCTATGGAAGTACGACTCAAGGGCTGTGATAGTCTTGTGGGGGGATTCCGCATGATCAATTTTGATCGGACTTTCTGAGCAGTCATGCCGCAGTGGAGTCCTACGAATCCACTTCTCCCTGATTCCACATTAGGCTTTTGTTTCGCATATTTCATCAGCTCAAAGTCCATCATGCGGAATTTTTGACAGGATAAAAATCGATTCCTCATCGCTTTTCCCAGGGGAAGTGTCGAATGATGCACATCTTCATTTTTTTTTTATTTCCCCCCCCCCAAAAAAAACGTTGCTACACATAAACATTGCATCAAATAAACATATTGGATAGGCCAGAGCACTTCCCGCTGATATTGTGGAAAAGTATTGGCTATTGACATTTGGAGGGAAAATTGTTACCAATGACCCCGCGTCTATCTTTCCCGCTTTCTTCGTGAGCAGTGTGGTTTAGTGATAGGTGTTGTGTTGAGGATGGTCTCTTTCTCCCTCCATGAAATGCCTAGACCACTAGTTGAACGCTGAAGTCCCTCCATCACACTTTCACTCTACCGCAGAAGCTGTCAGCTGTCCGCGAGAAACAAGTAACAAATTTGGCGTGTTGTAAAATGGACCCGTTATTGGTCAGCTGTTGTCATGTGACACAGGATATGTTTCTGCATAGATTTGTAGAAACGTTGCAACGTTTTTTTACATTTTTTTTTTTTAAAAAGAGGGGAAGGGAAAGGGTAGTGGGTGTAGCTTAGAAAACATGATTGGCCAATCAAATTAAGTTGATTCGAAGGGCGAGAGAAAAGGGCAAGGGTGGGGAGAACATCAGATAAAGAATTCCGCATGATTAAAATCCCTAATCTGCTGCTCATGGACAAATAAGTCGGGGGAAAGCAGGATGGAAAAAAACCGGACAAAATGTGCAGTGACTTCGAATCTGCTGCTTGGATTGCCTTCCCACATGTGGAAACACAAGAAAAAATCGAGATCATTTAGAAGCTGAAGCAGGGAAAACCATTCGTGCGGAATCACCCTTGGATAAGAGCCAGTAAACAATCAGAACATGAAAACATATGTGGGATTATATTACTTCAGAGCACAGACTTGGGAGTAAGACACGCAACTAAATTACCTAAATGCCTCCTCTCATCAAAACTCTCTGCCTTAGACTGGGAAAAATTTTAGACTTCAGATATTCTTATTTTCAGTGTATGTGAAGTTTATGTCCCTCTTTGACTATTTAATGGAATGCTTGAGAAGTTCTGAAGCTATCCCCAACCTTGCAAATAATCTTTTAGGTGAGGACACTAGGCAGTATTTTCTCTGTGGAACTACCATCAAATACTGCATGGAGTTCTATATCCTCTCTACATAATGTTTAGTTGGACTTGGGCCCGACTGAACAAGATGCTGGGTAATTGTCACTGATTTATCACTTCTTTTGAAGGAAAATGGAGGGTCAAGTGGCCCCCATAATTTCATTATAGCAGCACTCTGTACCTGCTTTGCCACTTAGAGGCTTCTTCTAGTTGTCACATCTCCCGCTATGCTACCACAAGCAAGCAAGGACCCTGTCTATTACAGCTATGCAAATATGAGCTCTCTAGATTCAAGGACGGTGAGCTTATCAGCTGCCCCTCCAGACTGTTACACCTCAGAGAGCAAGACCAAATTGATGTGGTGTTTTTCCAGCCCCACTTGTCCTGGTCCCCGTTTTAAGCCCACACTTTGGCAGCACTTCCTAACTCTCCCCAATGACCCCTGTGTGGCATGTTGCTGGGCCTGCAATGTCCTGGTGTGTAGGGGCTCAGATCCCAAGCACCTGTCATCTAGCACCCTCCGCAGGCATCTGCAGATGCACCACCTAAGTCTGTTGCCTCAAGAGCAAGGAGAACCATCCAATGGGGGGACAAAGAGGGCTTTTGAGCAGGGAGAATGGGGAGGGGAACAGGAGTTCTCCCCGAGGAAGAAGGCTCACACTCGCACCAAGGGTGCTGTGCATGGGAGTGGAACTTACAGCCGGGCTCCCCTTCAGGAAGTTGTTCCCTTGGGGTCAGTGGCGCTGCCATGTAAAAGAAGTGAGGGGGGAGAAGTGAGCACTCAGGAGGTGCTCATTCGTGTGGTGGCGGAGATGATTGCCCTGGATGGACTACCTTTGTCCATTTTGGAGTGTGTGGGCTTTTGATGTGTGCTGCATTATGTAGTTCCCTGGTATACCATGCCCTCGCAGTGGACCATGGCCAGTAAGTCTTGCCATCCATCTACCACTCTGTGGTGGAGCTCGTCTATAACAAGCTGTCCAGAGCACAAGGATGAATTGTGCACTTCATGGAGGACCTGTGGAGAATCCATCAGCATGGCTACCTTGCCCTCACTGCCCACAGGTGGCAAACGGGGGACCTCCAGACCACCAGGGTAAAATCAGGGCCCCGAGAGGAGGGGACAGCTCTGCTGCCAGGCTACAGAGTGGTTCTGCTCCAGGTGCAGGGGATGGATGAGGACTGCACAGAGAGGAAGATTGTTGACACGTTCAAGGCTGGACTGAGGGAGTGGGTGCTGGTGGGAGATGTTGTCCATGGCTACATGGTCACGTACACCAGTAGAAACATGGTGGCAGCTCCGAATGACACATCCCTTGAGGGCATTTTTGCTTGGTGCACAAGCTGCACCTGGTCATAAGGGATGCTCTTGGGCTGGGTAGGACCATCAAGGCCACTTGGGACCAGGGAATGTTGGACACGCGTGCCTTTGTCTAACTGCCCACTTTTCCCACAGCATTCATTCTTCCCGCCAGTTGCATGAGAAGCAGGGGGAGGAGGGCATCCCAAGCACCAGCTCTTCGAAGACATGCCCACCCATTGGAACTCCACCTACATCATGATGACTCATCTGTTGGAGCAAAGAAATGTGGTGCAGGATATCATGTCCTCTGGGCCCATTTCGCAGGAGGGAGAGGAGCTCAGCATTAGGTCCATGGACTGGCTAGCCCTCTCCCAAATGGTCCGTGTCCTGCAGCCATTTCACGAAACCAACAACCTCCTCTGCTCCTACATGGCCAGCCTGGGGCAAGCAGGGCCGGCACGTCCATGGAGGCAGTGCCAGCAGCTGCCTCAAGCGCTAATCGGGGGCGGGGGTGCACACTGCAGAGCTGGCGGCGGCAGTGCCAGCAGCGGTAGCACTGGCGGCAGCAGTGCTAGTGGCTGAGCAGGATGGTTGTGAAGCCGCCCACATGCCGCCCCAGTCACCTGCCATACCTGGCCCGCAACTGAGCTGCTGCAGCCTCCCAGCCCTCCTGCTCAGCTGCCCTGCGCTACTGCCATTGCCAGCACACGTCCCACCCGGGTGCAGCAGCTGCGGGCCAAACGTGGCAGGTGGCCAGGGCAGTCAGCCAGGGCAGTGCACGAAGCAATTGAGCAGGAGGGCTGGGAGGACACACATGCAGCCTGCTGCACCTGGCCCGCAGCTGCTGTGCCCTGCCAGGAGTGCGTGCTGATGGCAGCAGCGCAGGGGAACTGAGCGGGCAGCCTCCCAGCCCTCCCACTCAGTTGCCCTGTGCTGCCACCACTGCGACCAACACACAGCAGCAGGCCAGCCAGGCACGGCAGGCAGTTGGGGTGGTGCAGGGCAACTGAGTGGGAAGGCTGGGAGGCCACTCGCATGCCGTCCCAGCTGCTTGCCATGCCAATGGGGTGGCTGGCTTGCAGCAGCACGCCCTGCATGATGATGTGCAGTGATGTCATCACAAAGCCCACGTGAGGGTAGCAATGCCCCTGAAGCTGCCCCCGGGTGCAGGTATCTGGCCTCAGGTGCCAGAAACCCTGGCACCGTCCCTGGGGGCAAGCCATCCTCTTGATCCGCGGGCTGCACCAGGTACTGGCCAAAGTACTGGAGCAGGGGGAAGCCCTTCTCCCCCGTGTCAGGGACTTAGTGAGTAGGGTGCAGGCAGGTGTGGCCCTCCACCTGCATCCTCTTTGCCATGGGGGGTGTACAGGCAGGCCTGCATCTGCAACCCCCCCATATAAATAGCAGCACACCATGCACAATGCTGAGCTCCAGCTATGGCTGCAGGACTTCTGCAGAGAGGTGCACAGGGTCCAGGCAAAATGATCTGGCCAGAGGGAAGAGGGCATGGAAGAGGAATCATTGGCCAGTGCCCCAGGCCATGAGAGCCCCCCCAACAAGCCCCCCCAACCTGTCCTCAGTGGTGAGCTGGGAGGTTGGCCGCATCAGGGAGGCCACACATGCCTTTGTGGAGGTCTCAGTGGAGGTGATGATGTGAGAGTATCTTGCCAAGCCCTCCCAGCTCCCCTACTCCAATCCCCTGGAGTACTGGGCATGTAAAGCTGCCATCTGGCTGGACTTGTCATCTGTGGCCATGAACTTCCTCTCCTGCCTCCCCACCACTGTCCAGAGCGAGTGGGTATTTTCCCACCTAGAAGACCTGCTCTGTGCCCGCTGCTCATGCCTGGCCCTGGCCCTGGCCCTAGCAGATCAATTGGCCTTCATAAAGGTCAACTTCCTCCTGCTGGGCTACCCCTCAGCAGAACTTTGGGATTGAAGCTCCAGGATCCCCTGCCCTGGAAGTGAACCTTGCCCCTCCCCACCAACAGCAATCTGGAGGTATCATGACTCCGACCCCACCCGTCTCTGGGCCACTGCCAGGTTCAGGGGCTCTGTCCTCATTATGGAATGCAATACTGTTTCCCCAAGGTCTCCTTCCCCCCAAGATTAACCTCCTCTCATAGATTGTCTCTGTCCTCCTCTCCTTGAGAAGAATATTCCTGTGTCCCCAAGAACATCTCTTTGACTGATGGAGGGTGCCAAGGGGGGCCTATAAAGGTGGGCAGAGACAAAGAGCTGGGGACAAGTAATTGGGAGCGAGTGAGTTGGAGAGACAAGCGAGCATGGCAAGGTGAGAGAGAGAAGAAGTGACTCTGGCTGTCCCAACAGAGGAAGAGAGGGATCCAGGGTGTCTTTAGCCCCCTACTCCCTCCCTATCTGAGGCTTTCCTTGCACCACTACCCAGGCCAACCTTGCACCACTTGCACCACTACCCAGGCCAACCTGGAGAGTGTGCCACCCCCAGGCTCCAACCAACCCTGCCTCAGGAGGCAGCCACCATCAGAAAAACCCATTGCCACTCAAGTGGCTGTCCCCATCTCCAGGAGCCCATGTCCTCCAGGGATGGAAGGGAGGCGGGCCTCTGACTGCCTCCTGGGCCTGTGAGGAGGGGGAGGCCACCAACAAAGCCCACCTCACTCACATGGTGGCTGCCCCCCCAGGCACAAGGGGGTTGCTGCGGGTTACCCTCCACCCTGGGAGACCGTGGCCCCCAGGGGACGGAAGGGAGGCGGTCTGGTACATTGACCGCCTCCCAGGCCCACAAGACAGCCACTGACAAAGTGCACCTTACCCCACAGTGACTGCCCCCAGGCACAAGGGGAAGTGGTGCGGGCCACCCCCACCTCTGGAGCCCCTGGCACCCGGGGGATGGAAGGGAGGTGGTCCAGTACATTGACTGCCTCCCGGGCCCATGAGACGGGGGCAGCCACCAACAAAGCCCATGTTCCCGACATGGTAGCCACCCCCAGGCACAAGGGGGGGTGCTGTGGCCCCCGAGGACAGAAGGGAGGCAGTCCGGCCCACTGATCGCCTCCCGGGCCTGCAAGGAGGGGGTAGCCATCAACAAAGTCCATGTTCCCGATGTGGTAGCCTCTCCTCAGGCACAAGAGGGGGGTGCCCACCTCTAGTCTTCTTCATATTGTCCCTTGCTTCAAGGAGAAAATGAAGTCCCTAGGGAAAAACTTAGTCGTGCATGGTATATGGTTAGGGTTGCTAGGTCCCTACTGGGGGGGAACCAGTACTCATTGGGATGATCTTCCTTGCTTGCGTGTAAGGGAAGATCTTCTGAAAGTGACATCATCATGTCTGCTGGGAGTTCACTCACCTCGTGTGTTCCCAGGGTGCCTGCCGGTGGCAGTGGGAGTTAGCTCTCAAGCAACATGCATAAGATCAGGCTTCATAAGTTGTTTTTCCCCATATCCCAAAATGAAGACGACAGAATGTATAGGTTAAACTAGGGTTTGTTAATCAGCTTGAAGACAACAGACAGAATGTATGGGTTAAACTAGGGTTTGTTAATCAGCTCTGAACTTTAAGAATGGCATGAACACAGCAGCTCCCCTTTGGCTTGTCTCCATAACTTGCTGCTCAAAGACTTACCCATCTCAGAATACAGAAGAATAATTTCGCTATCATGACTAACAGCCGCTGATAGATTGCGCTCTCTGTTTAAAACACTCAGAATGTTCTATGTGTGACACTCTCCCCTCTGGGTTGGTAGCACCCCTCGGTTTGGGGTCAGCCACTGCCCCTTTAACTGCAGTCCCTGCCTTCCCAAGGTACTCCTGTCTCTTCCTCGTCTCTCCACACTCTTCCTCTGACTCCTTACTCTCCACCCCTCCTTGTAGGAGGGACTCCCCTTTTATCCCTCCACCAATCCCAGCCTCCACCTCCTAGCCCCGCCCCTAACAACCTAGCTGCGGCCGGACTGCCTTAGGCAGCCACACCTGTTGCTGCTCTGCTGCTGGCTCTTCTAGGCTACTCCCTGTCCCTTCTAGCCTGCCTGTTGGTTTGCTCTGCTGCTGCACCTTTCTTGCCAGCCTCTGGGGGGTAGTGTGGCCTAGTGCCTCCTTTACCGCCTTTGGCTGCTTGAGTTGGTGCTGGCTGGCTGCCTCTGCCCTCTGTCTCTCCTCCTCCTGGCTGGCCTGTTGTTCTTCCCCTGGGCTGAGGGAAAAGGCTGCCCTGGAGCCCTGACGGAGTAACTGGCACTCATTAGGACCCAGGAGGCTTCACCTAGCCTGCCTCCTGTTGTTGAGGCTTTGCCTGAGCTTCTTGCACCTGGGGCTCTGCCTGAACTTTCTGCACCTGGGGCTTCTTTGGCATTGTGGGCCCTTGCTGGTGTCTCTGATGTCTGTCCTCTCCTGGCTGGGTGAGTGTTATGGGTGGTAGGGCTGGGCTGGGCTGGGGGGCTGCAAGCCTAGTTCCTAGGGTGGGTGTCCCTGGGGCATTCCCTAAGTCCGGCCCCAGCACCAGACACTATGAATCTCATGGCAAGCATGACAATGATGCACTTCAAGATCATTTTGCCACTCAATTAGCCTACTAGGTCTCTCAGAGTGTCATGTTTGAATCGCTTGTTCTGAAGGTTGGAGTTTTATATTTTTCAAGGTATATGATCTTTCAGCTGCAGATATAAAGATGGCAGTCAACCACTATCTACATTAATAACAAGTATGTATTCATTATGGGCCTGAGGACAATATCCCATAGTGGCAGTCATCAGCTGACCTTAACTGTGTTTTCAAATGCCTCGGATGAGCTAGTTAATGACATTCTTGTTAATCACAAACTTTAGAAATACACATAAGAACATGTCAAAAACAAGTGCATAGGCTAATTCACCTCTCTTTCATTGAGTTTTCCAAAAAATGCATACTCATTCCAGAGTACAGCCTGCTCTGCTTACATTACGCAGCCTAACATGGAAATTACAGCAGCAACTGACCTTTCTGCTTACAGCTTATACTTTTCTCTTACTTAATTTTACCACAAACAAGATCCAGTCATTTCAGACAATAAAATGCAGACAGCACTGTATTGTGTAATCTATTTTCTATAAGTCATAAAAATGTATTCCAGTCCAGAGCTGGAGGGGGTCTCTCATTGTTATTTTTTCTTTAGGGGCAAAAATTTACAAAGACTGCATGAAGACAGTTCTGCAGATTAGACACTTCTGTCTTCCTGGACAGAAAAAACTGAGTGCATTTCCAAAAGCACTCTATCCCTTATACCCTAACTCAATGTAATGAAATATTGGTCAGCCACTTTCTTTCTCAATATGGAGGCAAAACAAAGTAGAAGATTAATAATCTAATTACGACAGATCTTGTTACAGAAGAAAAAAAGGAAATGGGGAAGATAAGGCCTTTTTAAAACTCTTTTAGACTAGTTATGCTTTACTTCAAAACATCTGCACTGTCTCTTCGGAACATCCAAGAGGGGATAGCAGCCTGGATTTTCCAGCAGTAGTTTTAATCCAAATTACAGCTAGTCAGGTTGAAACCCCAGAAGAGAACAGACCAATGCAGCAAGGAATTGCCGCTGTAAAAGTAAACTACTTGTGTTTGGGGAAAAAACCCTCTGCCAGTTCATCTACATTTGCTTGCATTTTTAATCCCAATTCCAATTGACTGCATATTACAAAAAAAATTGTCAATGTTAAATGAATAAGCAATCATCAGACTGGATGGTCGAAGGTTTTGAATCCTAGTACCATCTCGAGTGTTCAGGCTCTTACTGATTCTGCAGAATTGTCTTGAAAGCAAAGCCTGCACAACACTAAACATTATAGGGCACTATAGAGCCATTAAGCCAATTAGGTCAATGCATTGCATTTTAGAAAAGCACAGGACCTCTTAGGGTAGAATCAATCGATAATGCACACTGTAAAACCTTGGTGTAGGATTTATTCAGAACTACCCTTTAAAGTTGTAATCCAAATGGTAAGAAGGGGAATTATAACTCTAAACTTCTACTTTTAACCTCTGAGTATTACTGGAAGTTGCATCACACCTTAAGACTTCATATCTGTTATTGGGCATTAAGCTTATAATTGCTATTTAGTGTTTACTTTAATGGGAGCTAAACCCAATCCCAGCACTCTGATGAGTGTACCTGTAACAGACACATATAAACAAATTTATATACAAATACTATATATTATTTGTCATACTCATATACTACAGTTTTGCATGGACAGTTTTTTTACAGACACATTTTTAAAATGGAACATATTGGGAAAATATTGGATTTTGTATCCTGACAGTGGATTCTCACATCTCCATAGCAGGTTATTTAAAATAGCTAAAGCTAATAATGATGGTGGTGGTGGAAAAGTGCAGTCAAAGCATAGCTGATGTTTGGCGACCCATGCTGGGGTTTTCAAGTCAAGACAGTAACAGAGGTGGTTTGCCATTGCCTGCCTCAGCAACCCTGGTCTTCATTGGAGGTCTCCCATCCAATTACTAACCAAGGCCAACCCTTCTTAGCTTCCAAGATCTTGTTTGCCTGAGCTATCCAAGTCAGAGCAAACCTAATAACAGTAGAGTAGATTTAAAAGAAAAAATCAACTAAGTATTTCTGGCTTGGTTTCTGCTATGTTGCAAAGGATACTACTCTATCAGTGAAATCCTAAAATGAGTTACTCCAGTCTAACCCCATTGAAATCAGTGGGATTAAACTGGAGTCTTTTATTTTTTTATTCAATTTCTAGCCCACCCTCCCTGCAAGTGGGCTCGGGGGGGGGGTTTACATCAAGTGAGGATACAACTAAAAACCACAATAATATCATCAGAATTTAAAACCAACAATAAATATCATTTTAGCTCATCAATGCAGTTAAAAATTTCCAGCTACAATTCCCAAGATTGGTCCAAGTCCAGCATCCACTCCTGCTGGTAGTACACGGGGGAAAGGGGGGGGACATTTTAAACAGGATTAATTTAAATTAAATTTAAAATTAAATTTAAATGCAAATGGGGGGCAAAATAAAGAACAACCCCCTCCAAATAACATATTGGTAGAGAAGGCGAAAGCAGTCTTTTTAATCAAAGTTGATTCAGATGGGGGGGCAAAATAACAAAGCACCCCCCCCCACAGGAGACTGGTAGGGAGGCTCATCAGATGACACACACAAGATTTCACTGTAAGAACCCTTCTAGTGGTATGTTTTTGCATCACCAAGGAGTCTTTACTCTTTATAACTGGAAAAGAGCAAGAGTCCAGAAGCACCTAAAAGATTGACATTAGTGAAGAAATGAGCTGTGGCTCATGAAAGCTCATACTTTACCACTAAGTTTTGTTAGTCTTATAGGTGCTACGGGACTCTTTCTCTTGGGAACGGTGTTCCGGCAGCTCTTTAAAATACCTGTGTGACTGGTGTCACGTGGGTATTTCTTAAATGGCCTATTTTGACCACCTGGGCCCGGATCGGGCCGCTGCTGGGCGGGGGAATTTTCCCCACCCGGCACCAGCATGATTCTGGCAATTTCATCCCTGATCCGGGCCATTTTGGGCCCTAAATAGGCCCCAAATGGCAAGGATTGGGGCTGAAACAGCAAGGATTGGGCTGGTGCCAGGTGGGGGAGGGTTCCCCTGTCAGGCAGCAGCCCGTTCTAGGCCATTTCTGCCCTGATCCAGGCCATTATGGTCATTTTGAGCCCATTTAAGGCCAAAAATGGCCCAGATCTGGGCCAAAACAGCCAGGAGTGTTCCCCCGCCTGGCAGCAGCCCATTCCAGGCTGGTTAGGCCCCGATCCAGGCAATTTCAGGGCCGTTCTGGCCGTTCTGGGCCCAAAACAGCCAGGATCAGGGCCGAAACGGCCAGGATCGGGCTGCTGCCAGGTGGGAGAACACTCCAGATCTGGACCAAAACAGGCCCCAAATGGCCAAGGTCAGGCCCAAAACGGCCAGGATTGGGCCGCTGCCCTGCAGGGGAGTGCTCTTGGCTGTTTCTGGCCCGTTTTGGCCCAATTTGGGCCTGAAATGGCCCAGATCCAGCCACTGCCGGAAGGGGGAGTGCTCCCTCATGGCAGAGCAGGCCAAACTGGACCCCCCCCCATGGAGCACTGGAGTGCTCCTGGGGCAGCCACACCTGCATGATGACATCACTTCCCGGAAGTGACGTTGCTGTGCAGTCCTGGGAGCGTACATGTGCTCTGCACGTGCGCATGTATTGAGAGGCGCACCACCTCCGCCGAGGAGTTGTTCCAGGTGAGAGTTCTCCCACCGCTTTCCCCAGAAAAAAAGCTCTGCTCTTTTCCACTGCTACAGATAGACTAACATGGCTACCCATTTTGATCTCTCTTTATAAGTGTTACAGCTTCTTGGTCTAGGAGATCATACTAAATATTATTGTTTTGTTTTTTTTTTAAAAAAATTTTATTGGATTAGAAACATATAATAACAATTATAATCACATTCTTTAATTTTTTCTAATTCTAACCCCCTCCCTTCCCCCCCCTATTTGTTGACTTCCAACAGTTTTCCAACCCCCTATCCACTTTCCCTCTACTCCCTTCATACTTATTTTATTTATTTATTATAATATACTTTCAGATTCTTCTAAGCACTATTTCCACTTCCTTTCACATATAGATTGTCATATAAGTTGTCATATAAATAAAAACCTCTTAATCTATCTTCTTCATTAAAACTACTAATAATATTCATTTTGATAACCTGTGTTTTATCTTACTCCTTCTATTCTCTTCGATATGGGACAAACAATTTGCCCCCCTTTATACATCAATTCCAATACTGCTATACACATACTTATTATACACACTTATTGTCATTTACTTAGGCTTCTATTCTATATATTGTTCTTTATCTATACATATACCATAAGTCTAACAATTAGACCTATCTTTAAATTTACGTATGTATGTATATATTCACTCTATGTTATACGGTTATCTTTCCAAAAAATATAGATTAGTTAATTTCTATCCCAATAATTCTCATAGTATCAACACTACTTAATATAATACTTAAAAATCATATAAAGTTGCTTAGAATTTTTCCATTAACTCTCCACCCCCTCGGTATAGTCACTTCTCTCCTCCTGTGTACCTCAATAGTTTTCAAACTGCCACAGTTCTCCTCCCACCTCCCATTTTTTCACCAGATATTGTTTCAGCTTTCCCCAGTCCGTGTTAAACTGCCCTGGATCAAGGTCTCTCAGTTTTCTTGTCATTTTGTCCATCTCCGCCATGTACAGCAATTTATAAATCCAGTCCTCAATAGTTGGCACTTCTTGTACTTTCCACTTCTGCGCATACAAAAGTCTGGCTGCTGCCGTCATATAAAATATCAATGTCCTATGTTGTGCTGGAATGTCTTCCATTCCCAAGTTCAGTAGCAGGAGTTCTGGGTTCTTATTAACTTGAAATTGTAAAATCTCACTCATTACTCTTATTATTTCCCCCCAGTACTGCCTAGCTACCTCGCAAGTCCACCACATGTGATACATTGATCCCTCATGTTTTTTACATTTCCAGCATTGAGAGGCACACCACCTCCGCCGAGGAGTTGTCCCAGGTGAGAGTTCTCCCACCGCTTTCCCCAGAAAAAAAGCTCTGCTCTTTTCCACTGCTACAGATAGACTAACATGGCTACCCATTTTGATCTCTCTTTATAAGTGTTACAGCTTCTTGGTCTAGGAGATCATACTAAATATTATTGTTTACACCAGTGCTGGAAGTACTACATCAGATCTTCTATTCCGTAGCTGCCTAGACAACATCTGGGAATCTTTATTTTCCAGTGGTAGCTTAATATGTATCAAGGAGCGGCAAAAAAAAGATGATATTGAAAGCAAATGGTCTTTGATTTTAAAGACTTCTTTCTCTTTCCTTTCTATCTCTGTTTTATATGCATCCAACAGGGTCTTATTTATTGCTTAGTTCAAGCTTAACCAAGCCAACAAACAATGCCTGGTTTAAGTTGTGACTCTTGGTAGGTGAGCAGCAGGCCACAACAGCCTCTTGAAGAGACCCTCTCATTCTTCTCTATTGAAAGAAAGGGAAGTGTGGAGTCCTCTGCTCCCTGCTGTTAAAACCCTATCAGGAAACATATTTTAGCATTTCACATGATGAATCAACTGTCACTCATGACTACCATGCCAAGTGTAATTAAAATGAAATCAGCTTAACAATAGCCAACTGTGTATATTTAGGAGCTACTCTCACTGGACTTCTAACAGTGCTTGACATACTCTTCAAGTCCACAAGCCAATTCTTAAATATTCATTTGTTTTTTCAAAAAGCATCACTACCCACCCACCCCAATTTTATGCTAAAATTGTACATAAAGGGCAGATTTTTTTCTTTCACCATAATGGAGGAAGTCAAAATAGGAGTTAAATAAAACATCTTAATGCATCATCACACCTTTGCACTGCAATTCTAAGCCCCAATTCTGAACAGGCTTGGATACTGAATAACAGTCCTAAGCAGACCTGTAGAAAATGATCTAAGAACGGTCCAAATTTGCTTAATATTGCAGTTCTAGTCCTATGCCAGTGTACACCAATGTAACTTTAAAACGTAAATCAGATGCTGGTGGGTGGCCCAGTTGATATCTGCAATCTCTTAGCCTACTCCCCATTGCCAGCATAACATTATGCCGATCACTGACAATGCTGCTATAACTGGGGTGAAATCTAGGAGTGTGCACTAGAAAAATATTCGATAAACCTAAAGCAGCAAAATAATTCGGAATACCCCGAAACCCAAAACAGCAAACTTTCCCTGCCGCTTGCAAGTGACAGGGAAAAGGCCCTTTAAACTTCAGCTGGCCAGCAGGGAGATCCTCCTCCACTGGTCAGCTGTAGCCAGCTGCGGGGCCCCGAAGCAACCCGAATCACTTCAGGAAGCTTTGATTTGGCATTTCTGAATTGGGGCCAGTATGCTGCGCCTGATTCGGAAATCCCAAATCTTTACAAAGTGGGTCCGATTTGAGTATTTATCCCAAATCAGAAACTTGAATCACACACCCCTAGTGAGTTCTCATAGAAGTCATGGAGAGTGAAAATACAGCTTCCGTGTCTACCTTCCCACCATGCCTCCAAACCATGCTGCAGCGTAGGATACCAATTATAGCCAATCACAGCTCTCCTAAGCAATAATCCGGGCTGGAACATCCATATCTCAGATGATAAAGTGTGCAGCTTGAGGCTGCATCTTTCTAGCTTTATATAGTGATCACACAGTAGTTCTTCATCATGATGATGGTATGCAAGAAAGAAGCTGAAAGCTGCATGCTATTTTATCACCTTAGCATGTTCTTTTGCTGAATCAATCAAGCATGAGCGAGGGCTTGTTTTCTACCAGATGGAATGGAAACTACTTAGAGATGCTTAGCTACCTAGTGCTTATGTTTTATGTAGGCAGCTTTAATATTTAGTTACAATAAGGATTTCTTGTTTTATTGCCTGTTGCCCGAGTAACAGTGCTTCATGCTTGAGACACTCCTTAATTAATAAACTTATTTTTTACTAAGCTGAATCTTGAATTCATGTCTTGTGCATGGGTACATCCCAGAAATGAACATGAGATTGGAAGGCCTGGACTTTGAAAAAGGGAGTTTTCATTCTCACAAATAAGGTGTACGCGTCCCGCCTGCCTGGTTGCTGGAGTGGCTGAAAACAGTGCCCAGAACTGGGAGGCGACTGGTGGTGGGTTTGCTGTGCAGGGGGTGGGGGAGCAATATGCTGTCAATATATCACCAAATGACACTGTCATGTAATACCAGTGACACTTGCCATGGCAGGTGAAGAACTGAAGGAGCCTAACCACAGTCATGGGAGCTGAACAACCATTCCATTTCAGTTGTTGTTACGGCTAATCAAACAGTTTTAGTGCTTACTGGAGTACTGGCAGCCAGACAGTATGAGGGGTCCATTCTAAGTGGGTTTTTTTGATGATGCAAAACCTTAACTGTCCCCAGGACTCCTTCACAAGTTGCTGTCTATCTAGCCCCATGCAAGGCTTCATCCTGAAATTCTGGGTATACCTGTGCATTTCTATACATTGTGCCGTTCTCTACAGTCCTCTCTGCCTTTCTAAATACTGCTGCTTTTGATTCCACAGCTGCTGTGGGATTCATAATGCCCTATGCTGGGTCTGTCACCTGTATGCCCTGTTGGGTGTGTGGTCAGGATGTCACCGAGGATGTCACCAGCATCCCCCATAGTGGTATTCAAAACCATGTCTACCATTTGTCACATGGGCATGTTTCCCCAGTGAGCTCTTGGGGAGAAGACAGACAAACTTCGTATGCATGAGCAGCCCTGTTTCCTCGTAGGTTCCCTAGTATCTTATACCCTTTACCTGGTAAAAAGCTGCTTTCCTTAACCCTCTTTGTGTAGTTATACACAAGGTTATGCAGAACCTGGACAGGGAGCCTCCTTAATCCAAAGACTGTTTTCAACCAAAACAAAGTAAAAATGAGGGACATAATAAATTGCTATATTTTTAGACATTCAGTAATAAATCATTGCACAATAAAATTGGCTATTAAAATGAAAGATACTGTGACATCAGGCTGATGGTTCCCTGCCTAATTAAAATCTGCTCATCAATCAAAGAAGAAATAAATACACATTTCCCCCTGAATGTATCAAAACTGTGCAGGTGGCAGCTATGTTTAAACACAGCTGTTACATTTAGGATCAATGTTGGACAGAGAGATTTGTTTGAGGACTCCTCTGAAAATGTTTTCACACAATAAATCTTGAGTCTGCCTGAGATCAGATGCCTTGGAGCTTTGGTGAAAGGCTGGCTAGAAAGATATAATTAGTGAATTAAAGTTCATATTTAAAACACTTTTTAAAACAAATATATTCTGGATATCACAAGTGCAAGTCTCCAGCCGACAGAATTTCAACATATGTGCACATATGACAATGCCTTATTCCAATGATCTATCTAGCTCGTTGTCTCCGCTGAGTGGGGCAGCAACAAAACCAGAATTTTGCACATGGTTAAGGGCAAATCCTTCTCTTCCTCAAAAAAGAAACACCAGGCACCAAACTTGGGTTAATGAGAGTTTATTTACAACTAATTAACTTTTCCCCTTCTTTTAGTGTGGCTTCCCTAAATGGTTACCCTGAAGGTTTGCCAGTGTATGGGCAGCCCCATACTGATTCCAAGCTTGGAGTAATAAGCAAGAGGCACTGTGTTTATCATAGCCTGCACACCAAAAATGTGTCAAGAGATGCTGATAATTAACACCATCCCTCAATGCCAGTAAGCACGCAGGTTCAAGCACAGATGCCTAATTTCCTCCCCAAGCCCTGGATCTGGTACCTGATTTGGTTTCCTCCCTCCATCTGTAGGTGCCTCTGGGAGCTTCCTAATCTAACCAACTTGAATCATCAAACTCACACTAATCCTGCCAACCACCAGTTAGAACAACCTGTCAAGCTCATGGACAAGGTCTATATAAATTACTTCTCCAGCACTCACAGTTTAAAAGAAATAAATAAAAGACTCTTATTCCAGCCAATCTGAAAAGGGCTCCCAAAATTCCTACTTAGCCCTGAAGCAACCAAACAAATAGGGAGAGAACGGTTCGCCAGCAAAAGGCTGAGCAGAATTGCTAAGTCATTACACTTAGCAACCACCATGCCCTTGCCTACCCACTTTGGGCCAGATCCCTGACATCAGTGCCTGGGATATACCCAAACTTTAAACAAAGTCTTTTATTCAATATCTCCTACACAAGCAGACAATTATAACAATTAAAAGACACATTAACAAAATAGTATAAAGTGTTCTGTATCCAATATTTACAATAGCCACACACAAAGAACAATGAGGTCCATAATAATTGAAAGCAGATAACTTGTAAATTCCAATTTCATATATAAATTGCCTTCGGTCTTGAACTTCTGTTGCTTAGAACTTCTGTTCAGTTTTTGTTCAGTTAACAGGTAGCCCGGGTAACTATGAACCTTTATCAAAACCATAATTTAATTTAGGACAATATATCTTATTCAAAGGCACAACAATATCCACTGAAATTCAAAAACACTTCTGAACTGTATCAGTCAACACCATTTTCCATAGGATGAAGTCTTTCAATCGTTCCTTCTGGCAACAAGCGTCTATGGGATAAACCCAAGCAGACAATTCTGCCACAGGCACATGCCAAGGTTACCTCAGCCCTGCTGGGGCACCTGGTTGGGTTCTGTGGCTAGCTCAGAAATGCTGCCTGTGCCCTGACTGGAGCTGACAGAGGCAGCATCGTAAGGAGAATCTTCTCAGTGCAGGGTGCCATTTTATCCCATGCTGTAGAAACCTCAAAAGAGGTTGCTCTTGGGGGTTGTCTTTGGGTTCCTCAGCCTCCATTTTCTGCTTTCCTGCCCCACTGTTTTAAGGAGCTGAGCACATACATACATACAATGGTTGAGGCACAATGTTCTTTCGTTGGACTGACAAAAGGGGATCATTCCAAATACCCATGCTGTAAATTGCAGGAAGGACAACAAAAACCCTGACTGCTTCCATCCTATTGTTCTCTCTCAGCCTCTCCCTAAGAAAACTCTGAGCTTTAAGAGGGGCTTGGGGGGAAAACAGGTCAGGTTGTTCCTAATTTCATTCTGTCTTATTCCAGGTGCTTAAAAATGACAGGGTGTACATGAGTCTCATGGCCACCATCAGAGTAAACTGTCATTTACGAGGGGGAAAGGAGAATTCCTGGGGTTAGTTGTAGAATGAAGGCAGGCAGCCCAGGCCAGGGGACGCTGTGAAAGAGAGACTCAAAACCTACCTTTCTTAGGATATTTAGACTCAAAACCAGCCTCAGGTATAATCTAGATCAAACACTTGGTCCAGCCAACCAAAGGACCAGTACAAAGTCATCAAACTCATGTATCACTCACTAGCCACATGCCAACACTTGGAGCTGGGCCAGCCAGGCCAGGCCACCTTAAGATTTCTTAAATGCCTTCAGTCTGGGGTTTGGTATCTTTCCCACACACTTTGCCACAAAGCCCCATTCATCACTTGCCATCTGCATGTTCTTCTTGTGTGCGTGAATGAAGATCTCACTGCTGTTGATTGGGGAACAGAGGCTGCTTGTTCCTCTCACCATTGTTAAAAAAACAGGGGAGCTTGTCATGGGTGCCTCCTGCCTAGACCTGGCCCAAACACCAGTTGTGTGTGCAGGTGATGCTGACACTTCCCCGCCCCAACCCCTAACTCTGCATAATTCTAATTATGCATGTGTTAGTACTCTTTGAGTCTGAAATTGGTCTGATATAACAGTTTTCACAAAAACAGGTTATAACATTCCCAACAGATTAGCCCATATAAGAGAAGAAGGTATACAATATTCAACCAACAGAAAGGACTGCAGCATGCCATTCTTTAGTTTCAGATAAGTAGCTGTATTGGTCTGCAGTAGAAGAGCAAATCTGAGTCCAATGAGATACCAACAAGATTTTCAGGGTATAAGGTTTCAACAGTCAGAGCTCCCTTCTTCAGATACGGGGTATCTCTCTTCTTCAGGTAACAGGGCTTTATCCCTGTACCTAAAGATGGGAGCATTGACTCTCAAAAGCGTATACCTTGAGCATATTGTTGGTCTATAAGGTGCCACTGGACTCGAACCATGCCATTCCTCAGTCACATTGAAAAAATAGTACTTTGTAATTCATTTTCTTGAACGTATATACTGATTATTCTTCTGCACTCAACAAGACTTAAATCAGCAATTTAATTCAGGGTTTTGGTACTAATCTATAAAGCCCTATGCAGACTGGGACCTGCGTATCCGCGGGACCGCCTCCCCCCATACGAACTCCAGAGGACTCTTCGTTCCAGCGAGAAACATCTGCTAAAGGTTCCTGGCCCCAGGGAGGCCCGCCAGGCATCAACCAGGGCCAGGGCCTTTTCGGTCCTGGCCCCAGCCTGGTGGGACGCTCTATCTGATGAGACCAAGGCTCGGCAAGACTTGTTATCCTTTCACCGGGCCTGTAAGACGGAGCTGTTCCACCAGGCATATGAGCGGTGCTAGGCGGAGCCCCCCTGGCCAGTTGATGGTGGATTGGGCCCTCTCCACCACACAAATACCCCCCATTTAAATCATCTTTTTGCTACGAAGATGCTCTGAAGATGACTTGGGCTGGTCAGTTGTACTGCTATGTTCAGGTTTTTATATGTATTTTAAATTGTGTAATATTTTTGGATGTTTTATGGTTGCTAATTTATAATAATTGCTTTACATATTTTAACTGTATGTGCCTGTAATCCTCCCTGAGCCTGCTGGAAATGTGGGGAGGACGGAATATAAATTGAAATAAATAAATAAATAATTGGAATGTCATTGCCATTAAGGATCTCTACTTGCTTTTCATAAACAAAGACATGACAATGTTAAAAATACACACAATCCTAAAACATCTGATGAAGTAGGCCATCAACTATGAAAGCTCATGCCACAATAAATGAGGACAGATCTAATATTCCACTATTTTTTACTTTTTTGCTGACACTAGCTGATACAGTGACTTTGTGCTTTAATGCAATTTACCTACATAAGAATTCAAAATGGTTGCATTTTAGTTTGAAATAGTGGAACATATAAACATTACAATCCTAAACAGAGTTACATCCTTCTCAATACACTGATGTCAACTACTTTAGAAGGGTGCAATTCTGCTTAGGATCGCACTGCCAGTAGCTTCTCCAGAGTATTATAGAGAAAGCTGATGGTATATTTTAGCAAAGCTTGGAAACCATTTTACTCTTAAATTTACTTTAGCTGAGCAAATGCCATAACTGTTGAGATTAACTGTGCAGAAGGGAGCTGCAGCATTTCCATGTGCGTGCAGACATTATACAAGACCCCCTGGATCCCCCTTTTCAGGCCTCTAACTTCTTTAACTGGCAATGATATGATGCATTGTACCACCTTCCATCTCTCATCTAAAACCAGCATGGGAGGCCTCAGTCAGCGTTAGCCCTCAGTCAGCGAATCATACAGTTAAAGTGCCATCCTAAGTAGGTCTACTCAGAATCCTATTCAGGTCTATTCAATGGAGCTTACTCCCAGGAAAATGTTCTTACAATTGAATGGTTAATATCCTTAAAAGATAGCAGCATAACATCTTGGAGACAACATTTTAAAAGGCAGAATTCAAAAGTACCATTGATCATTTCCTGCCATGTGACCGTCCTTCAACCTTAATGTAGACTTCAGAGTGTTCTTCTACTAACAGATAAGAGGGTCATCAATTATGTATTTCCTTCTGTGCTTTGTCATCGGCGGATTAAAGAATTTTCTTCCTTGCATTAAAACATTGTTTTGAACCATAAACTTAACCAAAGTAGATCTATTAACATTTATTACCTAAGTTTTATAATGAAGGAAGTACCTTCTAACTGGGATATTTTTAAAATCATTGTATATCTCTCATAAAGCACAAGATTTTCTAGCAAAAGACACATTTATTATTCTTTTCTTATTAAAAGTCTGTGATGGAAGTTTGAGAAGGAATTCATACCACAGGAGTAGATCTTGAGTATATATCACATTGAGGCAAAATGCCCTTGGTGAACATCAACAGACCCCCCCCCCCAGTTAATGATTCTGATTTCTAAATCTAAATAACTACTTCCTAGACCAAACATGATGACATGGAGTTGAAGAGTAGTCACAGTGTACATGAAATGGATTTATGAAATGGTATTTGCTATAAATGCAGAAACATTGAGAACATGGTTTTAAAGTAGTTGTTAGCTGAAACAACTAAAATGAGTAGGCTTAAAACTGGCCTGGTGCTGTTTCATGAAAATACTACTGACTGGGTTTCCACAGTGTTTAGATAGCTTACATGACCATCCTAAAGATAAACAGATGCTCACATAACTTTGACTAGACATTCACTTGGTTCAAAAGAATAAGTCAAGCCTTTACTGTAAAACTATTTTATGGCCACCAAAAGGTCACACATGCAGAAACAAATATTATTCATATTCCATTTTGTTATTGTTCGTAGAACATCATTTCTGATATGTATTGTATTGGGCTTCCCTGGTTTCACAGATGAAACAAACCCAAAAACTTCCCAAGGGTTCTAGATACTGTTCTAGTGTATTGACTATAGAATGGGTGTAAATAAATCTGGGTGAACTTTTGTGGCTGTCTGAAATGATTTACACAGAAACTTGCCAGCTAGAAAGAACACTTTAAAACCAAACACATAGGGCAGGTCCTCTGCTATTTCCTATGTGGGTGTTCCTTGGGGCTGTTTTTTATGTGCTAAAAGCTTGTATCAGGCCCCAGCAATAAGGGTGCACTTGCAATCTACATCAAAATTACTAGGAATTATCACATCATCATCATTATTATTATTATTATTATTATTTCAAGATGACGATGATTCACACTAGGTCGGTGGATGGATACCTTCTAAAAGTTAAATAAGCCCAGGAAGACAACAAGCTAACATCATAACAAACTCCTTTAAAGTTACCCTCTCCTTACCAGCCGTGTTTTGGCACGCAGTAAAAATTCTTCCATGTTGTTTGTTAGTCTGCCGGTTCTGATCAGCCAGGGCAAAGTCCCATGCCAGAGACCTGGGCTGCTTCTGAAGGGCGGTTCCCGCCTCCTGCAGCCAGTGTTGCTGCTGCCGCTGCTGCAGCTACGTGTCCCAGCAGACCAGCGTTGCCCGTTGGCTGCTCTCCCTATTTAGGCAAAGTGGGACTCGGGCGAGCAGGACACGAGGGGGAGAGAGAAGGGAAGAGTTTACGCGATTCCACAGGCCGGCCGAGCGCCGCCACCAATCGCAAGGGCGCTCAGGCGGGCTGACGTCACGCAGGCAGTTGCTGCAACCATGGACAGCGCCCAAAAGTGAGGGCAAGCCGGGAGGATGCAGAGAGCTGCGGCAGAGGAAGACTCTCTCCCGCGCGCCGCCCCCGCGCCTCTGGAAGGCGGCGAGGAGTGCAGACGGTTGCGGTGCCCCAATAAGGAGGCAGGCCAAAGGGAAGGCGGGCGTATTGCTCAGGAGGAATGAGAGGCTGGCTTCGGAATGAGAAGTCCTCAGAAGTGCGTGCGCTTTGCCCCACTGATACACGTGTTGCTGCTTCCCTAAGAGGGCTCTTACCCGCCAAAGCTTTTCCTACAACACATCTTTAAAGTGCCACAAGTCACCTGTTTGTTTGTGTTGTTTCTCTATAACCGTTGTTTTCAAGGATGGGAAAGGAAGCTTTGCTAGATATTATCTTAAAGCTTGAACCCTCCTCCCCATTTATGTGTTTTAAATGGTTTATATGCACGTGTTTTAAAACTTGCTGTAATGTTTTTGATTGTTTCCTTCCTTAGAGACACTAAGTTGGATGGAAAGTCCACGTAGAAATGTTTAAATAAATAAATATAAGGAAACTGCAGCAGTGGCAATGGAACTTCCAAGTAAGTCTCCCAAAATTGCAGCCTTCAAAATATAGACATATATATATATATATATATATATATATATATATATATATATATATATATATATATTAGACTGTTTACATTGATTTTCTTCCTGTTTTTCCTATGAAATGACCAAACAGTAAGAAGTTAGAGAAACTGCACACATGAGCAATAAAAAATTCTAAATCACATCACTTCTATACATGAAACTGTTCAAATCTGTCTTCTTTATTGTTATATGTGAGGATAATGTGATGTGAACATCTCTCCACAAACACAGAACAATTTGCACATATGCAGTCACAATGCGATATGCACAAATTCCTACATGGAAGTAATTTTTAAATTTGTTGAAAAGTGAACCCTTCATCTTTTCAGCTCCAGAAATGGTCGAGTGTTGACATGTGTTCCCACTTTACAGATTTGGAAAACTGAAATATACAGTTATAAATAGTCAGAGGCATTGGCAAAATATTGAGCTTTCCATTGCCAAATGAAGAAAGCGGAACTTAACTTTATTTTCCATTTTTAAAATCTGTCTCAGAATAGTGGTATGTATCTTGGTGTAGAGAAATTATTGTATCCATCCTAGAAATCAGAAACTTGGATAAGGCTGTATCAGAGGTGAATGATAATGTATTAATGATACAAAACTCTTCATTAAAATATTTTGCTCCCATGCCTTATGGAACATGAGAGCCAGTGTGTTGTAGCAGTTCTAGAGTTGAACTAGGATCTGGGAAACCCCGATTTGAATCCTCGCTCTGCCATGGAAGCTCGCTTGATGACTTTGCACCAGTCATACACTCTAAAACTAACCTACCTCACAGTATTGCTATGAGGGCCAAATGGAGAAATAAAAGACATAAGCCACTTTGGGTCCCTACTGGTAAAAAAGCAGGGTTTAAATGATACATAATATAATTCATCTGTCCAACATGAACTCTACTGGTTACCAACTAATTTCCTGGCTAAATTGTTTCCTAGCCCTCACTCTCTAGTTCAAGGATGCCTGTGGGACATCTTCAGTGCCTCCTGAGAATGAGGGCTCTTGTAGGGGCCACAACCATTGATTGATCTTATGACTTTTTCTGTGGTAGCCCCACAGTTTAGAAACTACTGCTGTGAGATATATACCAGATTCACAAAACTGGTCCTGTCTAAAGCACCACAGAGACTTTTTAAAAAAAATTGGATACGCCTATGAATCATAATCTGCTGGCAACAACTCTATATGCTCTCTCAATCTCTTGTTATTTTGGTTTTATTAAATATTTCATGTTTGCCTGCTGTATTCTACTATTGCCTTTGTATGGTACAAAACTGCTTTTATAATCAGGACTAAAAAGGAAGAATAAAACCTGAACCAAATAAATAGTAACAGGACCTCTATGTATGTCTGCTGATAGCATAGGATAATACATCTAAGAAGAATAAGTTGGTATCTCAGATAGTAACTGTTTTGAATGTACTAGCATAACTCTTTCTTTTCCTATACTGCAAAGTATGGTGCAAAGCAAGGAAAGCCAGATGTTGAGTCATTAACCAGTGAGAAGAAGAATACTGGGATTACCATATCCTATGATAAATGAAACTGGGCAACCACCTTAGGGAAGAAAATACTGGCTCATAAGACAACCGTGTCTGGATGAAATTTGGTAAAAGATGAGTCAGTGGGTAAAGCAGCTAGTTTTCTAACCCTGCAAGCTGAAATAATAGCTTCCAAAAAGAGGGCTTTCATGGAGAGGAGAAACTGAGTGTGTTGGGTGGCCATAGGTCTAAATGGCTTATATATTGAATGGTATTTCACCAACAAAAGGCTCCACTGAGGAGCCAAGGAAGGAACTGGAATTTTAAAAAATTGAAGATAACTTTCAAAAACTTCTTGGACAACTAGTGTTGTCACTTACTGCCACAACCCCTCCAAGACCTCAGACAAAAAAACTCACCTCCCAGGGTAACAGGACAGAGCCACCACCAGTCCCAGTCCTTATCTGGGAGACTGCAGAACAAAGTTTCCAGCTCTACCAGGTGTTAACCAAGAAGTCAGCTCTGCCAAGTGTGATGCCTGCAGGCTAAGCTCCTTAAACACAATTACTTGGTAGCAGTAGCCAAATTAGGCCAAAGTACTGGATTTAGATTGAAGCTCCAAAACCCAGATAGTACCACAGAAGTATAATTAATCAAGTTTATTAAGAATAGTGCAAAAGATTACAATTATAGAAAGTATGCTAGACAGGAAAGAAAATAATAAAACTAAATATCTACCCTAAAATTGTACTGGCTTTGGTTCCTTAACACAGATATTACCAAGTCAGGTCAAACCACAATGCCCAACAAAATTCCAAAGGTACAAAAGCTCAAGAGGATGTGTAAGCTACTAGTATCCACAAACACTGCCCTGAAGAGAATGAAGATCCTTGCTTTATGCCAGGCTGCCTGCATGGCCGGATCCTGCTTGACCAATCAGGGGCATTACTAGCACATGTGATCACATCTCTTCACAACTGGGGTGCATTCATAATTAGAACAACCTTCCCTCTTCTAGTGTTCCTTCTGCTGATTAAGTGGAATGCAGTAGAGAGTTTCTTATCCTGGTCTGTGGCCTTGAAGCCCTCTGATCCCGTGATATCACTTGCACCTGTGTTCCTCTTATCTCTCTGAAAACTGCTAGCTGGGAGTTGAATTAATTCCCAGAGGTTCCTCTTCCTGTGGTCTGATTAGGCCCAAATACCTGAACCAAAGATTTAGAAAAGCCAAGAAACAAACCAAACAAGGCCAGTTTCTTGACAGTCACAGACTCTGACTTTAATGGTATAGACACTTGAACAAAACAAGCTGGGAAATTGCTTTTAGGCTTTGAATTTGCTAGTATTTAAATGTTTCTTATTGTTTCAGCATTGTTGTTAGTGTCCCATACTTGAGAAACGGATAGATAATGATGAATAAATGGCTGCATGCCCAGAATAAATCTTACAAGAAGCAGAATACAATTTGAATCAAGTATTCTTGGGAAAATGTTTTTCAGTGCTCAAAGATGTCTACATTATATAGCGTACAAGGCCTGGCTCTGGCCATCCTTGCTTACACCCCCACTGTGAGAGATTTTCCCTCCAAAACCAACAAGGTGGTTTGCTGGGGCTGGGAAGCCTTTGGTAGCGTGTATTTAGGTGTACGAATTCCCTTTTGTCCAACACTTCAAGTATGTATATATAGTTGGTTTATTACCCAACCCAAATTTAAGTAGAGGAAAAGTAGAGGCCCATGCTTCCTTTAAAATGAAATGGCACTAGAGGCTAAGTAAGGTTCAAAAAGATAGCAGCGGATTTATTCAACACACAGAGTTAGTATGTAGATAGGCAGGGAAAGAAAAAGTGAGGTAAATTTTGGTTTGTTGATCAGAATACTTCACTAGCATGAGGCACTAGCATGAGGTCTTCTTCAAGCTTAGTTTTAAATATTTACAGTACTTAGATGTGAGAAGTTGGCATTTTCAGACTTAAGTTCCTTAAAGTAAAATTCCTCCAGAGATTTTACTTTTTTTTTACTTCACAGTTTAAGTAAACAGACTTACACAGCAGCACACTTTTCCTTTTACTACAGACTCACTGCACTCCACACAGTCCAAACCCTCTTTCCAGACACTGGGCAGGAATTATTCTTCCACTAAAGACATAACCCTGTTTTTTTTTACTTAAGGGGAGTCTTGTTTTATTACCACACACAGTTCTAGCTTGTCTGAGTAATGTTAGTGCAGGCTTTCCCACTTTAGTTCTTCAACTAACTGTCACAGTAAGGGCAAACTTTTTCCTCCTTTTCCTCACACAGAGGAATCCCTGGTCAGATTCAAAGCTTCGACTCTCTCTGACAATCCTGTCACCCCCAATTTGTTACCTTCTCACTGGCCAGTCAGAGAGAGGGGAGAGCAGTATGCCAATCATCCTCCCTTCAGGCAATTGCTTTAACCCTCTACCAGCCTCTTTCTCTGGATGCAGCAGCTGGTAATCCTTGCATTTAATGCCCACTCCATCAAATACATTACACTTTCAGAGGAAACAAATTAGATGCTCTAATAGATTTGTGGGACGTACACATAACTGAGCATATATAAGGGTGGGCCCCACCCTAAAATAACCCTGAATATCTTGGATCTGGGTTACTTCTGAAAAAACATTCTTGAGAATCTTAAAAATTGTATTTTATCTTTTAAATGTACAATAGGTAGGATAAGAAATGACATCTATACTTTTTATTTCTAATATTATTGACATATGCTAGTATTTTTGTATCATTTAGATTCTTTTATATTTAATTTTTCAAGAGTAATCAGACTGCATTTCAATAAAGATTTTAAAATACAATATTGAGTGATCTTTGGCTGAGACACACGGTTTTCATTTGGCACCTGGTATAAATACAAGCCACAGAGCTCCCAGTAATGGTTCTCACACCACTCAGTCAAACCCCAATAGCCACAGTGTATATATATCAAAAGCATACAATAACTTTTATACACTATCAACAATCATTTATAAACAGAATCAATCAATAGATTGATCAAACAAAAACAAAACGTTTCCTTCTTTGTTGTTATACTGTCAGCACTTTCTGCTTTATTTTTTCTTAGTAATTATAGAATCTCTGATGGATGAAAACAGCAACATTTTAGAATTTGGCCTGAATCACACCAAGTGACATGGTGGCCACTTTGTATGCAACTGCCTGTTGTTGCCACATGCAGTATGCCTCGGCACAAACTCGTCATGCCAATCAGGTGATTTTTGCCACGTCATGACAACCAACCCCAAAAGAAAATAGTTGTATGCATTCTGCATAAATTGGTAGCATGCAAATTAATAAGCATATAATGGTGTATAAATTAGTAGCAAATAATCATTTATAAACTTGGTGTGTTTCAAAGTCTTGGGAATTTTTTTCTCACTTGCATTATTTTACAGTTCATTGAAGACATTACTGCAATGCTCTAGAGCATTTGGTTCCTTATTAGCAAATTGTTTCAGAAATATCTGCATCATTCCATCTTGGATTAGAAGCTCTTGATATTCTGCAGATCATGTTATTGAATGGTCTCTTAGGAACAATTTGGCCTACCAAGCAATATGCTTATGTTCTAAGGTACTCATTGAAACAAGAAATTTGAACTGCATCCTCCCTGAATACGACACAAAGAGAATGAAAATCCATCCATATACCTAATTCTCAACATGGCCCTCTGTGGATCAGGGCCATTGAGAAAGGAAATTTTTCTGCAAAACTGGAGGGAAGACCCAGGTTTGCAGAAAAATCCTTAAAGTAAATAAAAAGAGGTTACCAAAAAAAAAAAAACCTGAACAGAACAGTTGTCTGTTGTCTGCATAAATATATATAATTGTTTTTCAGAGAAAGGGGGCATGCAAGGAGAAGGAACAGAAGTTGCCACTCTCTGCCCCCCTCAGCTGCTGAGGCAGGAATACTGGAGAAGGCAGGGGAGGATGCATGAGCTGCCAGCAGTCCCTGCTGCTAAGGCAACAGCGCTTCCCCCCCCCCATCAAACACGCACACATCATCCAAACTGGAGACAGGCAGAGGAGGAGACCCACCAGCCCTCCGTACCCCTGCTGAGGCAGTGACAGTCAGGAAGAGCAGGGGTGGATGTGTGGGACTCCGTAGCCATGCTTCTCGCTCTGTGGCCCGCTGAGGCAGCAATAACAACAACAACAACAATAACAACAACAACAACAATAACAATAGTAGATTTATATACCACCCTTCAGGATGACTTAACACCCGCTCAGAGCGGTTTACAAAGTATGTTATTATTATCCCCACAACAAGACACCCTGCAAGGTGGGTGGGGCTGAGAGAGCTCTGGAAGAGCTGTGACTGACCCAAGGTCACCCCAGCTGGCTTCAAGTGGAGTAGTGAGGAATCAAACCCAGTTCTCCAGATTAGAGTCCTGCTGCTCTTAGTCACTACACCAATGATGAAAGCAAGCAGGGAAGGTGCATAGGAGTCACCACTGCTCCACTGTTGCAAGGCAGTGATACTGGAGTTAGGCAGGGGCAGGAGCATTAGAAGTCCAAGCCATGTGATCAGCCTGGTGAATGAGAAGTGACAGAGAAAGGGTGGGGAAGAGGGGACGAATCAAAGGCAGGCGGGAAGGGATGCCCCCTCCTGGCAAGTTTTTTGCATGTCCCTGCTTATGCTTACCTATTTTACTGGTTCTTGTTATTCTCTCAATGACACTTTTAACATCCAATACATTAGAAAACAACATAAAGTACTTTTCTTCTTAGAAATTTATAGCAGTATAGTCCTTATATAGCCACTTGATCTAAATGTATTTGCCGTAATCACTCTCATGTTCATAGCTTCAAATTCTTTGGTAAAAAGTAGAACTTGGTGCTCAAATGATATTCCACACTTTATGCACTAAAATCATCTTTGTCATGGCAGAGAACAAAGAACTCTGAATCTCTCAACTGAAGCCACATGGTGGAAGTCTCATTGACTTTAGTGATATGTAAGTTGAAATGCAGTTAGCCTGAATCCATTACACTACAAAAACTTATTTGCAATTTCTTTAAAAAAAACTAACATCAATGGATAGATATGGTGATTATTAGTTATGATTTTTATAGTAGCTATCAATGCATCAATTGCCAGATAATTTTCTCATGCAACCTCTCACCATCCCGCAGATGGAGGATAGGCTGAGAAATACTGAATTGCTTGAAGCTACATAATGGCCTTCATGAGAATGGTGATTTTATTTATACAAGTGGGGACCTGCAAGGACTTGCATGGGGCATCTCATTTGCCCCTCCCCCACCATGTCTTCTTTCCTTTCTCTGCCCCCTAGGGCTGCCACTTCCCCAGTGGAGGTGGGGAAACCACTGTTCCCAGCCTCTAACCCCTGCCACCACTCATCTGGTTGGCGGGGGGGGGGAGGAAAGGCCTCAAGGAATGGGCTCCAGAGACAAAAATAACACCTCCCGGGCCAGCACATTTGGTGCGCTCCCCATGGGTGTGATGATGTCACTTCCAAGAGTGATGTCATCATCACACCCAGCAACAGGCATGCAAAACTGGCCCCTACGAAGGGTGGGAGCATGCCCACCACTGGGCTCAATGATGTCACTCCTGGAAGTGATGTTATCGCACCATGCCAGGAGTGCAAGCATGCTTTATACACATGCAATAACATCAAAAAGGTAAGTGCCAAGTCCCCCCGCACCATAAGGAGGGTAAGAGGACCTGGCAACCCTACATCCTACTCTGAACTCTAACCACTACACTGCACTAGTTTTTTTTCAGGGGAGGGGGTCTGCTATTGAATAGTAGCACAAAAGACCAATGAAAAGAGAGAGCTGTGGTAGCAGACGGCAATTATACAGGGGTGGGCACAGTGCTGAAAGTGTTATAGATAAGTCATAAATAAATATAATAATAAATATCTAGTATACATTATGCAAAACCCTTCCTATCAATACATACAGTATAATCATACATTTATGCAAAGTAAACACAATGGTTCACATTAAGGAGGGGAAAAATCCTTTTTGGCACAATATCCATAAGTCCAGTTGGTGAGAAATTATCACAAAGGATTTCACCGAGGTAAGTAAGCAACCATCATACTGTTCTTCGTTATTTTCATCACCGTTCTTTCTTTTTTGCAGACGAAGATTCTGCTGCCAGGAGTGGATTCTTCCAGAGGAATAACAATATTCCTATTATAATCTTGCTGTTGTAGGGCGGAGCCTAATGGGCATTGCCAGCATAACTATCTCCCGTTTCGTAATCCAAACTTTATCAAAGGCTCATCAATCCTAACATTCAAGTGCTTCAAACATTCAGTCTCATATCACCAAATTGGTAAAGATCTGATGGTCCTCCCTCAAAGGCCAAAACAGTCCTGGAAAAGATCCCTACCACCACCACTCCATCTTTTACTAACCCTTTACCAAGCCTGGAATACTGCCTAAACTGTTACGATTGCCTAGCAACAGCCACTGAAGGCATCTGGTTAAAGCTACAGATACTCCTGTTAGCATTGGGGGGGGGTTTAATTTTTTTTTGTCAATGTATGGCTCTGATCCCTGGATTTAAGTCTCCTCAGATCAGGGCCTCTTGGCTCTTAGTATATAAGATTGGGCAGAACAGCATCACTGACCTTTGAATGCTGCTCCATTCAGCCATTCAATGCACCTAGGCACCAATGGCTACCCAGGTCTCCACCTGGCAATGTACTGCTCCTCTAGCTCACCAGATCTTCTGAGAGGTTTTACTCCTGCCACCAACTTGTCATTTTAGGATTTACCAACTGAGAGGGCCACTGCTCCCAGCTTCCCCTCCTGCATTGTCATCCTGAGGCTCGGCCTAGAGCCTGCTTCTTCCACTATCCAGCAACTGATCACCATGTGGATGGCTTAATGCACTTGCACACTCCAAGAGAATTAGCAATTTACCAACTGACCGCTCTTACCCTGGCTCCCACAGCAGAAGTCTATGTGATATGGAGAACAACTACCAACATTCAAAACAGTAAAGATTTATTTAAAGCAAAATGTCCACATGCATACTCTCAATATTACAACAAAGAATACAAAAGAAAGGTGTAAACACACAATTCTCCCTCCTTTCACTCTGTACATGTCCTATCCAGGCTTGTTCTAGGACAACAGGAAAACAGAATATCTTGCTGAACTTGGAAGGTTTTCTCCATCTTTTTGTCACTCTGTTGGTATTGTTAAAGGTATCAGAGATAGGTACTACAAATATTGACAGGTTTCTTGAAGCTATCTTACTAGGGGTGCTTGTAAATCAAAGTCCCCCCCCCCACCAAAAGAAGCCTTCCATATTACATTTGGGTTCAGACCAATCACGATCTGAGTTAAACACTCAAACCCAATTGGCATTGACCCATGTACAGGTTGTCCATATTGATTAGTTACATTTACAGGAAACATCATCTGCACAGATATAAAGGTTTTCCCAAAAGGAACCATCATTGGAAGCTCCACCCCAGGAAGTCCACTTTCCAAGGAAGGTTTTGACTCACTTGGATTATTTTTCCACTAGAATCTCTTTCCTTCTTTTCTCTGACTTTTCTAGATCTCTCCTTCTTGAAAAAAAAGTTGTCCTTCTTTTAGTTGTTGTAGATTTTCTGGGCTGTATGGCCGTGGTCTTGGGATTGTAGTTCCTTTTTTTTTTTTAATAAAATTTTTATTGGATTAGAATCATTTAATTTCACATTACAATCAATTCCCCCATTTCCCAATTTCTAACCCCCTCCCTTTCCCCCCTTTTTATAGACTTCCAACAGTTTTCCAACCCTTTGTCCCTTTTCCCTTACTCATTTTAAATTCATCTATCTAACAAACATATACTTTCCCTTTATTCTAAGCAATAATTCTTTAACTATTTTTGATACTCTATACCCTATCTTTAAATCCCTTCTTCCATATTAGACAAACAATTTGTCCCATTTTTCTTAATTTCAAATATTTCTATAAACCTTAAACCATATAAACCATACATTCATATAAGTCAACCAATTTAACTTATACTCTATATGTTACTTTTTCTGCATATCTTATCTTCATTCTACTTTAGTTATATTTAATTATATTATTTTTATTCTACTTTGATTATACATCTATATAACTATCATCAAAAGTTATCAATCCATTTGACCCATATATATCTTCAGGTATACTTATTCAATTTAGTAGATTATACAATTTTTACCAAAAGTAATATTAGTTAGTCAGTCCTTAAAATTAGTTATTTTCTATCAATATTCTATGTATTATTCTATATATAATAATCTAACAAAGTAACTGCTTAGAAATTCTCATTTGCCTCTCCACCCCCCAGTAAAGTCACCCTCCTCTGCATTTTATTATGTTTCAATAGTTCTCAAACTGCCACAGTTCTCCTCCCACCTCCCATTTCTTCACCAAATATTGTTTCAGCTTCTCCCAGTCTGTGTTGAACTGTCCTGGGTCAAGGTTTCTCAATTTTCTTGTCATTTTGTTCATTTCCGCCATATACAGCAATTTGTAAATCCAATCCTCAATAGTTGGCACTTCTTGTACTTTCCATTTTTGCGCATACAAAAGTCTAGCCGCTGCTGTCATGTAAAATAACAATGTCCTGTGTTGAGCTGGAATGTCCTCCATTCCCAAGTTCAGTAGCAGGAGTTCTGGGTTCTTATTAATTTGAAATTGTAAAATCTCACTTATTACTCTTATTATTTCCCCCCAGTACTGCCTAGCTACCTCACATGTCCACCACATATGATACAGGGAACCCTCATGTTTTTTACATTTCCAGCATTTGTTAGAAGTGTTCAGATTCCCTAGCGCAATCTTCTTTGGTGTCATGTACCAACGATAAATCATTTTGTAAATATTCTCTTTAATATTAGTACACGTCGTAGTCTTCATTGTATTCTTCCACAAGCATTCCCATGCCTCCATTGTTATTTCTTTGTTGAAATTTATGGCCCACTTCACCATTTGTACTTTAACTATTTCATCTTCAGTATACCATTTCAGCAGTACTTGGTATACCTTGGAAATTTCCTTCTTGTCCTCTTTTAAAAGTGTCTGCTCTAGTTCCGAATTCTCTGTTCTTATGCCTCCCTTTGCACAGTCCGAATTGTAGAGATCTCTGATCTGTCTGTACTGAAACCAATCATAGTTTGGTGATAACTCGTCCTGTGTCTTTATTTTAAGTTTAGAAGATTCTGTTTGGGTTATCTCCTTATACGTTATACACTGTTGCTCAGTATCGACAGCTCTCGGATCTATTACCTCATATGGAACCACCCATAGGGGGGTTCCTTCTTGTAAATAGTCTCTGTACTTCTTCCAAGTTGCATATAGGCTTCTCCGTATGTAATGATGCAAGAACATAGAGTCCGCTTTTACTTTATCATACCATAGGTATGCATGCCATCCAAATATTTTTTTATATCCCTCTAGGGCCAATAATTTCTTATTCTTCAGCATCATCCAGTCTTTCAACCACACTAGGCAGATTGCATCGTAGTAAAGTCTTAGATTGGGCAGTTGCATTCCGCCTCTTTCTTTTGCATCTTGTAAAACTTTCGTTTTCACTCGAGGCTTCTTGCCTGCCCAAACAAAATCTGATATTTTCCTCTGCCATTTTTCAAACTGCTTAGAGTCTCGAATAATTGGTATTGTCTGTAGCAAAAACATTACTCTTGGTAACACATTCATCTTAACTGCTGCAATCCTTCCCAACCATGACAAATTCAGTCTATTCCATTTAATCAGATCTTGCTCTATCTGAGTCCATAATTTTTCATAATTATTTTTGAATAGATCTATGTTCTTTGCAGTCAGTTCAATTCCCAAATATTTCACCTTACTTGTTACTTCACAGTCTGTTATTTCCATTAACAATTGTTGTTTTTGCTTAGTCATATTTTTACATAATATCTTTGACTTCTTTTTGTTAATATAAAACCCTGCCAAATCTCCAAACTCCTTAATCTTCTCTATCACTTTTGGCATGTTCTCCGTTGGGTCTTCTACAATTAACATTATATCGTCCGCAAATGCTCTGACCTTATAAGAAAAGTCCTTTATTTTTATTCCACGAATTTCTTCATCTTGTCGTATTTGTATCATCAGAATCTCCAATACCAGAATAAATAACAGCGGAGACAACGGGCAACCTTGTCTTGTCCCTTTACTTATAGTCAGTTTCTTAGTAGCCTCATCATTCACCACAATTGCTGCATTCTGGTCTCTATAAATTTCTTTAATTGCTCTTATGAATCTTTCTCCCATTTGTAGCTTTTCCATAGTGGCAAACATAAAGTCCCAGTTCAGGTTGTCAAACGCTTTTTCAGCATCAACAAAGAAGAAACCAACCTCTTTATCACAACGCTTATCATAATATTCAATAGCATTGATCACTGTCCTTAGGTTATCTCTGATTTGTCTATCTGGCAAAAAGCCTGCTTGTTCCTCCTCAATAACTTCCGAAAGCCATCCCTTCACTCTCTCCGCCAGTATCTTCGCAAAGATTTTATAATCATTATTAAGTAACGATATAGGTCTATAGTTTTTCACATTGGTCAGATCTTGGACCTCTTTGGGGATCAATGATATGTTAGCTTCATTCCAGGTGTCTGGAATCCGTTGATCCTTTAAGACTCCATTGATCACCTCGGGATTGTAGTTCCTGATGTTTCGCCAGCAGCTGTGGCTGGCATCTTCAGAAGTGTAGCACCGAAAGACCTCTGAAGAGGCCAGTCACAGCTGCTGGTGAAACATCACGAACTACAATGCCAAGACCATGGCCATACAGCCTGGAAAATCTACAACAATGAACGTTCTCCAGCCATGAAAGCCTTCAACAATATATTGCCCTTCTTTTGCTTCCTCTGCAAGCTTTCCAGGTTAACTTCTTGTGTTAACTTCTTGCGCTGAACTGCTTGCTGAACTACTTGCTTCCTTCACCCCCTCCTTTCCCTTACATCTTTGTCAGCCTCTACAATCTAAGATCCAACTTCTCTTCTCAGTAAAACTACTCTTCTACATTTCTCCTAAGTCTAAACTTCTCACTTAGCTCTTAAATTATTTTTTCTGTGGCAATCTTACCTTTTAACCAGCTTTGAGTAGTTCTACCTATTTGAATCTTGGTGTGTGTTTTCACCCCCTTCAAAGCATACAATGCAACCTTCCTATCTCGCACCAGCAGCACTAAGGTTTCTTGCTGTATTATATTATCATTGCTTGGATTATTTCACTAAAGCATTAGGGATGCAGGCATCCCATCATCACTTCAGGACAGGTTGTAGAGTCACATTTACCCACCCACATTTATACAGACTCAATTTTTTGTTGTGTGATAGAAACTCTCCTATTGTGTTTCATGCAATGCGTTCAAATTAATGTCCCAGTCTTCACCTATATCATATTTTCCCTACTTTTTGCATTAATAACTGTGCCTTTGACATTGGGTGTATTGCTGACTGAGCCTCATGTAAGATCTTAGAGACAAGCAAACATCTGCCTCAGTAAATGGGAAGCTGTACTTTTGATTTCCATGGTTGTTGTTCAGTATTAGTGATTGTGTGGATTGTAATAATCGCATTCTTTGCTATTTCTGCTTATGTCTGTATTAAACTAGTAAACATTTTATTGATTAAGCCTCAAAAATTTGCTGTGTGGTTTCTTTGAAGTTAGACAGATGAAGTTAATTCCCCATAATATTGTGTGTAAATGTGAAAAGTCATGAGATCACTCTCTTGTGTTTCAATCGATGCTCCTTTCAATAACCAGGGATAGTCGTCTTTGGTATACTTCGGTATACATAGAATGCATGTATGTATACTTTGTTATACATACATGGACTTTGGTATACATAGAAACAAAATCCTCCTTAGTGCCCAGCGGTGTTGTTTTGTGTTTGCATTTTGGATGTGCTCAGAGGGACACCTCTTGAGGCCAGAGGCAAACTAGCACAACCGTAGCTTGGTGCCTGTGACAAACAGCAGCCTTCTGGTGATGCTCAAGTGTGAGAACTTTTTCCCTCAGACAGAATCAGCCACAATGGACCCTGCTCTCTCTGTGCCAAGGAAATGTATTATCCTTGCTTGCCTACCCACTGTGATTCAAAGAATTCTTTCCTCAAATCTCCAGGAAGACACATTCTAGCCTCTCTTTACTCCCCCCATGTCCCTATTGCCCCTTCTAACTTCCAGCTGAAGGTATGAGCTGATTATTTCATTGTTTCTGGCCAGGATGGCCATTAGCATTTCTACAGCATTGATGCTAGATACTTGGATAAGGGTTGAGATCAATTGACTTCCTCTCTCCTGCCTTTCCTCGGCTAGGAGAGAGGAAAACTGTGTGTGTGCGTGTGTGTGCATGCTCGTGCACGTGCACATGCATGCAAGCATGCACATATGATTTAGGCCCTATCTTTCTCTGCAAAGTGGCTTACATAATTCTTCTTCCTTTTAACCTCACAGTACCCCTGTGAGGTTGGTTTGGTTGAGAGTGACTGGCCCAAACTTACCCATGGCAGACTGGGAATTTGAACCTGGCTCTCCCAGATCTTACTCCAAGATTCCAGCCACTACACCACACTGACTCTATGGATATCTTTCAGAAATACATTGTCTGAACAATAATTTGTTGTAATATATATTATCAAAATGCTAAATTAAGCTTAGTTGTCCTATCCCTCAAAAGGATTGTCCTCATATCAGCTTTCCCTCCCTCAGTCAACAGGAAAAAAAATAAATTGCATGTTTATTTATGCAGAAAGATCCTTTAATTATTCAGAATTCTATTGCAAATAAACAACCAACTTAGCCTAAATGGTGGATCTGTTAGATGATTCTCAGCTCATTATATAAATAATGGTTCAAATCCAGTAACTACCTCGAGGTTACTTCTGCTTTAATCTGATGTGATAGAGAAATAAGCAGATCCATAGCACTTCTAGTGATAATTGCTTCACCTTTTGGATGCATGTAAACAATGCAAATTAGTAGTCCTTCCAAAGGCCAGTCTTCAGGGATCCATCTTGCCTTGATGTTTTGCATAACTCCCCTTAACATCAAGGGGAATTATATGCATGAATCAGTGGAGAATAACCACTGAATCTCATTCATTTACATTATTACAAAAGGTGCCTTAGCACTTAGCAGTTTCCACTCAAACTGTATATGTTTTGTCTATTGTATGCTGTGTGTCTAATGTACAGTGTGTAAGATATGGTAAGAAGGGCCATTTTGTATATTGCACCTGAAAATCTTAACATTAAGGATGACCTTTTTTCCCAAATTAAAAATTATTAGATGAAGGATCTGATATCTTCAAGAATTTACAGTAGTCTTGGTATCTATTTTTATCCAGCAAAAAACTAGCTATAGCGGAGTACCTTAGCATTTTGATCTTGCAAAACCTTTTAGCATTAAAACTGTGTGCTTCATCAGAGAGGAGACAGCAATTGATTTACAGAAAAATATATCATTTGCATTTACAGATAAAGGTATATATTTATTTATTTGCGTTATTTATAGTCTGCCTTTCTCACTGAGACTCAAGGCAGATTACATAGTCTAAGCCAATACAATCAAAGCAGGGACATTCAATAAATATATGAAGTCCAACTTATGGTTTATCTTTTGATCACAGTGGATTTTTGGTGCAGTCTGCCTTCCTGTCATCTTGTAAGGTCACGCACAGTGTTGGCAAAAGAATGACCAATAGATTATAGAAACGATGTGGCCTATCCATTTTGGGTCCTCTCTCTGTGGACATTTGATTAAGCCACAAACAACTGCCTTCATATTATCTTCATATGAGACTTCACTCTATTCTGCTTTTTGTATCTTCTGCTGAGATTTATAATACAACCCTAAACTGACTTACACCCCTTTAAATCCACCAAAACCAACAGAAGAATTACACTGTTATACGTAATCTTCCTCCCAATTTTTCATATTTACTCAGTCTAATCCTCCCATTGGTACAGACTTAATTCATTTCAGAGGCTGGGCTTGGGGGCAGAGGCAGGAAGAAAGTACCTTTAAAAACTATTCAGATCAGTTACATTCTATTTTTTGAAGCCTTAACTGCATATATCCATTACTATGCTTATGCATGAATTAGAGTTGTTATTATTAATGGGATATTTCTTCATCTCTGTGCATGGTAAAACCTGTTAACAATGTTTATACATAAAAAGACGGAACCTTTCAAATATTTTCAGAGGGCAACTGAGCTGTGAAAAGAAAAAAAAACAATTATATACACATTCTTAGCTACAGTTGGTTTGTACGTATGATATACTAAAATATCTATAATTCCTTTTGAATACTTTTCATTCAGTGGGTATCCAAAATAGGCAGGTATGTGTGGCAAGCTACCTGGCAGTGACTTGCCTGGTTGGGCAGGACACACTCCTTGGCCCAGAAGCAACACTCATTGGGTGAGACCAGTGGTAGCAGGGTGTGGAAATGATAACCTCAGCAACAGGGCAGCTTTGGCAGTCTGCCACAGGAGGCTCAGAAGGCATGGAGACAGGGGCCAAGCCTGGAGGAGGGAACAGTAGCTCTCTGGGCCCAGGTGGTTTAAAGCAGGGTGTGTCTTTGGAGAAGAGGAGCAGGCTAAGGAGCAGGAAACAGTGAAGAGGAGGGTGGAGCTTGGAACAAGGACCAGGTGAGGAGCTGGGGCTATTTGGAAATGGAAAATGGAGGAGGCTGGCTGGAGGGAGAGTGTACAGGAGCAGAAAGGGGAAACCAAGCCAGCCAGGGAGAGAAGGAGGAAGAGGAAGCCAGAAAGATATAGAGGAGTTGTCTCAGGGAGATTCCTAGGCAAGGAGGGCAAGTTGGAGTGTTGCTGCTCTTCTCCTTTGTAGTGTATTATGATGGATGAAACTAATCACACCTGCAGGTGCTTGGGTTGGTCAACTTCCAGTAAAATAGCCCGTGCAAGAAAGCAGTAACTAGGTTGTTGCTTTCAAGACCCCAGATATGATGTCCCCTACCCCTGGAGGGTATCACAGTATTATACCAACTGAACCAAATCAGAACATGAATTTTTTTGCAAGTAAAAAAGAAGAGATATCTTTTAGATTTTTTGTTTTTGCTTTTTGCTTTATTTATTTAGGAAACAGTCATCTTTATACAACAATGTATCCAAAGTGGCTTACAACAAGACTAAATGTGATAAAATTAACAAAACATAGCAAAATGTTTTAACAATATATAAAAATCTAAGAGCAGCAGATATCTTATAAAAATGGCAGATGAAAGCAGCAGATTAAAAATCTAAATGTAGCAAATACCTTATTAAAAAGGCAAAAGCTCGAGCATCAGAATTAAAATATGCAGTTATAAAGAAAAACAACAACAAAAATAGAATAAAAGCACTCCAATCATGAAAAAGTATAGTAACAGCAGTAAAAAAAAAATGGTCCCTTGCTCAGCCCTATGCCACCACATCTACTAAAAGTCCCTCTGGATGTCAATAGAAGGTCAACAAAGAAAAGGACAGACAACACCTAGGCAGGGTCATGAGGTGAAGTCAATCCTTCAGGAACTTTTTACTCAAACTACTTGACCCAGATAGCTCAGGCAAGCCCAATCTTGTTAGATCTCAGAAGCTAGGCAAGGTCAGCCTTCATTAGTTATTGGATGGGAGACCTCCAAAGAATACCAGAGGCAGGCAATGACAGACCACCTCTGTTAGTCTCTTGCCTTGAAAACGCCAGCAGGGGCCACCATACATCAGCTATGACTTGACGGCACTTTCCACCAACACCTCTAAGGCTTAACAAGTTCAAATCAGCACCTTGAAATGAGCCTGGAAACAGACTGCAAGCCTGTGCAGCTGGAGTAGCGCTGGAGTGATATGTTCATTTGGAGGGTGCTTCTTAGCATTTTAGCTGCTGCATTTTGTACCACGTGCAGTTTCTGAACAATTTTCAAGGGGAATCCCACATACAACACATTATAGTGATTCCATCTGGATGTAACCAAGGCATGTTTGACACTGGCCAGATCCATCTTCTCCAGCAAGAATCATGGCTAGTGGACCAGTCTAAACTGGCAAAACGCAATCCTCTTCTACCTGCTTATCCAGTGACAAAGATGAGTCCAGAGAAGTACCACCAAACTGTCCCTGGAATAAAGTTGGAGAGGTGAACTCCTCATTGAGGAGACCTGGGTCGGCTTAGTAAATTGCACATTCCTCATGATAAAAAAAGGCAGCTGCATTTTACCACACCCAGCATCAGACAAAAAAGCTTATTATTGATGCATCTTTAGGTCCTTATATCATGATCACCCAAACATCAGAATTACATATGTTCAATAAGATAAAACTATTATAAGGTACTAACAGAAATTATAAGTATTTTACATAATATTCACTTGCATTCATTCACTTGCAAAGTATGTTATCATACTAAGGTAGAACCTAGACTTTCAGTAGACTGAAGACAGATACTTAGCAGATCGATCTATTTTACTGCAGCATCACATACTGGAAGACATCCAAACGGTCCAGTTGAAATACTCTTTGTCTCCTTGAAAAATGATGATCCACTCATTCTTATAACCTGCCCTTTGCAAGGGAAAGTGCTGATTTTATTGAAGTGAGATGTTATACACTTTGAACACATGGAAGTATGGGTGTTACTTTTATCCCATACAAAAGTGCTGACTGTTCCGCTACCACATCTCATATCAGACAACATTCATTTCAGATTCCACATTTAAGACTCTCATGATGAACATTTAACCCTATGGAAACCCTAATCCTTAAATATAATACAAAAGATAATACAAAAACAGTATTTTAGAAAGGCAAAACAGTATCAAGTGCCTGAATTATGTACCTGTATATCTGCAGCATCTTTTTTTGAAATGAGAAGAGTTTCTGAGATGCCAAGTGTCCCCGGCCTCCACTCCATGAAGCAGAGATTCAGATTTAATTATATGCTTTGTTTTCAGACAAGCTCCATTTTAGTTTCTTAATGCTGGCTTATCTCTCCCAGGCATTTCGCATTCTAGCCACTGAATTACCTCATTCTTTACATTTACATGGGGAGGGGGGTTAAAATCATTCTTAGTTAATAGCCTCATTAAAAACTGAAACTGAACCTGATAATTTCATATTTAAACAAAATGCTTAATGTTTAATTGGTCATATAATATCGTAGAGAATGTAGTGCTGCTTCTGCACAGGCCCATTAGCAGGGTTCAATATTATTCAGAGTGCACATTGTTCCAATGGCACCACATTCAAACACGCGTGTTCATCAGCATCTCATCACGTCATTCATACTGCTGAACACGTACACTGCCTCCACTTTTGTCTGAGGAGGAGTGAAAGATGTTATGAAGGATAAGTTAATGGTGGCTTTTTCACAGGCAGGTCAAACTCTTGATTTTTTAAAATGTATTTAAAACATTTCTATGCCACCTTTCCACCCAAATAACATCACCAAGGCAACAAACATCAAAATATTACTTTTACTTACTTTTTACTTGAATTGAATTTTTATACCGCCCATCTCCCGAAGGACTCAGGGCGGTGTACAGCAAAAATAAAACATACAAATATAAAACAATAAGAATATAAAACATAAACATATTAAATAGTTTAACTCAGAAACAGGACAACTCAATTAAAACACATTTATGCCAGCCCCGCTTGTTGGAATAATAACGTCTTAAGGGCACGGCGAAAGGTGTGTAGGTCAGGGACCATACGTATCTCCGGGGGCAATTCATTCCAGAGGGCAGGTGCCCCGACAGAGAAGGCTCTCCCCCTGGGGGTCACCAGCCGACATTGTCTGACCGACGGCACCCTGAGGAGGCCCTCTCTGTGGGAGCGTACCGGCCTGTGGGAGGCTATCGGTAGCAGCAGGCGGTCTCGTAAATACTTAAAATACTTCAGCGTTAATATGGCAATAACCAAGTAGCAAAAATGAACATGGGAACTCACCCTGAACTCTTTGGTTTCATGCTTCAAGTAGGTGCAACAGGGCAGTTAAAGGTTTCTTAATTAGAAATGAAAACTCCTATGAAAAAACAATGTGCTGAGTCATAGGCTGAAGAAAGCTTGACCTCTTGCATAAATTTCCCAGATCCTCTTCTTGAAAAGAAAAGCTTTAGTGTCGGCAGAACAATCAGATTCACAACCTAGCAAAACAACAACACCAATATGATACTAGTGTCACTAATCTGCAACTTATGGTTTTTCTGCAGAGGGGAAATAACCATTATGAACACCTCGAGACAAGCCACAGATGGCATAATGATGGTGATGTTGACTCTGCCAACATCCAGTTGCAGAGCACTGTGCTGCGTAAGTGGCACACTGCAGCCAACTACTGCCAGCTGGTGCAGCCACAGTCCTCAGACATCACACAGCTACCACCCACATGTGAAGTGCCAGAAGGAAGGAAGACCAGAGCAGCCAACCCTCCTGCTCCCAAGAAGGCCAGTGGTGCAAGAGGCAGGAGTGCAAGAGTTAACATAATCCAGGGAGCTTCGCAGATGAGGGTTTGATTCCCTTCCGACAGCCGAGTTCTCTCTTGCCAGGCATACACAGAGGGAGGGCACACAGCCAGTCAAGCCACAGCACTGTCATGCACGCGTAGCTCCCTAAGGGACAGAACTTTACATTGCAATAATGCAAAAATGGAGAGGTGAGAGGACTTTTTTAAAAAAAAAATCTTTGCCCCGAAGTATTTTCGCAACCCAAATCACCCCTGACACGTTTATTTGCCCCATAGGATAAAACAAATATTAGCATAAATTGATCTCTCTGGCCTGAACAGGTCTTTGGTAACTTAATTAATGTGATCGCACCCAAATCCTCGATGAGTCCCATTCCCTTTTTAGATATGACATACTATAATCTGGATAACATTAAACAGCTTGTCAGTATCTTGCATGAGCTAAATAACATTGAGAATCTTATAATATATTGTATAGTCTCAAAAATAAATAGTAGATTTTCGGCACCTCGAAAGCCAATGATATGTTAGTCCAGCATAAGCTTTGCAAACTAGAACCCAGTTTATCAGATTACTCTCAAATGACCTTAATATACCTACACAGTTTCAGACAAATCGGTCTAACAGCAGAAGAATCACGAGTCTTACACAGAGTTACTCCATTCTAAACCTGTTAAAATCAAAGGGCTTAGACTGGACTAACTATGCTTAGGATAAAGGCTAATGGAGAACCGATCCAGAGGAGTTAGCCGTGTTAGTCTGTAGTAGCAAAATAGAAAAGAGTCCAGTAGCACCTTTAAGACTAGCCATCTTTGCTGGAGCATAAGTTTCCAGAATCACAGTTCTCTTCGGCAGATGCATCTGATGAAGAGAACTGTAATTCTCGAAAGCTTATGCTCCAGTAAAGTTGGTTAGTCTTAAAGGTGCTACTGGACTCTTTTCTATAATGGAGAACATTATTTGTTAGTTTGTCTCTGAGACTGTGATACCTCAGGGAACAGTTATAATTTAACAAATGCTTCCTCTGCTGGCCAAACTGAAAATAGCAGCTTTGCACAAAACGTTATTCTTCATTTAAAAGTTCTGGCCTACCAGTGGTATTAGAGTTTGGAAGCTTTTGCTGATGCTGATATTTTCTTCAAAATAAAACTGTACTTTATTAAATGCATAGACATTTAACTCTGAAAGATAAGGTTCGGCAAACAGTTTAAACAGGGAACTTCACTTTAGGTTAAAAGAAAGCACAGCTGAAATGCATGTCTTTTCAGAATGGCTTTTTCCATTGAATAGCTGAAGTCTTTCTATTGTCTTCAGTGAGCTTAGGAATAGTTCATTTTCCTGCCATTGACAGTATGAAAGGCAGGATACAAGTTTTTAAATAAATGAATAGGTAGGCAGATAAGTCACGTGGGGTTATGTGAACTGCGGCTTTATCAATGTTTATAGAAAAAATAGAGCCTGATACTGAAAATGATAGAGAAATGTTTAGAAGTTATAGTGAGCTATTTTGGCTGTTGGGTCTTTAAATTCTAGATTTGAGAGATTGGATATATTTTATAATAAGGGGAAAGAACTGCGTATTCTAGAGGGACCTTGCCTCAAGGTTGTACTTTGGCATTGAAAAAAGTTTCAGAGTCAGTGTATTCACAAGCAGGGACCTGTAAAAAGCTTGTGGGCTAAGGGAAATCCCATTCCTCCTCTGGCCTCCACTTCCTCCGGCAGCTGTCCTCCCTCCCTTCTCCCCCTCCCCCTCCCTCCTTCTGCCCCTCCTGTTGTATGTCTTTTCCCTCCATTTATACCATTGCTGCCTGACATGCTTGTTTCCGCTTTCCTGCTGCCTCAGTTCTTCTCTCCATCCATACATCCACCCCTCTCTCGCTTCCCTGCCTGCTTATCACACATAGCGACAGCATCTCCACCTTCCTTTAGGGAAGTCGGCCACCTATTGATGGGGTTGCAAAACAACCTTCAAAATGGAAATTGGGGGTGGGCAGTTTGGTAAGGTGAAGTTTTAAGGATTTTTAAAAGACCCTTAACCTTTTTTTTTCTCCATTTCTGAATTTTTCTGCAAGCCTTGGAGGTCTCCCAAGTTTGTAGGAAGATCATGTGTCTCTGTGCATGACCATAATCTACTGATTGAACAATCCACATATGGGGCCATATTCAGAATGAGATATGATCGTCTGCTCTTTAAATCATCAATGAATGTTCTTACATCTGGAGGCTTGGGCATGCAGGAGTTCATGGCCCACTGAATGCCACTGACTTAGCTGGCCTAAAGTTACATAAGGTCTGGGTAGCCTAGTTCAAGGTGGCTGTGCTACGGGAAGGACAGCTTTGGAAGTTCAAGGTCAACGAACAACATTAAACCGTAGCCTTTACAATTATATATTAGGGATCATATGGGTTGAACAGTTTAAAGCCTTTTGATTTATTGATTTATTTAAATATTTTTATCTTGCTTTTCCAGGGCCAGTGCAGTTTGTTGGCACCCTGGGCAAACTATTATTCTTCCCCACCCCACCTCTCATTCACTAGAGGAAAGTGACAAGTCTAGAGTAGACATGATTTTTTATTTAATTGGCATTCAATATGAACAATGTAAAATGAAAAATATTTTATTGATTTTAAAAAAAATTAATTAATCCCGATAAATTTTTGAGTCATAGCATGTTTGCATTAGGCTACCAATTTGTGTAAACTCTGGTACTTTGCTGTATATGCTTTTGCTTTCACGAACTGGGCAATTAGTTCTTTGAGACAGCTTTCTGAAGCTCTGTCAAAGCTTTGAACCTTGAACCACCCAGCCCAGTACCGTCGCACTCGACAGAGAGGCAAGGGTGCTTTCACACTTTCCCATACCTTTTCACACTGAGAACTTAAGCAAGTGGAAGCATTTTTCCAAGCCTTCTTGCTTCAGGAGAGACTAGCTGTGCAGCAGCAGCAGCCCCCAGCCTGGCCTAGATACTAACTTGCTCTAGGCTTGCAGTGCCCTGCTTTTGGGCCTTAGCTCACACTCATCCTGAGTAGAAATCAGATAGACGGTAAACTTTGTCAATGCCAGGTTTAGAAGAGCCAGCAGCTTCTGGCGACCGGTAATGGAGAAGCAGGGAAAAGAATAAAGCGTTGCCCCTGCAAAGATGTGACCCACAGCAGAGAGTTGCAGCTTCGAGGTGGAGACACTTCTGCAATGGGAAGACATGAGCAGGAAAGCCTAGTACTACAGCACAGATAAGGGAGGCAGTGGCAGTGTGAAAAATGGGAGAAAGCCAGAAGGTGCAGCAGGAATGCAGCTTTGAGCACGGGCAAAAATTCCTTCCTGCTAGGCTCAACCCTCAGCAGCGAGTCTCACCTTGAATTCTCAAGCAACATGTGCTCCTAAATTAACCATAACAATTACCTAAGAATGTGTGTGTGGGAGGAGTATTGTTCTATTGAGCTCCGAAGGTTTTAAAAAAAATCAGATGATCTGTTGATATCCACAAAAAACTCACTTTCTTACCCAAAACATTTCCAGCTGATACATGATACACTTATGAACGGTGCTTATCGGTCCAGTCATTTATTTTTAAGGTTATGCCACAAGTTCATCACAAACCCAGCACCACTAGAGCCCCAGGGAGGGAGGGAAGAAAAGAAGGCTGTGATGCCTGGGCAGGCTCAGCAGGTGCTGCCACAATGCCCCCCAGTGCCCTGTGCTGTCCACACCCCGCAGGGCATGCAACTCAGCTGCAGCAAGCGCTTGGAGTCTCATCAGTGCAAAGGTGGGGGTGGCTGGCTGTGGACGCTTCTGTCACCTGGGGAGGCTTGGCTAGTGGGCCCTGCTAGGTGTGTCGCTGCGCTTCTGCCAGTGGGGACAAAGGTGGGGACAGGAAAGCTCCCCGCAGGGATTGTTGCAGCCTTGCAAAATCCGGCACCAGCAGCTTACTAAACATCTAACTATCTAAAATCATGACACTACAAGAGCAGCCAGAGGATGGGGCTGAGCAAGTGGGAAAACTCAGCCTTTGGAGACCGGCAGCAGTTTGAAAACAAACCGACTATAATTGATGCAACTTTATGTGATCTATAGAGTGCTTCAGACGGCCGCTTAAACCCAGTCTCTCAATCAGATTTTTCAGGAAACTTAAGTCCACACCAGAAGCCCATATGCAATACAGAGAGAAACATAATAACCACTGTTTCACTTCCCTCATAACCTTACATCATGGATAATTTTAAAGGTTTATTAGTTCTGGACAATTGCCTACCAAAAGGAAATAGTGGGAAATGGTCGTTACTATTTAAAAAAAACAAAAACATTTCTTAGAGAATGGATGGCCAGCATCTCAGTCCTATCTGTTGCTTTAAGTATGTGCTCCTATATGCGACCCGTACTTCAAGTATGACCCTACTGGGTAGTTCTATGTTGTCGAATGTCATCCCTAGAATAGCTTATGCCCTGTTTTAGCATTTCTTCAACTCTGTATTGGATTCTTATTAATGTTATGTCTTTGTAAACTTGTATTTATTTACCCTATGGCATTGTTTATGGATCTCTGGGGCGTCTCATCAGCTAGGCCATCTTACTCCCCCTTTTCCGGTGTGGGGAGGTCAGACACTGGGCTTTAGCCTCTGACCCCTGCCCACATGGGGGGTTGCACAAGGAGCCCCAGGTTTGCTGCCCCAGCGCCTTTCCACTGAGCCATTCTGATCTGGCAGATAGTCTCTGACTGGCCCTGTGCAGCTGGTGGTGACATCTGAGCTGCAGTATTTTGCATGTCTCTAAGGAACTGCCTCTCCAGGCTCCAAGCCTTGGAGCTAGTCTTGAGTGTCAGCAGCTGTGGGCCAAGGACTCCTTGGCCCTGCTACCTTTCTGCTTTTACTTTTCGGGGAGTGGGGTGTGCATGTCTCAGAGCGGTATGGGGTGTTTACAAGTGAGTGGTGCTTTGTCTGCCAGCCGAGCCCTTGCCAACAAAGGTGTGGGCACCCTGTCTGCTGCTTGGGTGTGCGTCCCTTCCAAGCTGGGTAGAGTGCCTCTCGAACAAGCTGCCTCTGTTGGGGCACCACAGTTACAGGGTCCTTGTGCCCTGTGTGCCCACTTTCTGCAGGGGAGGGTGTGGCATTGGCAGGCTGCAGCTACAATTGCTGCTGAGGATTGTCAGTGCCAGCTCCCATGCAATCGGTGGATGCTGATGGAAACAAGAGGGCATGCTCTCCTGGTCATGCCTGGCTGGGCTCACTTGCTGATGTATCTCCCGGCCAAAAGTCCTTTCTGGCTCACAGAAGTTACTTGGATGGCTGCACACTACAGCTCCAGTGGAGCTGAGGATTGCACTGCCCAACTACAGTCTGCATGGAATTTCACTGTAATATTGCCTAAAGTACCATGTGAAAATTGGAATAGAAGGGGTATAAATTCAAAAATAAATAATTAAAATTATATTTTCTGAACTAGCATTGTGTAAGTGGGAAAGTTGTTTTTTATTATTAAAATCCCTATCAAACATTTTTTTAAAGTGTGTTAATGCACCAAATAATATGAATATGTTGGCAGTTGTTTTAAAATTGTATGAGATCAATGAAGCCTCAAGCTTTTACAGTTTCTTAAAGGCTTTCTGTACGTAGGAAATTAAACTGAAATTTATGTCAGTTTGTTAATGGCATCACTTAAAACCATAACAGTTAATTAACTAATTAACAACTTAATTAATTTTTCATTTAACTCACTTCACTTGAATCCCTTGATGAAATTTAATGAAGTTTCAGTATGATTTCTGACTAACCACATAAATGGTGCAATGGGTCGTTGCTGTTCCCTTGTTTAGAAGATATTTCACAAAACCAAATGACAGTGTGTATGGTCAGTTGTGGCTAGATCCCGCCCTAGCGAGGCCGTAGCACCTGCGTGAGGGGAGGCTACATAGGGCAGGACAAGGACCTGATTTCTCGCTCCCCGTGAAGCACGCACATGAGAGCCTGCAGGGTGTGTCAGGTCATTGCAGGGAATGGGAAACTTGTGAACACCTCCAATATTCCTTTCCAGTCTTCATTCATCTATTCATTCAAGGAACACAAACTCTCTAACTAAGCAGAGGAAGAAGACCGGTCTGGCGTACTGCCTGAATGCACACCCATGCATACTCACTAAGGGGAGCTGTTGAAAGACAGGGTTCTGTTATGGCCTCTGAGGATCCTTCTACACATTGATAGAATGAATCCTCTACTGGATTCAGCTAAGCTCGTAATAATTTTTATTTTCTGTTTTGCATGACAAATCACCAAACACTGATTCTGGGGGCACTGTATTGTGAGTGTATGCGCTATGGTTTATGATAACATCATCCTTCTACCTTCCCATTCAGATTTAGTGAAAATAATGAGATTAAATATGGCTGGGCAGTGGTTTGCAAGATACTAAATCTGCCAGTATTTTAGCCTATATTGAGTATTGTGATTTGTTGGAATAAAACAAATGTCTTATAAAAATAAGGATCTTGAATATGTGTAGGTGTGGATATGGTGGGTGAATAAAATTTCTTTGTTTTTATGAGAGTTGTCATTTTTTTCCCATTTCACAGCTTGTTATTCTCAGTATGTCCTCAAAATCCCTAAGTATAGATTCAGGTCCACTTCTGGTGGGTTTGCATAAGAAAATTTGGGTTTCCTAAAATACTTGGGAATGCCGTTCACATAGAAGTGTCCCTGATTGATGGATGGATACTCTATTAGATCACTTCCATATTGGAACTATTACATGTGATAACAGCCCTGAAGGGCAATCAAAAAATCTGTAGAATCAAATACGATGCTAAAGCTTTCTGGCAAAACAAAGAAATGGAGATCAGCAAATTAACCTGAAAAACCAAATCCTCCCCCATCCCCTGGCTGCTCACCTGGCCCACATGTGGAGAGGCAGCAGCAGCTCCTGCCCCTCCGCCCACCCTCTTGCAGGCTCCTCAGCAGCAGAGGGGATGAGCAGTGACAGCTTTCCTCCTTCCTGCCCACTCACAGTACGGCTGCCTTGGTGGTGTGGGGGTGGGAGGTCTGCTCTTTCGCACTTGCCCAAGGAGGAAAGGCAGGAGGGGGCATCTCCCCTTGCTCCTCCCCCTCTACCTCTCTGTGGGTGGGGAAATGTGGCGGCAGCCCCCGCCCCCACTCTCCCTCCACCCCTCCCCTCCCCTGCCTGCCTGCTGCACTGATGCTTCCTCTACCTATCTGGCTCAGGCAGAAGCAGCTGCCCCCCACCTCCTCTTTCTCCCATACATCTGCAACTGCAGAGAGAGCTGCATTATCTGCACAAGCACAGGTTATACTCTTCTCTGGGAGGAAGTTAAGCCCCCTTCCATTTTTAAAAAAAAAATCTCAAAAATGTCTCAAGGCATGAATTCTCTATAGAGAGGAAAAAGCTGCAGTCAATTATACTGTCCCTCACAAAATCCAAAACAAAATTTTAAAAATCCATGTAATACTTTTTTAATAGGGATAACTGAAAACCCACAAAACACTGGGTGAGATCAAAAGCTTTATGTTATTTTGGCTGGCCCTGATATAAAGGCACTGTATAGTGGGAGCCAGTCTAAATTTCTAGTTCACGGTCTTCTGGCTTGAAGGAAGATATCCTGGACATCCACTGAAATGGTTCTAATTTTACTTTGTTTTCCAGGCTGTGAGGCGGAGAGAAGGGATGCTGCTTGAAGGATCTGGTCTTTCAAAGGCAGCACTTGAAGAAGCAAACAGGACTCTTGGCAGATAGCAAGGAGCAAAACTGCAAGATAATAGGATAGCTGGTTCCTAGTTTAGTGGAAGAGTCTGAAGAACTAGAAATAGCCCCATGGGCAGCACAGACATTAGTCCAGTGAAAGAGCTTATAACGCTTAAGCCACATCAATTAGCTGAACAGAATTTAAAAGAGGAAGAGTTGGATCCTATGAATTACAAATGAAATGAGATCTTGAAATGGATCTATTCTCCTATTCCCCTTCAACTCACTGTGCCCCACTGAAAGCCAGAAGACCCTTGGAACTTTAGCTGCTTCTGAAAGCCAGAAGACCCTTCAAAACAGAGCTGGAAGCAACACAGGATGCACACGAGAGCCACCGCTCAAAGAGAAACTAGCAGAAATCACCCCCTTCCCCTCTTGCATAAACTTTACCATGAACAGAGCAATAGCATCCCTCCATTCTGCATATGACTCTGTTCTTAAGGCCATCTTAACTTTTAAAGCAGCTCTTGGGAAGTGCAGGATGCTGTGGACAGAAGGGGGAGAAGCTAGTTAGGTACACTCATTTCATTCATGGAAAAACTAGACATGATGGCGTCCGTGGGTCCAATCTATGGATGTGAATGCCTTTTCAGAGCTGAATTCAGCCATTTGAAAATTACACAAGGACCTGCAGCATGACAGAACCAGGTAATTTGTCCCCCCTCCATATGCCTTTTTCAATTGCTCAAATGGCCCCTGCCCCCCATGTTTAGTTTGGCCTTCAGTTCATAGGATCCAACCCAAAGAGGCTTGGAACTTCACAGTACAGCACTGTTTATGGGCTTTGGGATGGGCTGTTTATTCAACAGGTGCCTTCAGAGGCTCAGAGAGGTCAGTACCATGTTCCCCTTCAGATGGTGTTTCAGGTGAGTTTTTTTGCTGCATAACATCTGTGAAAAGGTCCTCAGCTGGAGATTACAACTAAAGAGATCTAAAAACAGCCATCACAGTTCCATAGAAAATTAGTCACACCCAAAGGAAAGCCCTGAAGGATTAGAGACACTTAGAAGTATTTGGAAAACATCTGTACGCCTTTGAACTTCTTGCAGGGTTACTGTTGGAGTTGATGGAAAGAGACAGCAGCCACGGGAAAGCGCCGCAGAACTCCCTCAAATGGTTGTGGTTCTTGGTGAGTGCCCCAAACCCAAGTTAGAGAGTCCACATATGTCTAAGGTAACATGTGAAAGGGAACACGTGGTAACATCACTCTAGTAGACACTCTGGCTGCAGCATTTTATACTAAATGTAGCTTCCAGACAGTCTTCAAGGGCAACCTCACACACAATGTATTGCAATAGTCTAATCTAGGAGTTACCAGGGCATGCACCAGATCTTTCCTGCTCAGGAAGGGCAGCAGCTGGGCACTCCTAGCCATTGCTTCCACCTGTTTATCCAACAGAACGCCTGGGTCCAGCTACGAACCTGTTCCTTTAGGAGATGTGCAACTCCATCCGAAATTCCTGAGTAAAACCTTCTTCCCATAGGATTCAGTATCAGTTTGTTAATCCATATCCATTCTAAAACTACCTCCAGGCACCTGTTCACAGTTTCCACAGCCCCCCTAAAATCTGCTGGAAGCAGATAGAGCTGAGTGCATGTTGGTGGCAACTCAGCCAAAATCTCCAAATAACCAGAGTGGATTTCCAGACTAGGGTCTGGGGATCCCCACTCTGTCATGAATCTTTCTGGGTGATCACCCCGCCCCCCTTATCCTAATCTATTTCATAGGGTTGTTGTAGGGATAAAATGGAGGAGACTGTTTTGGGTCCCCACTGGAGAGGTGTGGTATAAATGAAGCAAATAAATAATAAATAAAACTGAAGATTGGAGGGGGGCAAATAAACAGTGGTTGTGGGTGGATGGGGAAGGAAGAGGATATGAGTTACCAGGACAGAAAGAGGAAAGAGTTTGGGGGGGGGGGTACAGCAGTAAATTAGATGCCCCTGCAAATCCTCGCGGTTTCCCCACTTGTAAATAAATAATACCAACACAACCAAGAAGTTCTGTAAACATAAAAACAGCCAGCAAGGAAATGTTTTCTGTTCAAGCCACATTTTAACCTGGTGTCAGAAAGCCCATAGCAATGTTGCCACAGAGAAAGCACAACCTCTGTTCATCTGCAGAAGACTCAGATCAGCACTTCTCTCTGCCCTTGCTGGTGACAGCTACATACACACACAACTGCCTTTCAGTTGTACAAGCCTCTGCTTCTTTATTTTAGTTACACACACACACTTTGTAAAGCAGGGATGTAAAAGATCTGGTTAGTAAGGAGAGGTAGGTAAGAAGATTGAGTAACAAAACAAGTATGTGTTAGATCTGAAGGGTGTCAAATTAATTTCTACCAATTGTGTGTGAAATCGTTAACAAGGTCTACTTTGGGATACACAGATATAACTTACTTAGTTATGGGCACCCTGCTGACTTAGGAAAATAAGCCTTACTACCCAGCCAGCCATTTAATGTGGATGTTAAATCATTTGTGATTACTAATGTCTAAGTACTTTGTCATTGCCAAGCTCTCATTTTCCATCAGAGCAATTCTAATTGATTTAAATGGTCTGTTTCGCCTTGGTGCACGCATGATCACGTCGTAAGTGGTCTTTAGGACTATTTTAATTGCCAAGGATGTTTTTCCTTAAGAAAATCTCGGTGCCCAGAGCAGAACAAATTATTATTGCCATCTACAAATACACAAACATTGTTTTTTCCTCCCCCTCTCTGCATGTTTTGTTACACCAGCTTCTCTCTCTTGTGTTTTGGGGGGCTCGAGTCTTAATTTATGCAAAATTAATTGATATATCTTTTATAATTGATGTGCTGTAAAATTAATGAGTAATTTATGTAATTAGTCAATTAAGGATAATTCCAGCATATGTTCAATATGCCCAGAAGGTGTACTTTACAAGTAGTTATTTGTCCAGGAGTTTGATGCTGAGAAAACTACCTAATTAATTTTTTATGCATATCAGTTTAGTATCTGTTTAACAGCTCCCTTTGTGATAGCAGATTTAATATTTATTTTTCTAACATGTCTGAGAGGATGGAGAATGGATTAGCCTCCATGGTGCCTTTAAGAAGGCCTTTCGCTCCAACAGTGCCTGGTTTTAATTATAAGAGATCTTGGCTTTGACTTGTCATTGAGTCGCTTGGTCCTCCCCCCCCCCACACACACACCTCATCCACACTCTCATGTCCGAGGTCAGGAAGGCAGTGTAAACAGAGATGATTACAAAATGGTGCAGGCAATTTAAACACGGCCAGACATTTAAAAGCAGAAAGCAAGCTCCCTTCTTTTTCTGTCAATGACCCTTTAAATGCATCTTGGAGGACTTCAGGGGCTGTTGAGGCATAGTGAGAGAGATCTGTTGGCTAATTAATTGACACTGTTTTGAATATTCATACCTAATATAACCAGTATGCTCTTAATTACATTGTTGGACGTCTCTCTAAGGAGGCTAAATCACCAAAGACTTAATTAATGTAATGTATTCCAGAGCTGGCTGGCTCAAAAGGAAGACAGTTGCTGTCAGGAGTTGCACCGTGACACCTGGCTGCTGATGAACAGTCTTTTGTTATTACTCTTTACAAGAGAAAGGAAAACTTTGCTTCCCGTTGTTAATGTTGGAGTTCGCTCCCTCCGCTCCTTGGTTTAAAGAGGCAGCGGCCACGGGAAAGCGCCGCAGAACTCGAGGGCTTGTAGCCGCTCGCCCGGGGGGGGGGCGGGTTGGGAAGCAAAGGGGAGGGAGGGGGGAGGCCGGGCAGAATAAGACGGGCCGGGCAGAGCTTCCCCTTCTGCCGGATGACGCGGGTTTGCCCAGAGAGCGAACGTGCCCGTAGCACAGCCATGGCGTGGCCGTGCGGCGTTTGCAGCATGGGGGGCCTCAGGCCTGGCCGAGTCTCTGGACAAGGAGCGGTGGAAAGCGCAGGGGCAACGCGCGGCTGAGCGTGGCAGGATGGCTAACCGGCAAGTCGCCCCGCTCTGCTTGGCGCTAACTTGGCCCGTTCCAAGCGGGATGGAGCCCGGGGGCGCCGCAGAGGCCACCCAGAGAGCCAGGGCCCCCTTCTTCCGACGCCTTCTGCAAGCTGACCGCGAGCGACGGCAGTCGGCAACCCGCTGGCTGGGCCCGATCTTGCTTGCCACCCAGGCTTCCCTCTGAGTCCCGGGACCCGGCAGGCAGCTGAGGGCGCCAGGAAGGCCGCGGCCTAAGCGCGCTCCCTCTACCCGAATCTTTGAGCACACCGATAATCTCGGGCTGCGTGAACATGCAGGCCTGGCTTCCCAAACCGCCCTGGCTCTGGGAAGCCTGCCAAGCCTTCCCTACGCTGACACGTGTCGAGAAATGACTACTGGCCGGAGGGGGTGTGTGTTAAGGCAGGCGCCCTTTGCGCGTTCCCGTGAAGTAGGTCCCTGCCCCGCGTCCTCCACCAGGACTCAACTGCACGTCCCGATTTTCTGTCTTCAGGATCCGACGTCGGAAGCTCAAATCCCGACGCCCCCCGCCCCGCTCTGGGCAGATTCAGGTTTGCTCCAGGGCTGGGGCGCTGAGGGTTCAGGCCGGCTGCTTAGCGCTGCCCGCTTGCTCGTCCACACTGCGCGACTCCTTCCCTTCGGAAGTCAGTGGCGCTGGGCGCGGCCACCTCGGTGGGCACTGGCGGCGGTGGGCCCGACCTCGCAGAAGGCCACGCGGGACTGTCGCACTCGCCTCCGGGCTGGCGATGGCCACTCCGCGAGGCAAAGCATTGCGAGCCCAAGAAACAGAACCGGAGCTGGAAGGCCTTGGCTGTAAAAACGCCAACCAGAGCGTGTAGCGGTTACAATGAAAAATGCCAGATGCCCACAAGCACACGGTCCGAACTAGGATCGGGCACGGCCGCTCGCCAGCCACCAAAGCTCGCAGCAGTCCGCCTTGGCACCAGGACGCCCCGGCTTGGCGGGCCTCGTCTCTCCTCCCTGCTGCCGGCGGTCCCCAGGCGAGCTGCCTGATCCCCCCAAATCCCTCGCCGCTCGGAAACCGTGCCTGGAGGTGGCAGGCGAGGGCGCAGCCAGGCCGGCTCCACCGAAAGCTGCTGCCTGCCACGCTATCCGCTGCTGCCCCCCGGGGAGCAGGCAGTAGCCCCAGGCACCTGGCAGGAGCTTCCGATCGGGGCGGGAAGGGCTCTGCGCGGACATCGAATCACGGGGATTTTCTTGAGGCCCGCAGGAAGGACATAAAGAGAGAGGTCTACCTATACCTGTACCTATACATCCAGAGCCCTTGCCTGGCGTGGGGGGCGGGGGCGGCAGGAGAGGACGCGGCGCTAATTGCCGAGCCCAGGGGCACCGCCTGGCTGCCAGCTCCTCGGTGGCGGTGGCGGCAGCCAATATTTGGAGAAGGTGTAATTTGCTCAGCCCTGAAATCCGAACCGGCCGCGGCGGCTGCCAGCGCCATTAGCCTGCAGCAGACGGGGGCTGCGGCGTAATTGCCTCGCGGATCTCCAGCGGCAGGGCGCGCAGAGCGGCCCCTTCCCTTCTCCAGAGCCAGGAGCACGTCGGGGAGAACTCGCCCGCTCGCCTGCAGCCCCGGCCTCGGCAATGAAGGCGCTTAGCCGCGGGGAGAGAGGGGGGAACCCTCGACGGGCAGCCTCAGCAGACAGGCGTCGCTCGGGGTCCGCGTCGCTCGCCCCTTATAAACCTCGCTGCGTCCTTATTTGCAGCACTAATGGGTTTAAGAGGAAGCAATGCAGGAATGGTTTGTCTTTGTCCACAGGGATGGCACAGTTTGTTTAAGGGCCAAGCTACACATGACGAATGACACTTGAACGGCAAGTGGATTGAGTGGAGGGCAAGCGAACAGGGAGAAATACACTTGCTGTTCAAGTGTCATTCGTCATGTGTAGCTTGGCCCTAAGCTAATGGGACACACACACCCCTCCAATTCAGGACCAACTAACAACTGCTCTCTACTTCCAGAGATATCTCGCCTGGTTTGTTCATGGCGTTCTATAAATGCCTTTAAGGACGTAGCGGTTTTACAAGAAGATCTTGCACATTTTTGCGAGCATTTTAGTAGTATTAGATAAATACGGAAATATAAATTACAAGGGCTGGGGAACTAAGCAGGGAGAAGTAACACGTTAATTTTAATAAGTTCCGAATAATTTTAAAATAAAAGAAGTATTATTTCTATAGATTTACCAGCACTCGCAAACTATCAAAACAAAAACTTCTCTTAGGCTCATAAATGTAACCTGGTCCGGGCCATATCATCGGACTAATTTTATCTCGACGTTCCCTCTTTGGATTATGTGAATTGCCATATTTAAACATACCAGTGACAGAACCACAGAAATGCACGACTGTCAGATCTGTGAGAGAAAAAGAGGCAAGGTGAGTTGTAAAAGATGATGTAAGGTCCCACAGGCTAGGAGATTCATATTAAAATGAGTTTAGCTGCTCATAGATTTTAACCGTTTTTTTCCTTTACACAAGAAATCACGAAGCATATAAATGGTGGTATAGTTATTCTATCCTCTATTAAGAATCATTACAACAAAATCAGAAAATTGCGATTATTCCAAAGTATTAAATTTGGATTATTATTTTAGTGCTCATTGATTTATGGAGAATGTAAACTAACCTATTGATAAATCTTTGCTTCGAATCTAGAAAATGCGAATCAATTCCAACCTGAAGAGCGGGGCATTTAAACCATGCACCTGTTCACATCTCATATAGCTTTTAACCAAACTTTGGCTTCTGGTTCTTGCTGCGGAATCAAGGCAGGTTCGTTACACAAAAGTTTAGGTTCTTTTAAATCTGCACACTTCCCTTTTTAAACGTTAGATCAGGACTTTCTCAGCTCTAGAGAGATGGGCTAGATGTTGGTTTATTATTTTAAAAGTGGTTGAAAGTTTGTTCACATGAAGACTGAGGTATGTGAATTAAATGAGGGCATAAAAGCCACCGCATAAAGGGTGAGAACCCATTCAAATAACAATTTCCACCATGTACGTAGGGGAAGTGCCTATATTTGACTTGCAGGGAAAATTAGTTTCGCACTTTGGAATGCTTATAATTTCGTTTTCCCTGAATGGAAAAGACAACTTGGATCACATGCGAGGAGGAATCCAATACAGGAGCGCCGCAGCGTTGACTTGCCATGACCGATTCACTCGGCGTCTCCTTTAGTCTTTCATATCTCACTCTGCATAGACCGTGGCCCGAGCCCTTGGGTTACGTTTTTAAAGTGTTTGAATAGTTCCCTAATGTCTTTCGAGATACCTTCATCTATTTATTTAGAGAAGACACAAATGAGAAGAAAATGTGAATCAAATAGCCAAGGTAACCATATCGATAATGAAATTCAGTGACGTGGGAGTATATCTGTGCTTGTGTATGGAGGAGAGATCGCTGCAGCTACAAACCTAATTTTTCATGTAGGGCAAAAGCAATGCTGGCTTGCATGCATTTGCTTCATACCGAGTTAGTCCATTGATTTGCCGTGGTCAGCACTGTCTTTTCTGATAGGCCCTTCGGGGTCTCAGTAGAGGTCATCACCGTTGCCTGATCCTTTTAACTGGCGGTGTTGGGGGTTGAACTGGGGGCTTTCTGCATGCCCCACTACTGGGCCATGGCGGTAGCAGTCCTTTCAGGTTTGGCACCCGTGAAGTTTTTGTTCCCGAATCACGGCTGGAAAGATCATACGGAGAAACCTGCGGAAGTTTGCCACAGAAATGCACCGCACAGAGCATAGCAGCCTCGGTTGAAACAGCACTCCGCTTCTGCACATGTTTAGATGGAGCCCGACTAAATCCGGCTGCTTCAAATGGAACTCGCTTCCAAGTCAGGGTTTCGAATGGGGCACGATGTGGCATGTTTCGAAAGTAACTTGTCTCGAAATGCATAGGATTTACTCCCAGGACAGGACCCGAAGAAGCCGTCCTGATCCAACCAAGCCTGCAAGATGTGGCTCACGCTCTTATGCCACCAAGTCGCATTGATGTTAGCAAAACGCATTTGCCTACAGAGCAGGTCCCCGCAGCCGTCGCCTCCTTCGAGAGCGCCCTGGCCTCACGTTAGCATTTCGAGGCCGAATTCTTTCCGAGCCCCTTCAGCAACACTTCAAAGGGGAGCCTAATTGCTGTCCATATAACATATTCTTCTAGGAGCGCGTCTTACAGCAGTACGTCTTAGCCATGAATCTTACCCACGGATTGCTTCCTGGGCGGGAGGCGGGGTGGGGGCCCGAACGGGTTTCCGCGGCCGCCGCGAAAACGAACCACAAGGAAGTGGCAGGGACTGCGCGGCGGGCGCTGGGGAGCCGGAGAGGTCCGGCCGCTTTCTCGCCTGCCCCCGCAAGGAGGGGTCTCAGGCGAGCGCGCGCGTTCCTCCCCGGTCCCTCCTTGCCCGCTTAAGAGGGAGGGGGGGGGAAAGGCGCTCGGGGGCTTCTGGCACCCCCAAGTCCCAGCCACGTGACGCCGGAGAAGCAGGAGGGGGCGTGGGCGGGCGCTTCAGTATCCCGCTTAGGAATCGTCACAAAACTGAGCCAGGCAGCGCTGCCCAGCCACAAGACCAGCTGCAGTGCCATCGTGCCGCGCTCATCCACCTTCTCCCTCCGCGTTCACCGAAGGACAGGTCGGCGCCGGGCGCTTCAGCCTCTCCTAGACTCCAGGTGCCTGCTCCGTCGTCCCTCCGACGCCCTCCAGCTTCCAGCACAGCCTCTCTGTACCTCCCGGGACTCCAATTCTCCACCAAAGCCCTGCGCAGAAACACCGGCCAACAAACTGTCAGCCTGGAACCTCCGAACCGCCTTCCGGCCCCCCGAAGCGGGCGGCTGGCCTTCTCTGGTTTCCTTGATCTTTCAGCAGCCCCCCACCTCCCCGTGAGAAAAGTCGGAAGCTTTCCTGCGGCTGCTCGGGGAAGACCTGCTTCCTAAAAGGCTTTACCGAACTCTAGAAAAGTCCAGTCTGAGTCGAGAGGGTATGTGCGGCGGGAACCCGGGGAAGGGCTGAAATTCAGTTCCATAGCGGGACTTGCTCCTGAATAAATGTGCTTAGCACTGGGACAAGGATGGCATACAAGAGTGGCCGGAAGGTGGAGGTGATCTGTTTGTCCTAGGTTATACATTTCAGATTATTGGTACAGGAGATTTTCGAGGGGGAGGGGGGGCTTAAAGTTACGATTTTCCGCTTAGTCAGAGGCTGAGTGAGCGACCGTGTTGTGATTTTACACACACTTACTTGGCAGAAGGTTCCGGTGAAATGAATGGTAAATGTGTGTAGAATCGGAGTGCTAGTCCTGGGGAGGGGGGACAGGGAGCTGCGGGCGGGAGAGTGATTCAGACCAGCTGTGGGGTGACAGAACATTTTGCTAGCCGTGTTTTGCCCAGCGGGGTCACAGATCTGCTGAGGAGGACCAGTTGCGACGGAGTTTGGAGGGGCACGCTGAGCAGGCGTTCGGAAACGTCTGTGGTTTATCGCCTCGACTTTAAGGCTTGGGATGCCACTTTCAAACGCCGTAGACATCCATGGGAGCTTGGCGGTGATGTCCTGTGAACCCTCGGACGACTTTGTCGCTTTTGAACACAACTAATGGCTCTGTCGTGAGGCTGGGGCAACTCTCGGGAGGAAGAGGTCCTTAGGATCTGGGCGGGTGGTCCTTCTAGACGGTGCAGCCGGAGCGGTGGGTGAATATGTGCCATGCCTCGTCCGGGCAAGAGTTCCTACAGTGACCAGAAGCCGCCTTACTCGTACATCTCGCTGACGGCAATGGCCATCCAGCACTCGGCCGAGAAGATGCTCCCCTTGAGCGACATCTACAAGTTCATCATGGAGCGCTTCCCTTACTACCGCGAGCACACGCAGCGCTGGCAAAACTCGCTGCGCCACAACCTCTCCTTCAACGACTGCTTCATCAAAATCCCGCGGCGGCCGGACCAGCCGGGCAAAGGCAGCTTCTGGGCGCTGCACCCGGACTGCGGGGACATGTTCGAGAACGGCAGCTTCCTCCGGCGCAGAAAGCGCTTCAAGGTGCCGCGGCCGGAGCCCCACATGCCGGCCGCGGGCAAGAGCGGACCGGTGCTGCACCCGCACCTCAGCCACTACTTCCACCCTCACCACCAGCCCCCTCCGGCTCCGCAGCCGCCCGCGCCAGGCAAGGCGCACCCGGACTCCGCTGTGGCTGCCGCCGCCGCCGCCGCCGCCGCCGTGGGAAGGCTGCCCCAGTTCCAACCCTACAGCCCCGCGCCCGGGTTCAAGCACCCCTTCGCCATCGAGAACCTGATCGGCCGAGACTACAAGGGCGTGATTCAGAGCGGCGGGCTGCCCTTGGCCTCGGTGATGCACCACCTGGGCTACCCGGTGGCCAGCCAGCAGATCAGCACCATGGTCAGCTCCGTCTGGCCCCACGTGGGCGTCATGGAGCCGGTGGGTGGCGTGTCCCTCTCCCCAGGCGAGTACGGACCCTTCGGCATGCCCATGAAGGCCATCTGCCACCCCTCCGCCCAGACTCTGCCTGCCATTCCCGTGCCCATCAAGCCCACCCCGGCTCTCCCCCCGGCACCCGCCATCCCTGCCCTGGCAGTCAACCCGGCGGCACAGCAGCAGCTCTGCCCACCCCCTTCGCCCAGCTCGTCCTCTTCCCTCCTGGAACAGACGCCACCAAACTCTTCCGATGGCAAAGGCTCCTTACATTCTGCCTTGGTACATTCCTAGGAAAAGGACTCCGAGAAAAGAGGGGCATTGGTTTTTCCTCTCCTCCCTTGGGATACAAATGTATTAAGAGCAAAGTATGGAGGAGTGTGTGGGGAGGGGGGCGTAATTTATTTTAACTCTTCTAAATTCCATATTTCAATTGTTGTACAATCAGATTGTTGACAGCCAGGCTGAGTCAAGAGCTTCTGTATTAACCGTTAATCATCACAAGCACAAGGTAAATATTTTAGTTGTACCAGTCATATTCTGTTTACAGACTTTAAATGGTGTACCAATAGGCCAGAGATCCTCAAGCTCTATTCCCAAAACTGCAGTCCTTAACATCCTGGTATCAAATTAACAGAGACAAGAAAAAGGATATAAGCTATCACCCCTTTGGAAGTAAGTTCCCTCCAATGAATGAATTTACTCCAGACTAAAAATGCCTATAGCTAGTTGACAAATTGCCATCCTAAGCTAATGTGGCCTCTGCACTTGACATCTGTAAAACTATTCCCAATTAAGTATGCTTTAGAATGAAGGGCAATTGGAAAAAGAATAGACGGCATTTCTTTTTCAAAATCTCATACTCCAGGGAGTCTTTTAGGGTGGCTATGTACGGGTGCAATCTTCAACCATTATATCAATGTCAATTTTGCCATTGATTTCAGTAAGCCCTATGAAATGCATATGGATATCTTGCACTAGCACTCCTTTTTATTTTCAAAGTAGTGTTTAAGTTATATAGAACCTTTGCCTGGTCAGCCCAACACTGACTACTAAGAATGACAACAGACAAGTTGAAATGTATATAACCAAGAAAGAGCCTAATCAGAACAAAGTCAGGGTGGCATAAAATTAAAGTCCAGCAGATTAGCCTGGAACTGGGCATTCTTGTTATGGTTTTGTAAACTAAACTTTGGGAAATATGACATAGCAAAATAATACACCGAAATTTCCCACCATAATACAAATTATGGGAAGGTAAAACTACACATTCCCTGACTCAAATGGCACAGGCTAACCTAGGCTGCTTCCACACATGTTGGATAATGCGCTTTCAGTGCTCTTTGGTGATCATTTGGAACTGGGTTTTCATGTGTGAAACACAAAATCCACTTCTAAAGGATAACTAAAGTGACTGAAAGTGCATTATTCAACATGTGTGGAAACAGCCCTAATCTCAAAAGATCTCAGAAGCTATGCAGAGACCATGCTGGTTAGTACTTGGATGGGAGACCACCAAGGAAATCCAGGGCTTCTACACAGAGGCAGGCATAAAGGCAAACCATCTCTGTTCATCTCTTGCTTTGAAAACCCCATGAGGTTGCCAAAATTTGGCTAAGACTTGATGGCACTTTACACACAAGGCTACATATGTACTTCATATGTTTGTTCTGATAGCCTTCTCAGGCTTACACTGTACCTCAGCTTCTGCAACCTTTTCTGAAAAGGTGGCCAAAGTTATTAGTATTGACAAACCAAGCAAAAAGGAGTAAACTGTGTATTAAGAGAGAGAAATGAGCAGGCACTGAGAAAGTGGTGTTTTTTGTTTAACTGGAGAGCTATTTTATCTTGTCATTTGAATGTAAAGAGACATTGAGGTGAAACATTTTTCACAGAGCTCTGTAGTGAGGCCTATGCATTTGATGTAATGCTGTTGCGTAAATGTGCAAGACCAGTCTCATCTGTTCTGAACCCATTTTTTTGAAGTCCTTGTTCTTGTGGGTAAAGCTTATCACTACAACTTTGTTGTCCCTACTTGCTCATCTAGATTCTTTCTACCAGTGGCTTAGGTGTGTATTTATTCCCTTGAGTTTGGAAACAAAATGCTGAAAGATGGGAAGCATCACAGAAAGTTTTATTTTTTAAAAAATACATATGAGCACTTTACATAGAACAAATGTCTGTGAGAGAAGGAAGTTATCAAGCCAACATGTCTAGATGTTGCCATTGGAGCGTTGCTTTTGGTTGAATTTCTGGCTCGTGCATCACTGGTGCAGCTTTCTGTTTGCCCAACTGCATATCATCATTTTTATTAAAAATGATTTGTTGGCTTGTTTGTGCTGTTGAAGATGTTTAGGGTCTTTTATTCCTGAAGAAATTTGTGGTTATCATAATAGAAGTGTGTGCATTAGAAATTTTCCAACAGAGCACTTCGAAAGGTAGGTTCTCTTGAACTGAAGTGTAACCGACCAACAAGTTGCCAACTTTGATCAAAGTACTTTATTTTAATTTGTTGATTACAATAAAATCTTCAGAAGTTGGGTGGCAGATCAGGCCATCAGTTTGATATTTGTGAGGGGAAGTCTATATCTTTATGTGTCACTTTTATTATTTTTTTTACATTACAATACTAAACATACTCCTTGAAATCATTTGTTTCAATGGTGCTGATGTCTCAGTTACTGTGTTTGGTATTGAGGTTTCAGCTAGTTCCAGAGTTTCTTGTTTATTTAAACTTTGCTTAATACCTTGACTACTTATATGTATTGGCACATTCTATTAAAGGGATAAAATTCTATCTCCTTTATTTCTGAAGGTATAAGTTGGAAGAATATATGCATAAAGACTAACCCTGTTTCTGTGATTTGCCTGAAATAAATAATCTCCATTTCAGGACACGGCTTTGCTGAAACTGGTGTGGGTTTGTCATTGGAGAAACTTGATGTATTTGGAAATTTGTTCAGGCCCAATGGTAACTATTTGGAACTCTTCATTGTTCCTGGCTAAAAACTCAAGCTATAGACCAAAAGCTATAGTCCAATCAAGAAGTAAGGTCCATCATTCTCAGTGGGATTGATGCCTGGTGAAGTGTTCTGGTGAAGATAGGAGATTATTGTTAGTTTTTATATCATCTTTGTCTAACTACACAACAGGTCTAGGACTATACCCATAAACTGCTCAGAATTAACTTATGTTGCAATCACTGGACCTTACCTCAGTAAATATCTGTGAGAATAGGAAAATAGTAGAAGAATCGAGCGCCAGATACATGTATGTAAGCCTCATTAACTGCCTTTGGAAAATTTTGGCTTTCCACCCCTACATACTGTTTTATAGTAAATTACAAATACTTTCATGACTTGTATTCCCCACAAAGGTGTGCCAAGGACTGAAACAGCCAAAGAGCAAATGCATTCTGCTTTCCCTGCCTCTGCTAATGACTTGTTGACAGACTGCTGGTCAGCCCATTGTTGAGAAAGCAGGAGAGCAAAAATCCATGCCATTGCCATATAGCCAGAACGTAGCCAAGCAAGCAAGTAACACACATCTTTAAAACTGAGCAGAAACACAGGTACATATTGAGTGAGTGAGAGAGAGAGAGGCAGAGACAGAGCTATAGAGATAGTATTTGGATATCCGTTAAGAAATGAAAGTATTTTTAACCGAGTAAATAGGGTCAGTTCCAAGAAGGAAGTCATACTTGTATTGTTTATACCTTTCATGTAATTATATCTGCTGATCAGCATAATTAATGTTTCGATGATAAAAATGATGTATTAGTTATTCTTCACAGACCCTTTAAACTGTATTAAACTAAAAAGAGTCCAATCATATCGAATAGTTTGCTTTAGGATGAATCAAGTGTGCTTTGATGTAAGCCTATTTCATAGGCCTCCACCAAGTTTGGGGTATTTGGACAGGGGGCAAGGGGAAATTGTTTTCAATCCTTCCTTAATGTTTAGCAAGATTGATTTTTTACAGGTACTTGGTTCAATGAGTTTCAATGTAATCCTAAAGAGAATTATATACCCTTCTAAGCTAACTGACGTCTTAGAAGGATGCAACTCTGCTTAGGACTGAGATGTTTGTATCCTGATAGAAAAGTAATTTAATAATCATATTTAACACAGAGCTAGCTTTCGCTGTATGAATAACAGCTTATTTTATGGTATTACATTTTATAATTTCACAGATATGTTAATTGTTAATTTTATTCATTAGAAGAATAAGGAAAGTGGAAGGGAAATGCCTTTGAACTTCTTGCAGGGTAACTGTTGGAGTTGATGGAAAGAGGCAGCGGCCACGGGAAAGCGCCGCAGAACTCGAGGGCTTGCAGCCGCTCGCCGGGGGGGGGGGGGGTTGGGAAGCAAAGGGGAGGGACGGAGGGAGGCCGGGCAGAATAAGACGGGCCGGGCAGAGCTTCCCCTTCTGCCGGATGACGCGGGTTTGCCCAGAGAGCGAACGTGCCCGTAGCACAGCCATGGCGTGGCCGTGCGGCGTTTGCAGCATGGGGGGCCTCAGGCCTGGCCGAGTCTCTGGACAAGGAGCGGTGGAAAGCGCAGGGGCAACGCGCGGCTGAGCGTGGCAGGATGGCTAACCGGCAAGTCGCCCCGCTCTCCTTGGCGCTAACTTGGCGCCCGTTCCAAGCGGGATGGAGCCCGGGGCGCCGCAGAGGCCACCCAGAGAGCCAGGGCCCCCTTCTCCCGACGCCTTCTGCAGGCTGACCGCGAGCGACGGCAGTCGGCAACCCGCTGGCTGGGCCCGATCTTGCTTGCCACCCAGGCTTCCCTCTGAGTCCCGGGACCCGGCAGGCAGCTGAAGGGCGCCCGGAAGGCCGCGGCCTAAGCGCGATCCCTCCACCCAAGGCAATGCTTTGTCCCCTGCAGACGGCTGGCTGCGAGCCCAAGAAACAGGACTCGAGATGGGCTGGGAGAACGGCGCTCGGAGGCTTCTGGCACCCACCAAGTCTCAGCCACCCCCCCCCCCCCCCAGGCACACAATCTGAACTAGGATCGGAGCACTCAGCAGTCCGCCTTGGCACTGGAGCTGCCTGGCTTGGCGGGCCTCGTCTCCCCTCCCTGCTGCCGGCGGTCCCCAGGCGAGCTGCCTTATCCCCCCTAATCCCTCGCCGCTCGGGAACTGTGCCTGGAGGTGGCAGGCGAGGGCGCAGCCAGGCCGGCTCCACAGAAAGCTGCTGCCTGCCACGCTATCAGCCGCTGCCCCCCCCCCCCCAGCAGGCAGGAACCCCAGGCACCTGGCAGGAGCCCCCATCGGGGGAGGGAAGGGCTCTGCGCTCGAACTTCACGGGGATTTCCTTGAGGCCCGCAGGAAGGGCATAAAGAGAGAGGTCTACCTATACCTATACCTATACCTATACCTATACCTATACCTATACCTATACCTATACCTATACATCCAGAGCCCTTGCCTGGCGTGGGGGGCGGGGGCGGCAGGAGAGGACGCGGCGCTAATTGCCGAGCCCAGGGGCACCGCCTGGCTGCCAGCTCCTCGGTGGCGGTGGCGGCAGCCAATATTTGGAGAAGGTGTAATTTGCTCAGCCCTGAAATCCGAACCGGCCGCGGCGGCTGCCAGCGCCATTAGCCTGCAGCAGACGGGGGCTGCGGCGTAATTGCCTCGCGGATCTCCAGCGGCAGAGCGCGCAGAGCGGCCCCTTCCCTTCTCGAGAGCCAGGCGCACGTCGGGGAGAACTCGCCCGCTCGCCTGCAGCCCCGGCCTCGGCAAAGAAGGCGCTTAGCCGCGGGGGGAGAGGGGGGAACCCTCGACGGGCAGCCTCAGCAGTCGCCGTCAGGACTACCAGGGCGGGCTAAGGGCACAAGCTCCTTGTGGGCAATACTGGCCGCCAACTCGTAGCCCAACATCTCGGTATATTTACAGGTCTGAGGAAGTAAGATCAAGCAATGCAGGGAGGATTTTCATTCGTCCACAGGGATTGCACAACTAGTTCGGGTTAAGGGAAGCCCCTAGTTTAGGACTGGATTTTGACCGTTATTGGGTCACGTATGGTGTGGAGTCCTGTACACGAAAACATTATTTGTTTGACAGCCTCGTTTATTACTCGGCATAGATCTACAATGTCAGCCCGATGGTGACCAAAGACACATGACCGCGTTGCGGTTTTAAAAAATTTTTTTTGAAGTGCTTGCATACTGGTTTCATATTTTCCCAAATCTTTCATTTTTACTTCCTCGATTTCTTTAGGAAATTTAAACAAATCCACACAAGTAATGAGATTCAGTGAGGTGGGGGTCTCTCTATGTGCGGATGGAAGAGCTGGAAGATCGCAGCGAGCTCCAAGCTCCTTTCCCCCCCCCCGCCCCCCAAGGGCTAAGGCTCGGCACAATTGCAGCCCTTTCAGCTTTGGCAGCTGTGAAATGTTGAAGAAAGGTTTGCCACAGAAAGACGCCGCAGCTGGTGTGCTAACGTGTTCGTTCTCTTTTATGTCAAGGTTTGCGAATCTTGCCCCGCAACGGAGCCGAACCCGATCTCTAATTTGAATTAATGCAACTGTTTAATATGTATTTAGCGCTCTAGAGGCTGCACACGAACATAGCTGATTCCGTCCAGGGAATTTATGCACCCCAGATTCCACATTTTAACTAGCAGTCAGCTATGTATTGTCGAAGGCTTTCACGGCCGGAGAACGATGGTTGTTGTGGGTTTTCCGGGCTGTATTGCCGTGGTCTTGACCACGTCTTGACCACGGCAATACAGCCCGGAAAACCCACAACAACCATAGCAGTCAGCTAACTTATCCCAATTTCAATGGAAGTTGATTGCAACATCCCCTTTCACAGAGTGGCCAATGGCATTCCCAAGAAGGCCTATTATCAGCCCCCCCCCCCCCGCCACACACAGTCATTCAAAGGTTTACTGTTCCTGAACATGGAGGTTCCATTTAATCGTCTTGGCCGGTAGCCTATAAATTTGTCTAATCCGTTTTATACCATCGTCACATTCAGTGGCCAATGAATTTCACAAGTTAGTTACTCTTTGAATAAAAAACACTCCCTGTGGTCTATCCAGAATTTACTTGCTCATCAGCTAGGTCGGGTGTCAGCCAGTTCTACTACTATGTGAGGGGGAGAAAAAAGTTCTTTTTGCACTTTTTACACCCCATGCATCACTTTGTAATCAATGCCACTTTCGGTTCTCTTTTCTCCAAAATGAAAAGCAGGGATTCCTTAGCCTTTCCCTCTTAGGGAAGCTGCTCTGACCCCTTCCTCTTTTTGGTCACTCTGAGCTGCACCTTCTTCCAGCGCTACAGTCACTTTCCCGAGACTGAACGCTCAGAACTGTACACGGTTTCCCCAAGACACAAAACCATGGAGGGCAGGACGTGTTGGATTCGACCCCTTTCCTAAGCATCTTTAGCGGGGGACTGGCCTTCCGCAGGGGTTGGCGTTGTAATCGAGCTGCCCCACAGCAACCTCGACTTGACTTGAAACCTACCGGGATGACGTGCAAGCTGTTGCCGTCCACTCGCGGGCTCCGAGTCCAATTCCACAGAGATTAGCAGAAGGCGTTTGAATACTGATGGCGAAGGTATCCGCCTGGCACGTCGGTCTCATTTTGTTCAAATGACCAGTAATTGTTCTCTCCTTCGTTCTCATCAGTATTCCACTCAGCCCTACCCATCGCCATACAGCGGAGATAACTCCTGGGCGGGTGGTGGGAGGGCGACGCGGTTCCCGGGGCTTGGAACGAAAAGGAGCCGCCCCCAGCTAGGGGGCACCTGGGATCCCGAGCAGTAGCCTTCTTGCCTGCCAGGGGGAGAAGCGATTTAATGCCCTCACCCCTCCTACTTGCGTGAGTCCCTCGACTCTCACTTCTTGCCAAAGGGGGAGGGCTAGTGTCTCCATGTCCGCGTAGAAATCGTTACTCCACTAAACGTCAGTGGTGCAGAACACGTTCGCAGATCTGCTGGACGGGAAGAGTTGGAAGTCTGGCGGTATCAGTTGCTTCAGCACCGGACACAGAGAGAGTGGCAATCTAATGAAGAGACTAGGCAAGAGACTAACAGGTAGTTTGCCATTGTCTACCTCTGTATAGTGACCTGGTCATCTTTGGAGGTCTCCCATCCAACTCCTAACCAAGTCCAACCCTGCTTAGCTTCTGAGAAATTGGGCTTTGCTGGGCTATCCAGGTCAGAACAGTTTTATTCATAGAAGCATATAATTCAACTTTAGTAAAACTCCAGGGGGCTTTCAAAGATACAAAAAATACAAAACATCACAATATTATCTTTAAAAAACACAATAATAATAAAAAGCAGCATAAGAGGAGAAGATCTGAAACACTAATCAACAATATTACAACATAAGTAGTAAAAACAACAATAAAATCCAAGTTATTAATAAAAGCAGGAGTAAATACCAAAAGCAGTGGAATGAAATGAACCTCTCATTCAGCAGTAAAACTTCCAGTGGCGTTCAGGTGGATTCAGCCACCAGTGAAGTCCTCTTCTTCTAGAACACCAAGAAATGAATTGGCCAGACAAGGGTTCTAGAGCAGGGATCCTTCTACAATACAGGTAGATACTTTCTGAACAAACCTAAATCAACAAAGATAATGTTGGTTGTTGTGCGTTTTCCGGGCTGTATTGCCGTGGTCTTGGCATTGTAGTTCCTGACGTTTCACCAGCAGCTGTGGCTGGCATCTTCAGAGGTGTAGCACCAAAAGACAGAGATCTCTCAGTGTCACCTGAGAGTGACAGAGAGTGACAGAGTGACTCTGTCACCTGAGAGTGACAGAGTGACACTGAGAGATCTCTGTCTTTTGGTGCTACACCTCTGAAGATGCCAGCCACAGCTGCTGGCGAAACATCAGGAACTACAATGCCAAGACCACGGCAATACAGCCCGGAAAACCCACAACAACCATCGTTCTCCGGCCATGAAAGCCTTCGACAATACAAAGATAATGTTGTCACTTTGTTTCCCAAAGGACTGGAGCAGTCTATCCATCTTTTTCTAGGTATCAGGTGAAAGTGCAGCATTGTCTAAGAAGAACATAGGCATTTCAATCTGATGAAAAGTATAGCAACAAAAACTGAAGATACTGTACTGTTGCTGAATAATACAATGACAGTATGTAATCATCTACTAGGTAGAGAGTCTATGCTCCATTCCAGTAAACATGTTGCTATGAGTAGTCTCCAAAATTTGAAGCAGGTTAAAAACATAGGTCAAAAATGTGGAAAAAGCAAACAGATTAAGGCATGTGTTGCAAAAAGGAGTCTTATACTACCATAAAGCTGAACAGATACATTGTCCCATAAATTTGCGTAAGCCTACCTCATTAGATGCATGAAATGTATTTTCAGTTGGCAGACATGTAACATACAAAATCTAGAGAAACTGCTAACAGGAGGGGAAATACAAGTAGCACAGGCTATAGCTTTGTTGCTGTTAAATGCAAGTGTATTCATGGTAAGGATCATGACCATTCATGGTGACAAATAGGAACATGCAGCTACATACTGGAGTATCTTGAAATGAGGCTACCAGCACCTTGGTTTCTGCCTGTATAATTAGATACATCTTATATCACCAGAGATGCATCCCTGTGTTACTCAAAGTGCAATCTAGGCTGTAATACAAACTTAACACTCACTGACTCGGCTGAGGAGAACTAATTCTGCAGCACCATGCCATATAAAACTCCATCCTCCAAGTATGACCTTCAGTTTGCTAGCCTCACTGGAGAAAACCCTGCATGGATAAGGATCATTAGCTGCTCTTAAGAGCTAGCTGGAGAACAAGCAAGCCCAGTATTTCCAGCAGCAAATTTACCCTCTTCTTTTATATCCAATCAGTTTAAGTCAGCCGCTACAATTTTGGTACTTACTTTCTCTGTTTAGTAACAGATCCACAGGAGTTAGCCATGTTAGTCTGTAGTAGCAAAATAGTAAAGAGTCCAGTAGCACCTTTAAGACTAACCAACTTTTCTGAGGCATAAGCTTTTGAGAACCACAGCTCTCTTCATCAGATGCAACTTTATTGTAGCATAAGCTTTCAAGAACCACAACTCTCTTTGTCAGATGCAAATTTATTTAGACAACTCTGTCTAAACTGAGTTCCACACATGCATTCCAAGTCCTGCCCCAATGTACATCTGGGGCACCTTTCACACACAGTCATGACGGCAGTTTTGCTAGTGAAACATAAGAATCAGATTAGGGTTGCCAACTGTGGCTGGGGAATCCTGTGGCTGGAGATTTGGGAGCAGGAGGGAGCTGAGCTTTGATGACACCATAAAAGCTGGAAAGGATGAAATCTGGGGAGGGGACGGAGGGAGCTCAGCAGAGAAGTGATGATATTCTTTAGAGCTGCCGTTTCCTCCAAGGGAACAGATCTCTGTAGTCTGTAAATGAGTTATAATTCTGGGAGAACTCCAGGCCCCATCTGAACATTGGCAACCCTAAATCAGATACCCTGACTGAAGAGATAGAACTGGCCTAAACTCTTTCCAGCTATCTTCACCATTTGCTCTAATATACCAAATTATCATCACTACAGGGTGAGTGCTGTTTTAGAGGGCTATTAGCATGATTTCTTTGGTCTTTTAAATTTCAGCCTATCCAGTGTTCCTGGATATGTACGTGTCAGGGGGTGGTGGAGACGACACTATGGCCCCCTCCTTCTCAGATCCCCACAGGGTCAAGCATGGCAGCCACACAGCACAGCAACTTGGCTGAGGCACATTATAAAGAGCTGCACACCAGCTAGCTGATCAATGGCAGCTGGCCCTTTAAGAGTCAGGCACCCACTGACAACCGGCCCTTTAACAGCCAGCCATCTGACAATAGCTTTGGGGTAGAAAGAGGTCACTGGGCATGATGACCAAGGCCTGGCTAAAGCCTTCAAAAGGCTTGAGGCAGGAAGCCAAGGAAGGCAGACTGGCTCTGGCTCCCAGTTCAGAAAGGAGTAGAGCTAGGGGTAGATGAGGTGGACTAGGGTGGTATCCAACCCCTACCCCTCTCTGTCTGAGGCCAAGAAAAGCAAATTGGGCCCTGGTGCCTGAGGGCTGGGGCCAGGATTCCTACAGTACACACAGAAGATTTTGTGTTTATGGAATCCTGAGCTCTACAGATCTGAGGAAATAAAGCTCTGGTCTTGCGCACACATAGCCAGCCACATAAATCTAGCTTTCACTTTACTGTAGAAAGGGCAGAGACTGGTTTGCCTGCCCTTTTATGAGGTGACATTTCCTCCATTTATTGAGAGGCGAAGGTCGGTTGCTGACATCAGTGGCTTAATCGCATACTTCATTCTTTGCTGCTGTTTTTCTCTCAAAGGGCATCTAAGGAGCAATCCTCATGTGCAATTATATCTCCTGCTAACAAATCATGCTGAACCCAGTTCAGCTACGATAAATATCTAATTTCTCTGCACGAGATGCCTTGGCACGTGTTTGTCAAGTGTAGGGAGACCCAGTGTTATCTGGGAAGCTTTAAAATAACAGAGCTGGTGGAGATCACTCCTCAGAGAGTTTGTTAATTTCATCTTCACTTCCTGGAAGGCTCTGTCAATTTCACCTCTCCCGTTAAAACTGTGTGGGATTGCAACCAGAGGGCAGCAAGGAATCAAAAAGGAGTGGAGCTGCCTTCCAGAGTTAGGCCCTGCTGCTGGCTCTGTCCTTTTAACCTTTTTTTGTGATTGCTAATTGCCTTTTCATTAATTCAGCCTTTCATCCCATTGTTAAAAATCTGAAGGCAACATTAGTTGGAAATATTAGACCTGACTTTTAAAACTACTCTTCCTGGCTAAGGTTGGATCTCCTAACACATGTTCTTCACATGTCAGATGTCTTGTGTAGAGAGACTCCGCCCTTCTCTATGTGCAGTGGAGTGTCTGCTAGAATGCATACCACCTCTCACAGGGTACTGTCACTACAACTGGTATTCTGACTTAGAAGGATTGTGGAAATTGGGAGTATTGAACATATGGATGTAAGGAGTGAACCAAGCCTGGATATTTCTTCATTTGGCATTTCAAAAATAAATATGTGAAACAACTGAAATGTACTGAAATTTCCTATAAAGGAAGCCTTTTGATATGAAGTTCTTGGAGGCACAGCTGGTTGATGTTCATTGGTTTAGTCAAGAGTTTATTGGACATTCTATTGCTTCTAACAGAGGAGTCCAATAAATCCGAGTCATCCATATTTGCAGCAAAATTCTGCAGTGGCTAGAATTATATTGGGGGGAAGTTTCTTCTCCTTCTGCCATTATTTTGGCTTCTTTGAGAGGACATCAGTCTCAAGGGTTTAGGTATGAGAGTGTACACGATCGAATCAGGTGAAAAACAGAGATTAGGGTTTCTTCTGAAATTCTCATCTGAATTCTTCTCCAGATTTTTAAAGTCCTGAATTATCAGTCTTGTTTCTGAAGCAGGACCCCTGGGTTGGGAGTCCTCCATTGTTTCATTTTTTATTTATTTCTTCTTTTTTTTTTACTAAGTGCAATGTATGTACAGTCTGCTGCAGCGTTCAGCTCCTTCACTTCATTGGCATTTTTATGTTTACACTAATGACACACACATTTATAAAACAGTGCAGAACAACAATCTTGATGTGACCATCATATGTACAGTTACATCAAAAGCTCTGGGCACCCTGACCAGGCTGGTTGGCCAGGGGGTAGCTCAAGGGAAGACTAGACCAGCCAGTGGGAAGGGTGCCCAGGCTGGCTTGCCTATGGTGCCAAAAGCCCTTGGGCCAGCCCTGACTGACTGTAGACCTTTGGAGTTCTGACACCTGGTGATGGGTGCAATCACAAAATGGCTGCCACAGGAGGTAGGAGTCGGACCAACCACAAAATGTTAGGGAGTAAGATTATGCATAACTCTGATAACAGCTCTTCAACATTTTGGGCAGATTCCCTGTTTAACATGATGTCGTTTAAAATTAACACATTTTAGGTTATGGCTATGGCTTTAAAGCTGTACCATTAAAGGAAGGGAAAGTAAAGGAAATGGAAATTAACACATTGTTTTAAAATATTTTCTTGCACACAGACACAATAAGTATACATATTAAGCTAGTTAAGAAACCCCCACTTGGCAGTATGCCTTCATTTAACACACTTATTCAAAAGGAAAAGGAGAAAAATGCTTTTCCTTGCTTTCTCTTTACACGAGCCCTTCTCTCATGAGCCCAGCCACTACTAAAACTACACTACTGTAGCCGAAAAAACACCCAAAAAACAAACCTCTACTACTTGTAACTGTGGCAGTGAATGCTGAAGGGCTGGTGACAACTCCTTGCACATGTAAGCAGTAAGAGAGACATCCTCGCCAGATTTGGGTAGGAACATAAATGATTTTCTAAAAGTGAACAAAACTTGATGTTGTGGTCTTATTATCAGTTTCCATCACAATTATAAAAATATACTCAAACTGGAAAGATCTGACAACTTTGATATATGATCCAGTTAGGTGCTTTAGGCATTTTAGCACTGCAGTTCAATAGTGTTTGTTTCCTTTTTATTTACATTTTCCCCCTGTGACCTCCTTACACACTGCCACCCACCATAAACCTCTCTTCACAGGTTTGGGGTTTCACTGGCAGTTAAGGCCACTCATTATATGCCAACTGTTTAACCTCTATCTATTAGGCAGAGAGCCCTGACCCAAATGTATGTATGTATGTATGTATGTATGTATGTATGTATGTATTTATTTATTTATTTATTTATTTATTTATAGTCTGTCTTTCTCACTGAGACTCAAGGCAGATTACACAGTATGAGATTAGTACAATCAGTATCAAGGACATTTCCATAAACAATGCCATAGGGTAAATAGATACAAGTTTTAAAAGACATAGCATTAGCAAGAATCTTACACAGAGTAGAAGGAATACTGAAACAGAACATAATCAATTCTAGAACTGACATTAGACAACAAACATGAAGTATAAGCAGTACATAGGAGTACATATTTAAAGCAACAGTGGTGAAGTCTACGGTCCCTAACTCATTAGCGAAGCAAATCCACACTGGGTCCTCTCTCTCCTCTTCCCAGAGGCTCTACCAGCCAGGCAGACAGTTCCTTATATCCACCCTCCTCATCCAGCTACTGCCCAAGGCTGCTGAGGAAAGGGAATTCAGTGTTTATGTCCTATATAAGTTGCCACCATTTGATCAGGCCCACTGTCATGAACAGAATACATGATGTTTGTGTGTTTGGTACTTTCCCTCATCCAACAACTTCAAAGGATAAACAGAACAAGATTTTATTTACAAGATATACATTACTGAATACAATGATTCAAACAGGTGTATATTATGTTCTTCAAATATGAACTTATAACCCAACTGCCTCAAAATCAGTAGATGGTCATGACTGGTGTCATCAGTCAGCTTTCTCTGCTGCTCTCTCTCCAGCAATTCCAAAACCTTCCTTCCTCTTAACTGCCTTAACAGATTTCACCTTTCACTAGCCCCAGCATTCCACCAGTTCTCATTGGCTTTCCCCAAGAGAGATGGAGCTAGAACTATTCCTATCTGTCACACATCCCGCACATTTTTCTCCTCAATGGAGAACCAAAGTGGCTTACAACATTCCCCACTTCTCCATTTTATCCTCACAACAACCCTGTGAACTAGGTTAGGCTGACAGTGAGTGACAGGCCCAAAGTCACCTAGCAAGCTTCCATAGCACAATGGGAATTTAAACCTGGGGCTCCCAGGTCCTAGTCCAACACTCTTACCACTATACTTCACTGTCAGAATCAAGTTCCATTGTGTTTACCATTTTGTGCAGGTAGTATTTAACATAAAGTTACTGTCTGCATTATACCATAAACATCAAAAGCTCAAAAAGTCCCACCTAGTACCACCCACTTTCTAAAAGCCCTTGATGGGCTCCAGGAATGATGTTGGTGGGTGCCATGGTGCCCGCAGACACCACATTGGGAACCCCTGTGGTAGATTATGGGTTGCTTTATATGTTCCAGATGGCAGCTTGAAGGATGAGGGTATGTTTGACAATCAGTGGTTTTTCAAGATAAGGTGGTTCTTATGTATCCCTTGTATAGGTTCACACTTGTATGCAGTATATGTACTGTTGTGTGGACTGGTCCATTGTGAAGCTGATGTTGGAATAAAAATTGCTGCAAAATTTGTGTTTGCTTTTTGATCAAGAAGCAAACAACCATTGGTTTTTTTCATCCATTTGTTCACATTATTTATAGTCTGCCTTTCTCACTGAGACTCAAGGTCAACTACACAATGTATAATAATACATAATAATACATCTAATAAACAAAGAGATAGGGTTAGAAATTGCAGCAATTTGAAACTGACCTGTCATCTGAACAAAGCATAAGTATTAAATGTGATATGTTAAACAAAGCAGAAAATGGTATTACATAAGTTCTTAAACAACATTGTGTTTCACACTTTTCCCTTTTCATAAGGTGCAGCTGACCCCTGCTGACCTGGTTAAGATCCTAGAGGTTACACTGGACCCAATATTGCAGCTGGAGAAGGAAGTTATTGCAGCCACCAAATATGTGTTTTTCCATCTTTGTTTAGACCAGAAAATTGATCCTTTACCTTGCCACCTGGATGACTGCCATGGTAACATTAGACTATTACATAAGTAGAAACACCGTGTATTTCCTGGGCCAATCTGCTATAATGTAGCTCTATTTTGTTTATAAAAGTGGCCTCCTGAACAATTATGTTCATGGTCTGCAAAAAGCCAGGAACGTGAGCCTTCCTGACCTCCTTAGGGAGCCCATTCAACATGGTGGGGGCTGCAACAGAGGAGACTTGCAGAAGGCCCTGCTCAGATGAACAATTCTTTTGTGTGGTGGGACATAGGTGGAGAGGCAGTCTTGCAGCTATGAGGGTCCCAGGCCATAAAGGGCTTTGTGTGTGATAGCCAATGTCTTGAATTGCGCTCAGTAACTGATGGGGAGCGAATAAAGTCACTGTAAATGGCTGTAATATGCATGTTCTCTCTGGCTCCTGATAATAACTGCACTGCAGCATACTGCGTAAACTGGAATTTCCAAGTTGATTTTAAGGGAACAGCTTTTGGGGGGAAATGTGCTACAGTAGTCTAGTCTAATGTTACCATGGCAGCATCCAGGTGGCCATGACAAGTCAAGGTAAAGGATCAATCTTCCAGTCTGGAAAAATGCATTTCTTGTGGCTGCAATAACTTCCTTCTCCAGCTGCAATGCTGGGTCCAGTGTAACCCCTAGGATCTTAACCAAGTCAGCAGGGGTCAGCTGCATCCCGTGAAAAGTGGGAAGTACAATGTTGTTTAAGAACTCAGACTTTGCAACCAGTGTCACCTCTGTCTTGATTGGACTTAGTTTCAATTTGTTCACTTTCAGTCATTTAAACACAGAAGTCAGGCAATGGGTCAAGACTTCTACTGCATTGCTGGGGATCTGGATATAGAGAGAGAGACCTAGATGTCATCACATACTGTTGACAACATTCCAAAGCTAGGAATGCTTTCTCCTAAATGCTTTACATAGAGGATAAATAATATGGGGGATGAAATTGTGCCCAGTGGAACCCCACAAGACATCTCCCACACTGACAAAAATAGGCAACCTTTACTATCCATGAGGAACAATTTAAACCAGCCCGTTTCTTATTCTGCATTTGCTATAAAATGTTCTAGTTTTTGACAGATTTGGAAATACTGGAACATAAAAGCAATATCTGTACAGAGGCTGCTGTGAGATTCTTCTATAGTCCCTCAGCAGAATTTCCAAGAACAGCACTCTGTGAAAGCTGTTCAGGGCCCTAATGGAAACAAAGGGTCGGGTGGGACCACCCAGATCTCCAAATGCTACAAAGGACTTTCAAGTGCTTTTTGCTAGATTAAAGTTGCTCCTCTTTTAAAGTCTTTCAGAAAACCTTCTATGAGTTCTTATCCAACATTATCTAGTGACAAATCCTCTTTCTCTAGTCTCCCAAAGTAGTTCAATATAATTGCCTTGCCTGTAAAAGTTCCAACTCTCCCCTTAACCAGGAAAGAGAAAGAAAAGGAAGCCTGCCTATATGATTAAGTTCACAAAGCTGTTCAAGTCACAGTGTTAAATCCATTTTACATTTTTCCTTTCACTGTTTGAGAAGTCTTTAGACTTAGAACAAATGCTTTATTTTTTGTCATTCTCATGTATATAGGAAACATTTATTGTCACATTATGTGGCAATGAATTTAGCAAAGGGAATATAATGAATGAACTGGATGCCAGCTTCTCAGACTGTAATTGCGCATGGTGAGAAGGTTAGTATAACCATTATAATTTTCTCAGAAAAAAATCTAGCCAATTCAGATAGATTCAGACAAACATTATTTGTATTCTGTTTTTTTGTGTGTGTGTTGAAGGATCCCCAAAGTAGTTTATGGCAGGCAAATTATTAAATGTGCCTTTTCCCATGGTGTGCTGTATTTTTTTAGAGGACTATAAAAATCAGATTACAAAAAATTAAGATTAAAAAACACAGGACATCAAACAAGTTAATTTAAATTAAAAGCCTGTTTGAATAACACAGTTGTATTAGTCTTCTGGAAGACTAACAGGGAAGATGAAAGTCAAGCCTTACAGGAAAACAGCAGGATTTGAATCCAGTGGCACTTCAGAGACCAACACGATTTTTAAAGGGTATAAGCTTTTGAGAGTCCAAGCTCTCTTCTTCAGATACCTGAACTACGTTACAGGAAAGGAAACTCCAATCTTAGATCAACCATAGAAAACCATCTACGAAACTTCACAGGGCAGAGGAACATAAAGCAGTGCCTCATAACAGGATGTTTGAATTTCATTGTCTTTTGATCCTGTTTTACATTTTTCTTTATGTTGTGTATATATATTTGCCAACTGAGGACTCACTTAATGCCACAAAAGCCTACTTCTCTAGAATGGGATAGTTATGGAATATGTGCCATAACTGAACGTATATAATCATAACTAGTTTGCATTGCTTTCACCACATTTGAATCTGGTTTTGTGTTCCTTTCCTCCTCCCTTTTGAAATGCCCTTTTTCGGCTTCCAGACTTGGTTGGCCTTTATGAGATATTAATAAAAATAACAATAACATTCAATTTATATACCACCCTTCAGGACAACTTACCACCCACTCAGAGCAGTTTTCAAAGTGTGTTATTATTATCCTCATGACAATCACCCTGTGAGGTGGGTGGGGCTGAGAGAGTTCTGAGAGAGGTGTGACTGACCCAAGGAAACCCAGTTTGTTTCAAGTGAAGGAGTAGGGAATCAAACCTGGTTCTCCAGATTAGAGTCCTGCTGCTCCTAACAACTACACCAAACTGGATCTCTATTCTATTCTATTCTATTCTATTCTATTCTATTCTATTCTATTCTATTCTATTCTATTCTATTCTATTCTATGTAAAGTGACATTTGCTATTCTCACATCGTCCGATGTCTGATTTTAAAAAAAAAATATCATAGTGATTGTGCTATTAAGGAAGCACAAATATAAAGTAAGTGAAAACAACATTATTTAGGTAAAACACTCCTCTAGGGTTGCCATGTTCCCACTGGGGGGATGGGAAATTTTCCATCCTGAGCCAATGGGAGAAGAAAAATATTAGAAATCACCATTGTCGCCTTAATACGAATTGCCAGAAACTCTATGGTAAAACCATAAGAATTTCTGTCAATTCCTGCTGAAGACTGACATCATTTCTGGGGAAAACCAGGAAGTGATGTTATGCCATCACTGATGATACCAGCACCCTCAAAAAACACAACAGAGAGCATCTGCCTACAGGTGATAGTTGTAATGTTCATTTCAAGGATTTCCAAGTACTGTCATTACAGACAGTGCTGGTTAGACTATAGGGGCTCTGAATCAAACTCTGATGCACAGTAGTCACAAATGGAAGCCTCAGTACCAAAATTAGTGCACATAGCACATCAGATCAGAAAAAACTAATAGTCTTCACTGTATTAATAGGAATGGGAGTGTGCGTACCAAGTGTAGTGTACTCGTGGAGATGTTTCCATTTAAATACAGTGAAGACTGACTGAAAGGCTGTGTGTGTATCAATGAGGATAGTATGAAATGTCTATTATTCGTTAATTATTCAAGAAAATATTATTTTAGTTATTTAAATCCCAATGAATAACAAAAATATTTAATTTATAATATTATTACTACTTACATTCTCAGATTAGCGGACTCTGACAGGGTCCTAAATGACAAATGTATATAGATTTGTACAACTGGGTTCCCACAACAAAATGTCGCAGATTAATGAGACGGTTATCTCCACATTCGTCCCAGACTCCCCTCCCTGTTGTTTAGCCGCCTCTCCCAGGAAACCTTAGTTTTTGTTTTGGGGCTGGGGGTAATGTTATATAAAGGTAGATAGGTATGTGCTGTAGAGCTATGGCATAATTATGTGTGACTGGAAACATATAATTTAATATTATTGATTTTATCAACTGATAATCATTCTTGGTGGAATTCTGGTGCAATTTTTAAATTATTCTGTTGTTTCTTTCCTAAACTCACTCTGGACTAGCAGTTGAAGGCTCGCAGATCACCACTTTGAGTAGCAGTGTTGTAAGGCATTGCTGCAAATAGGGTTGCCAGCTCCAAGTTGGGAAATTCCTGGAGATCTGGGGGGTGAAACCTGGAGAAACCTGGAGAAAGTGGGGTTTGGGGAGGGAAAGGACCTTGGCATGGCATAATTCCCTAGAGTCCACTCCCCCCCCAAAGTAGCCATTTTCTCCAGGTGAACTGATCTCTGTGGCCTGGAGACCAGTTGTAATTCCAGGAGATCTCCAGCCACTACCTGGAGGCTGGCAACCCTAGTTGCAAATTATGCCAGGGCTGTTTCAGTATAACTTTGGGCTAAGCATAAGGAGGTTTAGGGTCAAATCAGCCACACTCCAACATGCCCAAAGGTGCCCATTTCTTCCTCAGCACTACTTAGTGTGGCATCACCTTATATTTCATTTATTCCGGCATAGGGTTAAACCCTTGTGAAACCCCCTGGGCCAGTGGCTGCATCTACATCCAGGCACTTCCTCATTATCCAATAAAAGGTAGACACCAGGAGAGCTGTTAAGGCTGTGGTTTATTTTTTTTAAAAAAGGCTGTGGCTTATTGCACATTTTGTCTGCAATCATAGTCCTAGGTACACTGCCTGATTACAGCCCAGTCCACACCCCATACAGCCTCTTCCTGTTTCTGTCAAGACTTTGGGCCTGCTCCCACAGGGTGAGGCACTGAGGTAGATAGGTCCCACATCAAAAGCCTGCTCCTGTCCTGGCCAGGAATGCCACCTTCCTGATTCACAGGAGGGCCTGGTCCCTTCTGTCATAGGGGTGCCAACTCCTAGTTGGGCAATATCTCAAGATGTGGAGGGAGGAGCCTGGAGAGGGTGGAGTTTAGGAGGAGAGAGAACTCAGCAGGGTATAATGCTATGGAGTCCACCATTCAAAGCAGTCATTTTCTCCAGAGGGGCTGTTCTGTCTGTCCTGCAGATCAGTTGTAATTCTGAGAGGTCAGCAAATCTATTCCTCCAAGGTCCCAGCCCTGGCCAACTGCCTGGCTTCCTGCCCAGCTGACTCTAGCCTTTATTCCCTTTCCTCCTGCAACACCTACTCCCTGGCTCTCTTGACCTACACATGAGTAAGCCTTTACTCTGAAGGAGATCTCTTTTTTTCCATTTTTTAGTAAGGCATTAGAGGGAGTGGTCACTTCTCAGCTCCAAGGGTTATTGGATAAGACTTATTTCCTGGATCCATTTCAATGGGGCTTCAGGCTGAGATTTGCATTGGTTGCCTTGGTTAATTACTTCAACCAAGAACTAGATAGGGGGAGTATGACCCTGCTAGTCCTGCTGGATTTATCAGAGGCATTTGATACTATCAACCATGGTATCCTTCTAAGTTGCCTCTTGACCTTGGGACTAAGGGGCACACCATGTTACAGTGGTTCAAATACTATTGGTGATTGGTCTCAGAAGGTAGCACTGAGGTAGCTGTACTCTGTGGCCATTGACCTATATAGTTCCACAGGGTTCAATATCTCCCATGTTATTTAATATTTACATAAAGCCACTGGGAGAGGTCGTCAGGAGATTTGGGCTGCGGTACCACCAGTACACAGATGATACTCAGCTCTACCTTTTTCATCTAATTTCAAGGATGCTGTTGATTTTCTGAACTGGTGCTTGGAGACACTAATGGGCTGGATGATGGTGAACAAACTGAAACTGAATCCTAACAAGACATAAGTCATCTGGGTTAGTAGAAAGGCTGACTAGCAATGTGAGATATCCTAAGTCTTGAATGGGGGTTGCCTGAAAAATCAGGTTTGTAGCTTAGGCGTACTGCTTGACACACCAGTCAACTTAGACAGCAAGGTAGCTGTGGTGTTTCAGAGTATGTTTGTCAGTTTTGGCTGGTGCATCAGTGGTGTCCATTCCTGGTTCAGTCCGATCTAGCCACAGTGATCCATGCCTTAGTTACATCTCATCTGGACCAACACAATGTGCTCTACTTGAAGAAAATTTGGAAGCTGCAGCTAGTACAGAATGCGGCAGCTAGACTACATGACCCTGATATTACAGCAACTATACTGGCTACCGATCTTCTCCTGAGCCCAATTCAAGGTGCTGGTTCTACCCTTTAAAGCCCTACATGCCTAGGGTCCAGGGCACCTGAAGGACCATCTTCTCCCATACATTCCAGGCCAGGATTAAGATCACAGGGAGAGGCGCTCCCAATTGCCCCATCAACCAAAGAAGCTCAGTTGGTGGGTACACGGGAGAGGACCTTTTCAGTGGCAGTCCCATAGCTGTGGAAGAATCTCCACAGGGAGGTATGTCTGGCATCGTTGCTCACTAGCTTCAGGAGGCAGCTGAAGAACTATTATAATTTGGGCAGCTTTTTATTATATTTTAACTCTGTTTTTAACTGCCATTTACTGATATTTTACATTGTAAGCTGCCTTGAGCACCTTTGGAGAAAAGGCGGCTAATAAATATCTTAAATAAACAAACAAATACTCCTGAGACAGCCTGTACCCCCAAAGAGGCTAAAACCAGTAGTCTTTGGCCCCGCCCGCCCTTTAGGTGCCATTGGGGCCCAGTCCTGCCGTTCCCTACTCATGGCGAATAAAGTACTCCCTCTTTGGTGCAGTTCCTAGGTTCCTCCACACCAGGACCTGAAATACTATGTGGTGTGACATCACCTAAGCCATTCATAGACAACACTTAGAATGGGGATTTAAACCATAATATGGGTTGAAGCTTGTTAGTTCCCCATTAAATTAATTAGGAATAGACTTACACATACAATCCAAACATTGGCATGGCAAACTTGCCTTGTGTTTCAGGCTGTTCGTTAGTAAATACTTTAAATTTTGCAAAAAGGGGGTCATTCCTGACATTGCACTGAGGAACTTGTAGTCCTTTAAAGATTGTAAACCACATTGCTGAAAGTAAGAATTATACCATATTGATATAACTATGTTATATGGATTGGATTTAGCTCTAAAGTTTCTATTTTTAAAAATCTTTTGGGTGAAGACATGTCTACTTTTGTAGTGAGCTAACTGAAAATCTCAGTTCTCCAATAAGGATATTTAGCTTTTAATATTGGCCATTTGTGAGAAGTTAAAAAAAAAACAGCCAGACAACTGTAAACTAATAGATGTAGTTTGGTCCATAAGATATTAACTACTTGAATGCTGACCTACTACTTGTCATAGAAAATCTCTATTAAATGTAATTTACTTCTAGTGTGCAATGGTTACTAAAATTATACTGCCAACCCTATAAGGTCATTAAACTAACCATATAGTAATGGTAATAGTTATGCCATCCATTTTTTCTGAGACAGAATATTATTTACATCACCAACCCACTCAGTGATGTAAATATTACTTAGATGTCTTCTCTAAAAGAAACCAATCATTGGAAATCTTTAGAAGCTCTGAAGTTTTAAACATACACTTAGGTTTTTGATACAGATCCCTTTCATACCTGTTTTATGAAGTTTTAGTCTTTTATATGGTTTAATTAACCACTTTGAGTGCTGTTTTAGTAGAAATAGAATATGTAAACTTTCTAAATAAATAACAGTGCACTGCTCAGTTCCAATGAACTTAGAAGATATAATTCTGCTTGGGATTCCTCTATAAATGCACTACTTACTTGGTCATATATTCAGACCATCAAAATTAACACAGAAATGTTTTTATAAAAACATGGCACCGAATTCTTATTACAAAATTATCTCAATGTCTGCTGCATACAGGCAAGCCTTAATATATTAATTGGCAACACTAAAAGCCCACAAAAAGGTGCATTTCCAGCATTTTAGCACTCTCCGCCACCAGAAAGATCTTCCTTCTTCCTTGTGATATCTCATGGCCTTTCTGTAGCATTGCTCCTGCACCTGGACCTTGGCTTTTTGTGCTTCAAGGAGGGCTTGGAGAGGGGAGGACTTTCATGACTTCAAACATGGACATTAATCAAGTTTTTATCTTCTTACATAATCCTGCCTTTGATGTCATTGGACTGAAGCCTCTCAGAATAGACAGAGAAAGCTGTGAAAAGAAGCCCAGTTAATTTATACATTTAAGTACTGCTGTTCTAATTCGCTTGTGTAGCACTTTCATTGTTTTCTGCTTTGCATCTTAAAGGCAGGCTTACACCCAGCACTCACGGATGGCCTCTCTGAACAAATAATTGAAATTCAGAAGTAGTGGAATATAGTTAAACAATGCCAGGGTTGGAGGTGTGAGGTCAGACATAATCCCAGTGGCATTATTAATGTCTAGGATATTCTTTTCCTTTGACCTGGAGTAGGTGTATTTGCCTTACATTTGCTTTATAGTAACGATGAGCTATGTGAACAAGAGACCAAGCATAGAGTGTTAGTATTTCTCTTCTTCCACATTTTTCCATACCTAAATTCTTCAAATCTTTATCTTACTTGCTGAGCAATTATAAGGAAAATTATGAGTAAGAGCATTCTGCAGCTTGGAAGATATTTACAAAAGAAAAGTAATTATGGGATGCTTACAAGATTTACCCCTGCTAAATTTCTCCCTA